>NC_137138.1:29235129-29627629 GCF_949319135.1 Squalius cephalus
CAATCATCTCTGTGGTTAAAACATTAAAGCACGCCACAGGAAAAGTGTTCAAAAACAATCGCATCCACAACAAATATTTCTAATGATTGAATTTTAAAAAATGTTGTAACTTCAGTAATGATTTCATGTTTAAGTGTTTAACTCCATTAATTTGAATGGCATATTTAATATAAATGTTTATATCAGAAGTATTTTATTTATTTAAACTGTTATTTGCGTCAGTTTCACTAAACGGCTCAACACGCTCGCTGCCACGGACATTTAAGAAGGAATGGATATTTGCTTCAAGTGACAGGCTTGGTGATTGAAATTGTATTTGTATAATCTTTCTGTATATGTTTAATTTTCTTTAGATTTTCTGTATAAAAGTGACCAAAAATACATTTAACTCCAGCTCACCATCGGTGTCGCCAAATTGCTCCATCTCCAAAACGTTCGTACGCATGGGTCAGAGTTTGCGTGCAGGTGCGCAAATTTTCCCGTCAAGTTTTTCTTTATAAATCCCACCTTTTGCGCAGGAACTGGCGTACACATGTTTTCAGCCCCGTTTTGTGCGTACGCAAGCTTTATAAATGAGGCCCCATGTCTCCAGATCATCCTACAGCGTCGGTGGCAGAATGTAATGGCTACTGTGAACACTTGTATTCCTTTTCTGGCCTGCTTTCTGCCATCTTTCTCTTCCTGTAGAAGTCAAACGAGTTTCTTTGAAGACAGAACACTTACCTACCCTCTCGCACATACCTGTATTTACATCCTGTTTTCGGTCGAAGTCCATAGTAATTGATTGTCGAGTTCACGCGCATGATCATAGGTACTAAACCAATGCGCGTGAACTCGACAATCGATTACTATGGACTTTGACCGAAAACAGGATGTAAATACAGGTATAAGCGCTGGCTAAATAAATATAATTTTTATTCATATCTTTCACATCTACTGCAGTCAGATTCACCGTGTTCACTCTGAAGGAATCACTCACATGACCTGTGCACTTGTAATGACACATCAAGGATGTTAAGAGGCTAAAAGCAGGTTTAAAACTTGCCCCATTGAAGTCAACAGGGTGCAAATTTTAAAAAGAGGATAACACGGTGTAGGCAACACCGATTTTTGTCGTTGTTCTCTGTATTGACAGCACTCCAAATGTACAAAAAAATTAGCTCAATGTTAAAATTGACCGGAGTTCTCCTTTAATAACATCACTTTTCTCTGTCACTGTTTGAATGAATGTTTGTGTGTTTTCGTTAGTTTAGTTTGTGTGTATTAGAGTAGTTCAATAAAGTCTTGTTTGATTTTACATACAAGCGTCTTGTGCTGTGTGCTTACAAGTTACTGCCTTAAACTGTAGATTTTGTTACCTTTCTCATAATCAGTTATCATAATTTTATGATATTATTACCATAGGCCACGGGATAATATTCTGTCCAGAATTGATAAAATACCCTAATCTCAATTTATCGGTGGACGAATAGTTAATAAAGTGTTAAATATTAATTCTGAATAATTTGCATATTAATTCGGTTCTTATTCACTGTAATTAAATCCCCTTTGAGTTATATTGATCTTAATTCCCTTATTAATCTTACACTGTGATGGACAGATTGTTTCCGGCAGGAAATCCAAACATTTGCATATCATTCATCGACCTCAAATATGCCTTATCACTTGAAACATGCAAACTTTACAAGTCCACTTGCTCTAATGTTAACCTAGATAAATGTGTGCTATAATTAGGCACATAAGTTTGTGTGGAGAGCACTTACTGCAGGTGCCAATGAAATCACTTGCATTTCATTTAAAATATTCCATATTTTTTGGCCATACAGATAAAGAGTAATGCAAACTGTAAAGGGTCTACTTTCGTTTCTGTAAACTTACAATAACAACAAAAATGAACACAAAATGAACACAACTCAAACTCAGTGTATACTTGCTTAACAGACATGAGATATATATCTATAGAAATAAACCAATTTAAATGGAAAATAAATGTTCTCAGATTATGTAATCCGTATGAAATGGACATATAGGCAGCTAGGCTCATCCACTAGCAGAGATGATGAGTCAGCATCGTGATTTAGTCTCTGCAGCCAAAAACACAGAAAACATTATCAATAAATTATTAAAATGTTTAGACAATCTCCTTCAGTTTTTTTCATGACACACTCATAATCATTACTTTTGCCAGTGTGCTGTGGCAAGCTTTATGTGTGTATTTGGGTGCTGATTAGGATATGCAATATATAGGCAATTAAAGGCTCATTATTATCATTAATGGCTTATTAATATAAACACGTGATTAGTCGACTAATCGCATAAATTAACAACTTCTAGTCGACTAGAAAAATATTTAGTCGAGGCCAGCCCTAGTGCTGATGCATCGGACAGATCTGCCTTCTGGAGAGCATTCTCTGCAGTGCTGTGGCATGTTTGTGTATGTGTTCCCTCTCCTTATCAGCTGTTTAGTTTAGCATGTTAAAGACACATCTGAGATAACCTACATTTCCCCCGCTGCAAAAGCAAGCGGGTGAATCTCACAAAGATATGTCAGGGTCATATTTCACCCAACCCAGACTCATTGTAAAAATGTGCCTGTACTCTGCAAAATGATTTTGTTGTTTTGACACTTTCAAAGTAAAATGTCCAGTGAGTGTCGCTAAAGGCACATTCAGTTTTATCCGAAACAAATGCACGTGAATCTGGTAAGTTTCACTTTGATCTGGCAGTTTGGAAAATAAATAGCAATTTAATGGAGCTAAAAACTTTATCACGTTTGAAAATCATGTACCACCTACACTAAACACTACCCTAGATCTAACCAATTCTGTCAACAAAAGCAAATGTGACATAAAAAATGCATTTGCTGAAGCAACAATGCCATTTTAGCTTGCTTCTGCACATTCTAAGCTCTTTTTTGTTCTTAGGACTTGTACCCCAACGTTCCACATTGCAAGTGTAATGCTGTACCAGGTGAACTAAAGGCAGGCATACATTGTGTGATTTCAGCAAGGTACCTACTCACACTGAACGAGTAGATCGCATGCGATGTAAAGCCAAAGCTCAGGATTTATGCGCTCACACTATACGGTCCGAACGTCGAGCTGCAACTTCACTGCTCACACTATACGTGTGAAATATGCGCGAATCAGCGCGATAAACTCTTTTGCCGGGTTGCACCAATAGACGATATCATGTATCCAGAGATATTGTCAAAACAAGCATCAGCTATCAATATCAAGATGATTTAGCATTTCCAATTTATATATTAAACTATTATTAGTATTATTGTATTATTATTATTATTATTATTATTAGGGAAGGCTACTTTTATTATTAAATTGATAGGCTATTATAATTAAATTGCCATGCAATAATTTCATAGTGAATCACCACATAACCAACGCACTGTGAGGATACTAAAATATTACATAGAAGCTAGCTCTAAAAAATTGAAATCTAGAAAATTGTCTAAAACATTTAGGTCGATTACAATGAATTGTAGGCATATAATTATTAACAGTCTATAATATGTCCGAAGAACACTGCAATAATTCATCAATGAAAATTAAAAACGTACTCGGTTACTAACGTAACCTCGGTTCCCTCTAGAAGAGGGAACGAGTACTGCGTAATATCTTACGCTAGGGGAAAATCTCTTTTCCGCGAGATATTGAAGCCAAAAAATTATCCTTAATTTTGTAATACAAAACGCGCTGCGGCAGCATGCAGACATAGGCGAGACAGCTCGCGCGCCCATTGGCTGCCCTGCGGCAACTGCAGCAGCCTATCGAGAGAGGCCCCTCAAGACGTCATGTCCAATGAGGGCGCTTCGCGCCCACTACGTCACGTCCCGCCGAAACGGGTGTGGCTTAGGCTTATAAATATAGCTTAATAGGCTGATCGAATCTGGTTTTTCATCGCCGAAGCGAACCAGAGCGTGATGCATGCATGGCAAGATACGCAGTACTCGTTACCTCTTCTAGAGAGAACCGAGGTTACATTAGTAACCGAGTACGTTCTCTTACGAGACGTCTCTCGTACTGCGTAATATCTTACGCTAGGGGAACACAATGCAAAACGCCGTGCGTGCTGAGATACAACACCAAAGTCCCAAGGGCAGGTGCCCAGGGCTCATATAGTGCATGATCACCAGAGACTCGCAGAGAGTCTGGGAAAGAGGGGCTAGAACAGCATCATTTCCGCAATAAGTAGCGTCCTATTAGGAGTCAATTATATCAAGTGTTCCACACAGTCAGGGCGAAAACTCGGCCTGAACTGATGAATAATAAGGGTCTTATTAGACCGAAAACAGCTTAGCCTGCAAGGCGGGAACTTCTAGGTTATAGAACCTAATAAATGTAGACGGGGAGGCCCAGCCCGCCGCCGTACAGATATCTTGCAAGGCAATCCCGCTAGACCAAGCCCACGACGAGGCCATGCCTCTCGTGGAGTGCGCTCTGACACCTAATGGGCACTGTAGGCCCTTAGAAGTGTAAGCCAGCGCTATAGCATCAACTATCCATCTGGATAGGCTCTGTTTCGACGCGGCTAGTCCCTTAGAACGTCTGCTGAACGAGACAAAGAGCTGCTCCGTCTGTCTGAAAACAGACGAGCGAGACACATAAGCCCTTAAAGCCCTGACAGGGCAAAGGAAGCTTGCGTTCTTTTCCTCATTAGACACCGGCAAGGCTGACAGGGAAATCACCTGTGCCCTAAATGGTGTGTTGAGGGATTTAGGAACGTACCCGTGCCTTGGTTTGAGTATGACTTTCGAGTCATTAGGCCCAAACTCCATACACGTCGCGCTCACTGAGAGCGCTTGCATGTCCCGTATACGCTTTACCGAAGCGAGAGCCAAAAGGAACACCGTCTTGAGTGACAGGTGTTTGAAATCTATCGATTGGATTGGCTCGATTGGGGCACCTTTCATGGCTTCCAGAACCGTAGAAAGGTCCCACATGGGGACTGAGGGAGGTCTGGGAGGATTTAACCTCTTAGCTCCTCTAAGGAAGCGGATGACCAGATCGTTCCTTCCCAGTGACTGGCCAAGCATCGGTTTAGTAAACGCTGCTATGGCTGCCACATAGACCTTGAGCGTGGATGGGGTTCTGCCCTTATCCAGTAGCTCTTACAGGAAAGAGAGAACCTCCATCACCCCACAGTCTGGGGGTGATATGCCACGAGCTGTGCACCAGCTAGAGAACACAGACCACTTCGAGGAATAGAGCCGTCTGGTAGACGGGGCCCTAGCCTGTATGATCGTGTTTAGCACTCCCTCCAGGAGGTTAGCGGGTACCCGTTGATGGCCCACACATGTAGGGACCATAGCTCTGGGCGAGGATGCCAGATCGAGCCCTTGGCTTGAGAGAGGAGGTCCCTCCTCACTGGTATTGGCCATGGGGCTGTGCTCGTCAGCTGCATCAGAGCTGGAAACCAAGCCTGGTTCTTCCATAACGGAGCCACCAGTAGCACTGAGCATCCGCTTTCCCTGATCCGCTCTAGTACCTGAGGCAAGAGCGTGACGGGGGGAAAGGCATAGAGCGGGCAGCGGGGCCAGACATGGGCCAGCGCATCCCTGCTCTTGGAAAAAAACTCCGGACAGTGAGCGTTTTCTTGAGATGCAAACAGGTCTACCTTCGCTCTGCCGAATGTCTTCCACAGCAATTGGACTGTCTGCGGGTGTAGGGACCATTCCCCTGCCGGAACATTGTTCCTGGACAGTCTGTCTGGTCCTACATTCAGGTGGCCTGGCACGTGCGCTGCTCTCAGCGAGCGCAGGTTGTGCTGAGCCCAGACCAGGAGGCGCTCCGTCAGCCTGTAAAGGTTTCGGGACCTGATACCTCCTTGGCGATTTATGTAGGCCACCACCGACATGTTGTCCGAACGTACCAAGACGTGGTGACCTCTTATCTGGGGACAAAAGCGCCTCAGCACGTTGTCGACCGCCATCATCTCCAGGCAGTTGATGTGTAGAAGCTTTTCCCGTTCTGACCACTGGCCGAAGAACGGTCTGCCCTCGAGCAGCGCTCCCCATCCTGAGGTGGAGGCGTCCGTAGACACCACCTTCACACTCAAGGAAGTCCCCAGGTTTACACCTGACCGGTACCAGTCGGTCGCTTTCCAAGGTTTCAGAGCTGAGACGCATTTCTGATCAACCTTGAGGCGAAAAAGACCGGAGGTCCACGCTCGATGCGGTACTCGCGCTTTTAGCCAGAACTGCAGTGGGCGCATGCGAAGCAGACCCAGCTGGAGTACTGATGATGCTGAGGCCATGAGACCCAGCATCCTCTGAAACTTTCTGAGCGGGACTACAGTGCCGCAGCGGAAGGATTTCGTCATGCGCTGAATATCCAGTCTGCGCTGCAGCGATATCTGTGCTGTCATAGACAGCGAGTCCAGTTCTGTGCCCAGAAAAGATATTCTCTGACTGGGAGACAGTGAACTCTTCGCCCAATTGACTTTGAGACCCAGATCCTCGAGATGTTCGATTAACCCTCTGGGGACCAAGCTGTTTTTGGGGTCCTTGAGATGTTCTGACATGCCTTGACATTTGTGCTTTTTTCAGTTATTTATAAACATGTTAATGGCAAAGGTGTAAATTCACTCTATATAGCACAAACAGGGCTACCATAATATGCGAGCAATGTGTATGTAGATGTTTGTATTTTTAAGAGAATAATGTTTATGCGTGGTTATTGGAAAAAATTCAAATGAAAGTTGCTGAATTAAGACCACAAAACATATATTAAATATGTGTCCACAAGACTTTTGACTAATGGATGTTGTCCCTTTGAGTTCTAGCTTCAAAATTATGTGAAAATAGTCTTGCTTTATCGTTCACAAAAAAAAATACATTGATTTAAATGGTGTAAAACAGGTTTTGCTTGGAAAGCCAATATGCGAGGGGGAGGAGCAGTTTACACCTTAGAGTCCTTAGTCCCACCCACTCTGCATAATTAGCCATTCATTCAGGTGTGACACTGACTGAGCCACAATGCAAGGACAAAAGATGTATTTAGAAGAACTTATATTGACCATTTAAGATTTCGCTTACATCTCTCTTGTAAATATGTTTTGCTATTTTATTAAAAATGTTACAATTACAACAATAATTACAATTTCAACAATATTTCAAGTGTACTCTTTCTTTGTAAAAAAAAAAAAAAAAAAAAAAAAAAAAAAATTATAGGCCTACATTTTATCATATGTATTCATTAGTTTGAATATAGCCAACATTGGAACATCTAACATCTTAGTCTATGAATTTATTTTTGACAAAAATAGTATTTTTTTTTGCAGTTTAATATGTTGCTTATACAAATACATTTTATTTCAACATATTCCAGTCGATTTTTACTCATCTCAGTAGGCTATAGCAAAGCAGTTTATTCTTTCACACACAGACGCGCGATTCATATTTAGGCTAAACAGTCTTTACAAATATGTCCCCTTCATTCATCTCACAGAAAGGCGAGTCATATTATAGAAATGGGATTCATCTTTTTGCGGTTTACATAGGCCTACACTAACGTTATTCCATAACGTTATTCCACACGTGAGAAAAGAAAACGTCTCAGGTTACGACTGTAACCTATGTTCCCTGAGAACAGGGAACGAGACACTACGTCAGAATGACGCTATGGGGAACGCCTCAGGCGTGACAGGTGTCTGAAATCACTATCAAATCACGGCAATCACATTGACCGGCGACAGCCCGTGAATCATTAACGTGAATGATTAACATGCGACCTGCAAGTATAAAAGGGCGCTCTGCAAACATGACAAACATCCTATCGTCTGAAGGGACTGTTGCAGGCAGGCCCCGAGGCATGGCAGGAAGACGTAGTGTCTCGTTCCCTGTTCTCAGGGAACATAGGTTACAGTCGTAACCTGAGACGTTCCCTTTCGAAAGGGAACTCTACACTACGTCAGAATGACGCTATGGGGAACGATATACCAACGCCACCATGCTAAGGGGAGTGCATGCCAAAAGGCAGTGACAACTGTCAGAACCGGCAATTCAAATGAACGCTAGTACCACTCACCCCCAGGTCACACTGAGCTGTCAGTGACAGCACTCCCTACGGTCATAGCCCAAGCTAAATGACACCACAGAAAACCTCCATAAACATAGTTTAGTGAAAGGTCTACCTGGGCCTGCTCAAGGGCCTAGGACCACAACTCCAACTTCTTAGAAGGGGTCCCTTCTAGGGAATGTGGCTAGGGAACCTGAGGGAACCCCAGCCAGTCACTATTCAGGGGAACGTGCCACCTGAAATGCCACCAGGCAGGCCTGACCTGGTGTCACCATATAAGACACTACAGTCTGCCACTTCCTGTCTGTCCGAAGACAGAGCCTCTGGACACTTGCCTTTAGGAAGGCATCCAACCCGAGGGACTGCGAAGCAGGCAGTGAACCACTCGGACCGGATCTCAGAGACGGGATATCCTGGAGAGTATGACTCAGCATAGTGCTTTACAACCCTAGCCAGCGAGGGGAGTTTCTCTACTCGATCCACGGATCAACCCAGTGTTTGTGTTTCAAAACACTAAGGAGGCCTGTGAGGGCCTAAGGACTGATCTAACTGGGAGGCCTCAAGAGAGGCCTACGACCGACTGATCAGACTCAGGAGACCACATACTCATACTGACCCTCAGTGAGGGGAGCATTAGATCTACCTGGTAGGCAACCAGGCTGTAGCAGGATAAAGAGGTTCCAGGAGGGAACCCGTAGCAGAGAATACAAACTTGAGTCGAGCCAGGGCGCAAGCTCACCTTCGGTAGCTGCCTGATAAGGTCTGCTAAACTGAAAGTAAGCGGCCACTAGCTTACAAAACCCAGCACCACAGTGAAACTACTCAGGGAGACCTGGAGAGGCCTACAACCTGACAACCACAGTATGTGGGAGCTCACCTTCAGAGAGGCCTGGTGAAGCCTACTATCTGATAACCACAAACGTGGGAGCTCACTTTCAGAGAGGCCTGGAGAGGCCTACTACCTGACAACCACAGTATGTGGGAGCTCACCTTCAGAGAGGCCTGGTGAAGCCTACTATCTGATAACCACAAAACGAGGGAGCTCACTTTCAGAGAGGCCTGGAGAGGCCTACTACCTGAAAAACCATGCTAGGTGGAAACACACAGTAAGTGGGAGCTAACCTTCCAAGGAGGCCTGGAAAGGCCTACTACATGATAACCACAGTATGTGGGAGCTCAACTTCAGGGAGGCCTCACTTACAGAGAGGCCTGAAGAGGCCTACTACCTGATAACCACAGCGCATGGGAGTTCACTTACAGAGAGGCCTGGAGAGGCCTGCTACATGACAACCACAAAACGTGGGAGCTCAACTTAAGGGAGGCCTAGTAAAGCCTACCACAGTACATAGGAGTTCGCTTACAGAGAGGCCTAGAGAGGCCTACTACCCATTACCAGAAAAACCACATTAAGTGGAAACTCAAAGTATGTTGGAACTCAACTCCAGGGAGGCCTGGTGAGGCCTACTACCAGAGAACCATGACATGAAGGAGCTTACTTTCAGGGAGGCCTGGAGAGGCCTACTACCTGAAAACCACAGCTGACATTGGGCCAGACTGGCAGTCCAGTTGACTGTCTATGGGGCTTTGCCTTCAGGGAGGCCTTATGAGGCCTACTACCTGATAGTTCAACCTCAGGGCCACTTAGTACCACAGTATGAGGGATTCAGCCCTCAGGGAGGCCTAGTAAAGCCTACTACCTGATCTCCACAAAAAATGTGGGAGCCCATCTTCAGGGAGGCCTGAAGAGGCCTACTTCCTGAAACGGTCTAATCAGCTGGATGTGTACTGCTGCTGGGGACTCGCCTAACAGGGAGGCCCGGTCGAGCCTACTAGCTGATAGCGAGTCTTTCTGCTACTTTAATGAACACTGCTGGAACCATACTAATAAAAAACTTTCCTAAAGTTTTGACCTAGTGTATGCTCCACAATGTTGTGACCCACCTCCGAGGAGGCCTGTTAAGACCTACTACTCGGTAGTGAGTCTTCTGCCCGAACTACCAGGGCCAACCACCAAAGGTGAGCTGGCCTAGGAGCCCTATCTTAGGGGTTACCCAGTCAAGGAGGCCTGCTGGGGCCTACTACCTAACTGTGCAGCCTTCAAGGCAGAAAAACTGTTACTACAGCGCTTACAGCATCCTGGTACCTAATCACATTGCCAAAGGCAGTGTACTCAGCAAAAAGCAATACCCTCATAGCAGGGGAGTACAACATACGCCACTCTGCCTAGTGGAGGCCCCATTTTAAGGGCCTACCTACTAAATGCATGGGCATCAGCTCATGGCAATGCTCTGGCTTCAAGGGAGCGGAGTTCAAATACCGGAATGAAATGTAGTTAGAACTCCCTGCTCAACCGGAGCCATCATGGTGTGAGGTAGATAATACAGAGCTGAGAATGGATTACTCAAAACTACCCTGCGCTAGCGGGGGAGTAACACCATATGCCCCTGAAATGTTAGACAGGGAGCGGGCCTGCAAGTGGCTCCAAAGGGTGACAGGGATTTGTCCTGTGCCCAGCCTGGGAGAGCGGAGCTTGCTTGCAAGCCAACCAACTTTCACCCATCGTTCGAGCGGTTCAGCTCAACGGGCTGAGTGGAGCCAGCTCTAGAGGCCTAAAAACAAGTAGCTCTGTTCGGCAGGGTCTGGCAAACTATCACATCGCAGAGCGAAAGACAGCCTGACCCGCCTGAAGGATCATACCTCAACTACCACCCTGCATTACTCTATCACCCCTGAATGCAGTGAAAGGGGCGGGCTTTGGCCAACAACTCCCATTTAAGGGAGGAGGCTGAAATCTCGGGGAGGAAGCCTACACATAATAAAATGCGGCAGCTATACTTAGCCAAAACGCCTCCAACATCCCAAACATAGCCTAGGCCAGCTACAGAGGCGGCCCGGGTTAGGGCCGACCTACAAGCATAGATCTACCTGAGGGCTCGGAGGAGCCACAGCCTACTTGATTGAGAGGCTGTGAAACACTCAACCTACTGACACCTTACAGAGCCCAGGGGAGCGAAGTACTCAGGATACCAATGTCACAAACCGAAAGGTAGGACATAAGATCTATCTGAAGCGCCAGCGTCAGTCTAAACCTAAAGTAAAAAAGTTTTTTTTTTTTTTTTTTAGGAAGACCAACTACTCTACCCCTAGGCGGCTTAAAGCCCTGAGGCTAACATAGAAATGAGTGGTGGCCCACCACGCATAAAAATGTCATGACAGGAAGGCCATCACCTACTCACACGGGAGCTAAATCTTTTTTTTTTTAGCTTCTCCCTAAATCGTTCTAGCCACAAGCTGGGGGGGGCTTCAGGGCCCTGAAGTTCCAATACCTTACCTCATTGCTCCTCTAAGAATGACTCCCTAGGTCTATACAGGGAACAAGGTCTGTAGAGAAATACAAATCAGTGTTAGTATACACACAGAAATTATATTAAAAACCAACCAGTTCACCTGCGGCGTGCAGAGTGAAGACTCGCCAGAGAGTTCTCTATGAACCTGGGGTCCATCACTTTACATGCCTGAAAGAGGCGCTCTCACCAACCAAGCCGAGGCGGGCCATCAGAACCTTGTTCTCATCATAGACCCAGCCCCAGGCCTGGTGTAAGAAACGCCTGGGGAGTCGGGAAAAAGAGGAGAGGGCTAGGATAGTAACAGCCCTCCAGGAGATGATCCATCACTAACGCTGTGATCGTTTGTACTGGATCACCTCCCTCAGATCCTTCTTTTTCCTGCGGGAGTCACGCCTCCTCTGTGACCTGCTCCTACATGGAGGGGGTGCACGAGAGGCGACACTAGCTCTCTGGCCCTGTCTACGGCCCTCAGGTCGTGAAGGGCCAGGCTCTCCCGCCTGTCTGGGCTCGGATCCGGATCTCAGCGGTATACAGGTCTTAAACGCCGCTGAGCGCGCCTTCGCCTCCCTGAACTTTCCAACCACCGCCTCCACGGAGGTGCCAAAAAGTTCAGAGGGCGAAACCGGTGCATCAAGGAGAAAGGCCTTCTCTTTCTCCCCGATGCCAGCCAGGTTCAACCACAGATGCCTCTCCGTGGCCACCATTGCCGCCATCGATCGACCGATCGAAGCGGCAGTCTGTTTAGTGGCCCGGAGAGCAAGATCTGTGGTGCGGCGCAGCTCAGCCACCGCCTCAGGGGACAGCCCTGCCCCCTGGTCGAGATCCCCCAGCAGGTCGGCCTGGTACGCCTGCAACACCGCCATAGTGTGCAGGGCAGCACCGGCCTGACCCGCTGCCGTGTATGCTCTGCCATTCAAACGCGCTGTGGTCTTGAGCGGTTTGGATGGCAGGGCTGGAGCACTCAGTGTCGACGCCCGCCCAGACACGAGATGGTTCGCAAACGTCTCGTCAATGGGCGGCATCGACACATACCCATACTCGCCGATCCCCTCAACATCAGCGAAACTAGCCCGCTGATGTCGGTGGATCCGAGCAGAGTATGGGTTCTTCCATGCCCTCTCGATCTCAGTATGGAGATCAGGAAGAAATGGAAGGCTCGCCTGAGCTGGTGGTCTATGGCCGGGGAGAAATCGATCGTCCAGCCTGCCACGAACAACTTCTCCCCTAACGCGCCGCCATGGCAGTTGCAACCTGTCAGTGGCGCGTTCCATTACATCCAGCAGCTCAGCATACACGGGGCAGGGTGGCTGAGAGGGTTCAGGGTCCACCTGAATGACCTCCTCATCATCCATCACCTGCCCGTCCTGAAGAGCATCTGTTGCAGGAACAGTAGGAGAAAAATCCTCTTCGTCATCCACCTGCAACTCACCCTCGTCATCCGCCGAATCATCTGAGAGGTTAACACCCCTCTCAAGACGATCGGCGAGATCCCTCTGGGAACCCCATGACGCGAGTCGCCGCTCTGCCTCAGCGCGAGCGGGACCTGAGCCACGAGGTACAGATGGTGAGCCCTCCTCACTCGAGAAGAGGGCTAGACGAGAGCGGAGCGTTTTCAAAGCAAAACGCTCACAGTTTGCACAGACAGCTCCCTCAAGAGCCGCCTGTGCATGCTCTTTGCCCAGACAGAGAACGCACAGTTCGTGTGAATCACCCGGCGTCAAATACCTTGGGCACGGATCCGCACACTTCCTGAAGCTTTCAGCCTTCTCCGTGCGTTTCATTTTCTTTGCCGACTTTTCCAGCGATATCAAACAGACAGTCCCTGAAGACGAAAAGATGTTTGTCATGTTTGCAGAGCGCCCTTTTATACTTGCAGGTCGCATGTTAATCATTCACGTTAATGATTCACGGGCTGTCGCCGGTCAATGTGATTGCCGTGATTTGATAGTGATTTCAGACACCTGTCACGCCTGAGGCGTTCCCCATAGCGTCATTCTGACGTAGTGTAGAGTTCCCTTTCGAAAGGGAACAGCCTACCTCACTCCTCAGCGGAATCTGCTCCTCATTTCAGGAGATATTGCTCCTCATCAGCACTGTTCTGAAGAATCTTTTCTCCATAAGGTAGGCTATAATGTCTCACTCGCGAGGAGTCGCGACGCGCTTTGTTTACAGCTGATGTGGGCGTTTCACAGCTCTGAAATAGTTCTCAGAATTTGCGTTTGAATAGCACGCGCTCTCCGGGGAGTGGTCACATTACAGTGAATTAGCTCGTAATGAGCTCGACAGGAGTCGCTCTCTTTTTATACAGATTACACAAGCTGATAATATTTGTTTTTTATATAAATGACTTCATTTAAAAGATGCGATCTCAAGCTTTATGCCCGTGGGTCTGTTTGCCTGTTTGACTGAATTTTCGCGGAGTTATAGATCATTTTCGAACGCGTTTCAAATGGGAGTTTACTGACAGAGAGAAGGCAGAAATCGCATCATGTTAATTTTTCTTTATTTGTCAAAAAGCAAAACACTTTATTTTTATTGTGAGTATACAGAAAAAAAATAGAAACTGAACAGGATCGATTGATGTATTACACGAAAATGAAAGTTCAAAATTAACAGAGCATTTAGTGTTTATTTTCATTGCTAAAAAAAAACGAGCAAAACGTGCGGGCGCGTTTGTGGTCCCCAGAGGGTTAATATGGTCCTGTGTTCTATGAGCTCTGAGTGTGATCGAGCTAGAACCAGCCAATCGTCCAAGTAATTCAAAACTCGCATTCCCCGGAGTTTCAGGGGTGCGAGCGCCGCGTCCATGCACATCGTGAATGTACAGGGTGCTAGGGACAGGGCAAATGGCAGGACTTTGTATTGATATGCCTGGCCCTCGAAGGCGAATCTCAAAAATCGCCTGTGACGTGACGCTATTTGTATTTGAAAATACGCGTCCTTCAGATCTATTGACATAAACCAGTCCCCTTGGCGAATTTGCGAGAGGATTTTCCTGGTTGTGAGTATTTTGAACCGGCGCTTTGAAAGCACTTTGTTCAGCTGTCTTAGATCCAGAATGGGTCTGAGACCCCCGTCTTTTTTTGGTACCAGAAAATATCTGCTGTATAGACCCCCCTTCGCTCTGAGCTTGAGATAAAGGCTCTAAGGCTCTATGGCCCCTTTGGCAGTTTCAACAGTTTCGCTATTTCGGCTCGAAGTAGATGTGCTACTTCCATTTTCACCGTAGTTTCGGTTCGCGCTGCATAACGGCGGGGACGTCGAGCGAACTGTAGCGAATAGCCTCTTTTTATAATGTTCAGCACCCATTCTGATACCCCGGGGAGCTTTGCCCACACATCTGCATGAATAACTAGGGGTTGAATGAGATCTGGGCTCTGGTCGCGACATGGTGGCGACTGGAGAGCTCCGGTATGCTGTAACAGAGACGCCGTGCTTGCGGCGCTTGGGGCGGGGGGCACGCTGATCACAGCGGGCAGCCTGCCCGTGCTCAACTCTCCTATGGCGGCTTGCTGAGGGAGAGCAAGCGGAGCGAGCCCCGTGGGGCTTGTCATGTCTGTGAGTGAATGTGGGCGTGGGACAGCGGGCACATTTACTACACTGAAAACACTGTCTGCATGAGCAGACTGAATGTGTGTTGGTTTCGTTTTTACAGAAACCATGAGACATGTAGTATGTAGTGTTTGTGGGCACTGGGTCGTGGGCACATTCACTACATTTAATGCACAATCGACATGAGCCGATTTTATGTGTACGAGCCCTGTGTGACGGACTGTGCTTGTGTGTAGGGATGAACACTGAACTGTGGGCATTTTTACTACACTCATAGCACCATCGGCCGTGGCCGGAATACCAGAAAATACACTCTTTATGAGATTTATCTGGGTCGCCATAAAAATACCGTTTGTGTGCAGGCAAACGGGCTGTAGTACCGGCTTGTTTTCTGCAAAATACACTGGAACAGTCGCATTTTCTGGAACTGAACGAGCGAGAAGTTTTGGTGGAAGTCTGGCCGCAGCGGGACTTGAACACCGTCGTTTTCCTAGGCGGGCTAGGAAGACTTTGAGGCCTCGGGCTTTATTTCGATCTTAGGCCGGGGCCCACGCGGAGGGGGGCGGCGGCCAGCAGAGCGAGAGTGCGGTCTCGGGTCCCGGGCTTGTCGACGCTGTGAAGCGGCGGCGGTGGGCTGCGGCTGCGAGCTTCAAGCAGACGGCTGTTTTGAGCGACCTGTAGCGGAGCTGGAGCGCTTAGGCAGAAAGTGTTTCATGGCTTGTGATGTTTTCTGCACCTCAGCAAATCTATCCGCGAAATCTTTGATGGATGATCCAAAGAGGCCGGCAAAGGAGATGGGGGCGTCGAGGAACGCAGCACGCTCTGAGTCCGACATCTCGGAGAGTGTAAGCCATAAATGTCTCTCAGCCACGGTGAGAGAGGCCATGCTCCGCCCTATGGCCTGTGCAGCGGACTTGGTGGCGCGAAGAGCTAGGTCCGTAGCACTCCTTAGGTCCGGCACGCTGATAGCTTCCGGTCCTTCCTCGTCCAGTTTACGGAGAAGGTCGGCCTGGAAGATCTGCAGGATGGCCATAGAGTGTAACGCAGATACAGCTTGCCCGGCGGCGGTGTAAGCGCGACCGTGCATGGCTGAAGTCGTGCGGCAAGCTTTTGATGGTAGTGCTGTCTTAGCACGCCGTCCAGCAGAGGGCGGGCAAAGATGGGCCGCTACAGCTTCTTCCACGGGGGGAAGAGAATGGTATCCTTTGTCTTTAGCACCGTCCACCACGGAGAATGCTGCTGAGACAGAGGTACGCATTCTGGCTGAAAAGGGGGCGTTCCAAGACTTAGCGACTTCTTCATGAAGCTCAGGAAGCATCAGGAAGCGTGCAGGAAACATCCATCCAGCCGGTTGTGCGCAGGCTCCTCGGGCGCAGACCACTCGAGGCCGAGGCTCGCCACGGCCTGCGCGAGCAGACGCATGAGCTCTGCCTCAATGCTGGCTCTTTTTCCAGAAGGCTGGTGAACAGGGAAGGCGAGATCCACAGAGCTCGACCAATCCTCACTGCCTGATGCCAGAAGAGAGCAGCTGTCATCCTCCACAAACACAGCTTCTTCGTCATCATTCATGGCGGAAGCGGCGGCAGACGGCGGCCGCTGTCCGGCAGTAAGAGACTCAGGTGAAGCAGGCGGCAAAGCTGGCGGGCGAACCGGCGAGCTTTTGCGGGTTGGAGGAGGTTCCAGGACCCGCTGAGCACGGCGGGCGGAGGTGCAGTCTCGGCGAAAGATGCCAGGCGAGTCCTCAGAGTCACCAAGGCTTTCTCAGATGGCGCGGCTTCTTCCTCTCGGGATCCAGCGACGCGTGCGCTTCGCTGAAGAGATGAAAAATCAGATTCTATCAACCTATCAAGCTATATTTATAAGCCTAAGCCACACCCGTTTCGGCGGGACGTGACGTAGTGAGCGCGAAGCACCCTCATTGGACATGACGTCATGAGAAGCCTCTCTCGATAGGCTGCTGCAGTTGCCGCAGGGCAGCCAATGGGCGCGCGAGCTGTCTCGCCTATGTCTGCATGCTGCCGCAATGCGTTTTGCATTATTACAAAATTAAGGATAATTTTTTGGCTTCAATATCTCGCGGAAAAGAGATTTTCCCCTAGCATAAGATATTACGCAGTACGAGAGACCTCTCGTAAGAGAACAGCTTTATTTCAAAAACGTTCAACAAATTAATAAGAGGCAAAGTGTACATCGCAGGTGGCTTGGAAGACGTGGGTAATGGTTAATCCATTTTGCAACATAAACTGGAGGTAAGCAACTGTAACTTGTAGCTAGTTTGAACTACAGAACTTAAAGATCTCTTTTTTTTTTTTTTGCTGCAGATGAAACTTCTTTTTTTACACAGGCGCAGAGAGGGAAAAAACACTGAGTTTAGGGCAATCGGTTCGTAGCTCTGCTTCAACTGCTTCTGCTTTCCCCCTGTACACTGCACGAACACTGCACGACAAAGCTGAAAATCGTCCCAACCCGAAAAAGAGCCGCACTAATCAGAATTTGGCTCAAAATCGCACAGTGTATGCCTGCCTTTAGGCAATTTACAGCACTATGAAATCCTTATATATGGAGCTGGTTATTATGTGATGTAAATGTAACCTTTGGCAAATATTAAAGAAACCCGACTACGCCACCTAGGATACTTCTCTACCAAAGAAAGTAAAAATAATAAAAATACCCCAAAAAGAATTACAAAAGGATGAAGTACCCTGCTGATTCGGCGTGATGGCTGATGACGAGGCCACACAAAAGGAGGGTAACTGAGAACCCATGCATCCTTCTATCTGGGTTGTTTACACATTATTTTGAGTTATTTTTAGTATTTCATGATTAAACATTTGTTGCAGATACCTAGGTCAGATCACACTATATTTCATAATAATGACAGACACCGATTTGGTTAATTTTCACAGTTTTATTTTCAATTTGTTTTCTGCCATAAATTACTAGTTTGGGTGCACACTTTCAAGTTATTATTGCTATGTTGTTAATGTTTATTTCTTTTGAGTTGAAGTGGCTTCGGCTGGCGGAAGGAACGGCTGGCGTTAGTTGCTGCCATTTTGTTTTGTTGGGCTAATCCATGCTGCCAATTAGCTGGGGGGTGCATGATTAATTGTATGTTTGTTTGTTTATTAAAATTATATGTATATTTTGTTGACTATAATTCTTTGGGTAAATTACTTTTTGTTTATGACCCATTTATTGATATTTCTGAAGTTAATTACTTTATTTATTTTAATTGTGTTTAATTGGTGTTCCCTGCGTATGTGTAATGGACTAGTCCTTTGTGTATATAAATTCCCCATGTGTGTCATTTGAGATGTCATGTTTTTTTGTTTAGTTTGGATTGCTTAGTTGGTTTGATTACTGTTAAGTTTGTTTCTGTTCAGTTGACCCTCTTTATGGGCCAAGACCTGACTTTATTTTGTTCAGTTTTCAAGTAATTTAATTTGTATCTTTGTTTGGCATTTAATACATTTTCTTTGTTTGGAAATCCTGCATTATTTGCCCTTGACTGCTTGGTCCCTCACATATTAAAGACAGAGACGTGACTTACCAAAAGAATACAAAATTTCACACAGGAAAAATCCTAAAAATAGATCTCGTACACAGTTTACCAATTAAATACCCACAGTTAATAAGAGACCGTAATACAACCACTTTAACAGAAAGGGACAAACCACACAGCAAATCAGTGAACAAAGTTTCTTAAAACAAGTCATAAACAAAATAAAGAAACAATACCAAAAGAAAACAAATACACTCTCCCCTTCTGTTAAGCTTCAGTATCACAGTTCAAGTAGTCACATGTGGATATACACCGGCAAATAAATTTGTCATACCAAAGAAAGAAAAACAAAAAAGAAAACAAAAAGGAAAAGATTACATAGACAATCAAAATGACACAATATTTAACATCACAACTAATAATATTTAAAAATCATTCAAGCTGCTGTAATGGACCAGACTACCAGCGTGTTAGTTTAATATAATAACCCAAAAGACACGCATATCCAATACTTCAACACATTTCATACAGACCGATTAGGGCAGAAGTCTTTAAAGCACTCGGTAATAACAGCAGTTCGCAACAGTCCACTACAGTCTGACACAGTCAGCCTTACGATCAGAACAATCAGTTTCTCAGACTTCCTTTTCAAGATGGCGCCTGTGTTTGGCTTGGCCACTGCTGCATCGCATTTGTGTAAACTCTTTACGTTTGTACTCCCCCTATATGTTGCCATATCAGCCCTATCGTCTGACTATTGTGTCTCTGCTGCTCGGACTTATGATCGACGCTCGTTGTTGGACATCAGAGTGTCTATGGAAAGACTCTTTGAAAGTTGGGAAAGTTTCAGATAAACCTTTCCGCCCCAGTTCGTGCGTCCTCCCTCATCACCTGAGTACCGGCTCCTGTTTACATCCAGGGGACCTGGGAATCCTAAGAAGAGACCGAAGAGAAGGGGCTGCAGAGCTGGCGTTCAAGTCAAGAGAAGACGCCAATCCTGGACGGGGGTGCTCTGGCCATATCGCGGTGAACGATTCCGGTGGCTGCGACTAGTTTTCCCCCTACATACGGGTGAAAATGCTCCTCAGCACCAACACCCCGCGATGCCTCTACCGGTTGGATGTGAACCTCGCGTGTACCAGCAATTTGTTGATGGGATCGTGGTGGACTTGCCGTTACCGATGTTTACTGTGCTGTCTGACCAGCGACTGACAATTCGCCGCAACTGGAGACCTCGTGACTGTGTCAGCTGTTTACGGTCAGTTCCGTCACAATCAGCTGTTTTTGATGCCGGTCTGCCAAACGTTACATTACTCCACTTTGCCTTGCTTAATGCCCGTTCCATCTCTAATAAAATGTTTATTCTTAAAGGGGGGGTGAAATGCTATTTCATGCATACTGAGTTTTTTACACTGTTAAAGAGTTGGATTCCCATGCTAAACATGGACAAAGTTTCAAAAATTAAATTGTACGTTTGAAGGAGTATTTCTGTGCCAAAAATTGTCCTTCCGGTTTGTCACAAGTTTCGGAAAGTTTTTTTCGAGTATGGGCATGTGTGACGTCAGATGTAACGGAATTTCCTTATACGGGTCCTAAGGGCACTTCTCCGGTAAGATCGCGGGCGCGCGCGCACTCGTACACCAGAGCAAGAGAGCGAAAGCAGTACCTCATCTAAGCGCTCTGCTCGGCTTTAGGGAAGTCAGTGTCACCAAAGAAGTGGTTTTTTGGTTGCCAGGGCAAGACAAACCTGCACAGATTCCCAAAGAACCCAGCGTTAAGGGAATAGTGGATGCAGTTTGTTTTTCCGGGGCAAAAATGAGTTGAGCAAGACTGTTTCCCTGCATTTCGACGATGATTGTTTTATAAACAAAGCCCAGATCACGGATTTGCAGATCGTCTAATGCTTAAGGATCGAGCAGTCACAATGATAAAGGTCCGCAGTCGTGCGTTGGAACCGCAGGCGGTGAGTAAAACTGTTGAACAAATGTCTCTGTGTGTTGTTAACGTTACTAGCTCGGCGCGTTAGCACAGCTTTAACACATCGCTCACACGGCCCGCCCCCAGCCGCTCGGTTTTTTCCGGAAAGACTCGGTACAGTCTATCTTTCACTTATAAATATAATAAAACTAAAGACTTTTTGGAGATATGAACGATGCAATACTACTCTATAGGTACTCAAGATTAACAGGAGATTGAGTGAAAATGAGCATTTCACCCCCCCTTTAACAAGCTTTTTTATGAGCAAGAATATTGATTTTATGTTTCTTACGGAAACGTGGCAAAGGGAAAATGAGTTTATTCACCTAAACGAGCTCTGTCCTGCTGGCTGTTCTGTTACTGGGATACCCCGATTGGCACGTCATGGTGGTGGGCTTGCTGTTGTGCAGCGTGACAGTTTCATATGTAGAGTGATTAACTCAGAAAATGTTTCCTCTTTTGAATCTCAAATGCTTAAAGTAGGCTCTTCTAATGCTTTTTACAGTGTGTTAATTTACCGCCCTCCTGGCCCGGCAGGTATCTTTCTTACTGACTTTACTGACTTTTTATCATCTATCATCAAACTTGAGAAGGTTTTAATTATTGGGGACTTTAACTTGCATATTGATGATTTTACATGCAACACAGCTGCTAATCTACTTTCTATTACAGACTCTTTTAATTTCATTTAGCACGTTACTGGACCCACGCACATTAAGGGTCACACCCTGGACCTTGTTTTTTTCTCTTGGTCTAGACATAGTAAATACACATGTGGAAGATGTACATGTGAGTGACCATAGCTGTGTAACTTTCCTCAAGATCCTCCGCCCCAGAGAATTATGACACAAAGGCGGATTATTAATCAAGACACTGCAGAGAGGTTCTCTGCCTTGTTTGACCCATGTTCTCTGATGGGATGCACTGATGTTGATGAATTTATCCGATCTTTTAATGGTCAGTGCTTATCGATTTTAGATAAAGTAGCACCAATTAAATTGAGCACAGTCTCCCACAAAAAAGCCTGTCCATGGATTAATGAAGCTATCTTAAGTATTAGGAGAAATTGTAGAAAAGTGGAGCGTCTTTGGAAATCTTCTAAACTTGAGGTTCACAGGCTCCACCTTAAAGATCTAATGGTCACCTTGAATGAGATGTGCTTTATTTCTCAACTTATTTCCTCGAACAAGCACAATCCCTTATTTGACACCATTAATACAATAGTTTCTCCAACTAGCTCTCAAACAACTGTGTTATCTAGATCTGACTGTAATGAATTCCTCTACTTTTTTTGTTAATAAGATCAGAGATGTTAGGGCTAACATTGCTCCATCATTGGCTCAGAACTTTGCCTGTGACTTGTTTCCTGCCCATTGTTGGTCCACCTTTACACCTGTGACGTTACATGACATCACCTCTCTGTTACATTCTATGAAATCATCATTTTGTCCTATGGATGTTGTCCCTACTGTGCTAATTTTACAAGTTTTTGACTCCATTGGCCCCTGTATTGTTGAGATGCTTAATTCTTAACTCTTAAATGGTGTCGGTCCTGTCTTTTTTAAACATGCTGTTGTTAAGCCTGTACTTAAAAAAACTAATTTGGAACCGCTACAACCGAAAAACTACAGACCAATTTCGAAGCTTCCTTTCATGTCAAAAATTCTAGAAAAAGTTGTAGCAGAAAAACTCAACCTTTTTCTAGAGAAACATGAGTAATTTGACAAATTCCAGTCTGGTTTTCGCAAAAAACATTCCACAGAAACGGCGTTACTTAAAGTTACATATTATATTATGATGTCAGCTGATTCTAAAAAATATACAGTGCTGGTCTTATTGGACCTCTCATCAGCTTTTGACACAATTGATCATAATATTATGATTAATAGACTTCGTGATCTGGTTGGTATGTCGGGATCAGTTTTAAAATGGTTTTCATCCTACCTGTCTGGTAGAAGCTTTAGTGTTAATGTGAATCAGATCATGTCTGAAACTGCAGAGTTGTCGTGTGGGGTACCTCAGGGTTCTGTCTTGGGTCCTATCTTGTTCCTCTTGTATATATTTCCTCTCGGTCAGGTTATTAGTCAGTTTAGCGACATATCTTACCACCTATATGCGGATGATATCAAACTGTATTGCTCCTTTAAGGAAACTGAGTTGTTTAAATTGTCTTCTCTAATTAACTGTCTGACTAGTATTAAACAGTGGTTATGTGACAACTTTTTGCTTCTGAATTCTGACAAAACAGAAACACTAATCATCACCCCTGAAATTAAAATCCCAAAGAAAATACAATATATTGGTGACTTAGGCTCGTCTGTCCAACCGAGCCTCAGGAGCTTAGGTGTTGTCTTCGAGTCAGCTATGTCCTTGGAGCTTCATTCTAAACAATTAGTTAGAAACTGTTTCTTTCAACTGAGGAACATTTCCAAATTAAGATCATTTGTGACTAAAGGTGAGTTAGAGATGATTATTCATGCGTTCATCTCCTCCCGTTTAGACTACTGTAACAGTCTTTTTATGTGTTTGAGTAAGAAGGAGCTTCATCGTCTCCAGGCTGTTCAGAACTCTTCTGCAAGGCTTTTAACCCACGTTAAGAAAAGAGAACACATCACACCTGTTTTAGCATCACTCCACTGGTTACCAGTCCAGTATAGAATTCATTTTAAAATCCTGGTTCTTACCTTTAGAGCCTTGCATGGCCAAGTCCCTACCTACATCACTGACCTGATACAGCTTCACACTTCTACCCGGAGTCTCAGGTCTTTAGATCAGATGCTATTAGTTGTTCCCCACACTCATTTTACAACTAGAGGGGACCAGTCATTCCAGGCAGTCACTCCCAGGCTGTGGAATGCTTTGCCTCTTGTTCTACGTTGCACGAACTCAGTTGATTCTTTTAAAAAACAACTGAAGATTTTTCTCTTCAAGCAGGCTTTTGGTTAGTCGAGGGGTTTTTATGGTTGTTTGTTTGTGTTTGCTGTTTGTATTTTGTGGAATGTATTTAAATTGTTCTTGTATTACATTTTACTGTGAAGCACTTTGTGATGTCTATCTGTGAAAGTGCTATATAAATAAATTTTACTTACTTACTTAACAATGAAACCGTGACACAAACGGATATATAAACAGCAGCTAGCGCTCTTGGGCCGCACCTGCAATAAAAGCACGAATAGTGCATCAATTTCAATTGATTTCACCCCTCCCAAAAAGAGAAAACCCATAATAACGTTTCTTACCTCGTAGGGGAAATTCTTAGGCTATAGTGAGCTTTATGCTACCTGTGCTCGCCACTTCATGCACACACATTCCTGATGACAAACATATATTTAGACCGTAATCTGTGATTGAGAAAGAGCAATAAAGCAAACAACTCACCAGGGAGAGGAACGGGTAGCCTGTTACTACACACAGAACGGAGGAGAATGACAACGCCACACTTAGACAGGCTTTTCATCATGCCACTAGAACATGACGCACCTCCATGATTGAGCCACACAGGTGTGCTTAATGTCAAGCCGTGGTTCAACGCCAGTGGGCGTGTCTTCTCATTTGAAAACCATTAAAAATGAAAAACTACTTCTAATGAGCCAAGAGCCAAAACAAATATTAAAGATTCTCAACCTGTCAAATAAACATCAATATGTATTCTTTACAAATAATGCATGGTAAAAGTGTGTGAGTGTATGATAGTTGTCAAATGCACCCTGGACTCTGTCTGCACTCTCACTCTATGACATGGGCTGTGTCGAAAATCGGCCCCATACCATTAAATAGGGCACTATTTGAAGGGACAGCCATTTGTAGAGGTGTCTGAAACCATAGTGGATGTTATCAAGTGCACTCATTCAATCCCACAAATGCACCGCAATAACGAGTGTACAACTAGGGCACGTTCAAGTTCAAAACTGTGCGCAACGTTTTGCTACGGTTTCCAGGTTGAACGTCATGTTTCCTGGAAACGGCGTGCACCGGTGTGCAACGGGGTTTGAGATACGTTTTCTCTTGTTTGGTGGGTGTGTCAGAACTGCAGTCCAATCAGCAGCAACATGTATATAAAGCACGTGGTATTAAATTGAACTCACACAATGGGTTCAAGGAAAGTAATTTACAAATGTGTTTGATGCAGCTCAGTATACGCAACAACTGAGGATATTAGAAGACATGTTTGTGTAAGTTTTATTGTACAAATATAGGATATCAACATAATGATGTAGTTGTTTATATTTTTAGCTTCATTGCAAGTGTATGCCATTTGGTATAGAAATAAACAATGGTAATTAAGTGCTTTTCCTAAAAATGAGAAATAAAATACAGGGTATTAAAACAGTATGAACTACAAATAAAGTCAGTATGTGAGGCTAAATAGATGTGTTTTAGTCTGAATTAGGTAAGATGTGTGCTTCCATTTCAGTTTCAGCAATCCCTTCACTCGATTGGGATGTTCTCTTTTGCTCTGCATGGGCGGCAAGTGCAGTAACTGTAACATCGGGCATATTTTGTAGTATTAAAAACATATTTATACCGACTTCATCAGGCTCAGAAAATTCTTCACAAAGAACACAAAGAATGGCCTTCTCAGCTGCCATAGTTGCAACTCTTGCGTCATCAGAACAGTGTGTTCAACGCATCACCGCTTCTGTTTAAAAAACGTTGTGCAACGTTTTGTCGGGGCTGAACGCAGCCCTGGTGTATGCTCAACGGCTAGAGAATACCCATAATCCACCAGCAAGAAACTGCAGTGAATTGTATGATTATACGGTTTTAAATTCTGCAAAAATCTAAGTAGAGGCACACTTTTACAGTGAGTCTACCTGTATGGTGATTTTACCTTCAATCAGAAGAAAAAAAAAAAGGTGTATTTTAGTACTCTAAAGAATTTTACAGTAATGAAAAGCATCATTTCCAGACAACTTATTTTTAAAACAATATAATATTACAAATACCAAGGTTTTTTTTTTTTTTTTTTTTTTTTTTACAGTAATGAGAATGGAATGAAATGTTTTCAGATTGCAGTGGCATGCTAGGGAGTAAGTAGGCTATTAGGGAGTGGTTTGATTTTGTTTTACTGTCATAAAAATAGTGTCACACTGCCCTTTAAATTGGTAGTTTTCATGAGATTCACCCAAAGGAGCTGAGGAGGAAGGCTTATTTGGCTTCTGTTATCCAATATTGCTGCCTCAAGTTCAGAACAAACAGCACAGACAATGAATGAGCAACCTAAATGTGTCTCTCAGCCAATGTTTAACCTTGCACAGCCAATCCAGGAAAAATAGCTGCGTTCAATGGCATGTTGGAGGTCGGCACATCATAACAAGTGAAATGTTGGCCTCAGATTTAATGAGATTATGCCAGACTGTCTGTCTCAGAAAACAAAACAGCAATCACTTCCTTGTTCTTTTTTGTGTCTTGGCATATTGATTTTCCTTCCACATATTTCCTGTTTTCTGTCCAAGAGAAGAGCCTACGGCTGCACATACCACAATTAAATGAAAACACAAACCTTTTGATAGGCTATTATGGCTCCACTACTATCTCCAACAATTACAAGATTTTCCTGAAATTAAAGAAGCTTAAAAAAAAGAAAGAAAGAAAATAACAATGATAAAAAAAATCCAGACCAAAAATTATTTATATTTTAACGTTAATGGTAGGACCATAGATACCCTTCCTAAAATGCATGCCATATATACTGAAAAAAAAAAAAAAAAAAAGTGTGATTATAATAATTATAATTAATTATAATGCATGTGGTCTTAACCAGTCATAATATATATAATTTACATATAGGTTGTACAGTTAACAAAAGTTGCAGTAGCAAAAAAAAAAAAAAAAAAAAAAAGAAAAAAGCTGTTAAATCAAGTCAGACAGAGGGAGAATAGGGTAATATAAAACTAAATTATGACTTAAAAAAAACAAAAACAAAAAACCTTGACATGATTTATAAATGGACTAAAAGCTACAAAAGTATAGAATACAACCTCTTTAATTGCCCCAGACTGCAATGTGTTGTAATTCCAGCTGATTCAAGGCCATGGAGCTCAATGGGTGGGAAGGAAAGTTATGCAGTTTAAGTACAATTTTAACAGTTTAAAATCTATTTGATTCTCATTCACCATGCTCCACAGTAGTTTATGATCACCGGAACAGAATGCTCTGGGCCAAAACAGCTGCAAAACCCCATGTTTCAATTAATAACTCATTTATGGAATTAAAAGTTTAAAGAGCACTGCTGGCATTCCGTGTTTCTAACTCTAAAGCAAACAGACATGCAACATTCCATTATCCCTCCAGGACACTGGAGCAGTCACAGTAGTAATTTGAACTTTCCAAAGCCAAAGGAAAATTATTTGATTTAAAGTGGTGGAAATATTTTCAGCAGAGATGAGATTTATTTATATTGCATGTGAAAGTCATTGGAGTGAAAATAGTTAAATAATCATCTATTATTGAAATAGTTCCACCACTGTAGCACATGGTATTTCAGTGTGAAAACCTGCATCATCTACAGTCTAGTCGAACCAGATGCTTAACATGCTAAAATTGCACTGTGCTGTATTTAAATTGATTATTTATTTGCAGTGCAAACACACCTTTTTATGTATATTAGGTCATTACAGATTGTGCCTTAATCAAAAAAGCAAAAAATGCTTTTCTTACTGGGCAAGTAGACAGTGGATCACACAAGGACATGGAGAAAAAAAAATGCTCTCTGAAATTGCCCAGTAAAATGCATTTTTGGCTTTCATACAGGGTAAAACGGAGCTAAAAGGCGTACCGGGGTAAAAGGTGCATTTGATTTAATTTTCCACTAAACCACAAGATAGCACAAAAACTTGCATTGGCACTTTCCAAAACGTCTCTGGATACGCATGTACATGGTTCCCTAAAAATACAGAGCAAGACGCTGCATCCCCTAGGGCTCGCTATGGGGAATGCCTCCTGCATGACTGGTGTCTGAAGCATGAGTCTAAACACGACAATGAACTTGGTATTGCAGGTGGCAGCCTATGACGTCACCACAGGTGCGGCCGTGAGTATAAATGGGCACCTGTGAAATACGTCATCCACTTCTTGCCTGAAGGAATACCGGAAGCATGGCAAAGGGACACAGCATCTTGTTCCCTATTCTCAGGGAACCATGGTTACATGCGTAACCTGAGACGTTCCCTTTCAAAAGGGAACTCATGCTGCGTCCCCTAGGGGCTGCTATGGGGAAAGGAATACGCTGCTATGCTGAAGGGATGAGTGCCGTATTGGCTGAGCTAAGTCAAAGGACTCAAAGGAGTCCTCATCCCTAAGGTGCACCAGCAATGATCATAGACTGGAGCTTCTCAAGAACGGAGGCCTCAACAGAATGACTCTAAAGAGAGGAAGCCTAAATACATTCAGGCCAGCGAATGGGGAGTTTTACAGAGAGTCTAACACTCAGAACTTCTGTTCTGGCAGCCCTGAAGAGTGGAGGCCTCAAACAAGAGGCATAAGCAACACTCTAACCTAAGGGCAGTACCGAGAAAGTGTCAGAAAGAGCTATAAGCTCAGTCTAAATGGCCCACAAAGCTGTGCAGAGTGGAGGCCTCAATACAATGAAGGCCTAGCAACACTCCGCACTGAGGTCAGTAGCCAAGGAGGCTCTAAGAGAGCCTAACAACATAGCATACTACCCTACCGCCTGGCCGAGCTCTAGGAGTGAAGACCTCACTATGATGACTCTCTAAATCGAGAGGAGACCTAAAAATGCTTCATGCTCAGGACATCTCGCAAGGAGACTCACAGAGAGCCTACCACTCACAGTCGCTATCCCAGCGGAGCTCAAGGGAAAGGAGGCTTCCATAAATATAACTCTCTCTAGCGAGAGGAGGCCTGACAATGCTCGCCGTAGTAAAGGAGGCTCACAGAGAGTCAAACAACTTAGCAAAACTTAGCTAAGCTCTAGGATCGGAGGCCTCAGTATGACAAATCTCTAAATCGAGAGGAGACCTAACAACGCCCCATATCTCGCAAAGAGGCTCACAGAAAGCCTACCACTCGCAATTGCTATCCCAGCACAGTTCAAGGGAGCGGAGGCCTAAATGATAAAAAAAACACAATATTCAATCACTGGACAAAAACTTCCTAACTTCATTTGAGATTGATTGTGGTAAAGTGTTAATAATGGCATATGCAAGTATAAAGCCACAATATCAACATCATTTTTTTCTTTTTCTTTTTTTAAGTGTTTTTTCCCCCATTTCCTTTAAAGGGTACATAACATGCACAGTTTCACCTAATCTCATGTTAATCTTGAGTACCTATAGAGTAGTAGTGCATCCTTAATATCTCAAAAAAGTGTTTAGTTTTATTATATTTAGAAAAGAAAAATACAGCTTTCCGATTCTCTCCGGAAAAAGCCGAGGTCCTGGAGGCGGAGCTATAGAGTCAAGCGGTAGTTCTTGATTTCCAGCAAAAGACAGAAATCTGATCCAGTTGTACTTACATGAATGGGGTCTTTTATCACTGGGACCGCTCCACGTTTTAATAGCAAACGATTTGCAAATCCAGCGTCGACCTGAGCCTTGTTAATAAAACATTCGTCACTGAAACGACCAGAACACACAACCGCACTTCCTACACTCCGTTGCTGCCCCTGAAAAACAAACTGCATCCACTGTTCCTGTAACACTGGGTTCTTTGGAAAACTGAACACGGTAAGCTTTCCCTCACATCCAAATACACACTTTTTTGAGGACATTCTTGAACAAATCCTATGCAGCGCTGCCGATGATTTCCTGTTGAAGCGCGTTGATGTGCGCGGTCTCGCTCTCCTCTAGTCGACGTGCTCGCGGGCGAGCTTTTCCGAGAGAAATGCTCATATAAGGAGTTCCACTCTTATCTACGTCATTAGATCCACGATCTAAAAAAAACCAGCCGAAACTTGCACCAACCCGGAAGTAAGATTTTCAGCATAGAAATTCTCCGTTATTCGTCCAAAATAATTTTTTTAAAACTTTGCCCATGTTTAGCATGAGAATCTATCTCTTTAACACTGTAAACAACTCTGAATACATGAAACACCATTGTACCCCCCCTTTAAAAGTAGCGGTTTTGGTCATATGGTGTGAGGGTTGTGGGGGGCCCAAAATTAGCTTTTGCCTATATCACAATATGAGATAAACCCAGCCCTGTTTGTATTATCTATCCGTGTTTTTAAAATTCTTTAAATGACAGATGCTCTACCAGCTCATCAGATGTCCCGATTCGATTAGATTCTGATTCACAAGATCTCAAACATCAAAATACAGACAGCAGCAAGAATATTAGGCTGCTGCCGCTTTAAGACTAATGCACGGACCTAATATAATGATGCACATGCGTCCTTTATCTACTGTTCACTTAAGCCATAACCGTGTTTTTATAACCGTGTTTTTATGGCATATAAATGCACTTTTATATACTATGTTTACTTGGATACTCGCAAAGGCGGGCATTTTGAGATAAATCTGTGTGCATTTTTCTGTTAGGTGCAGGGAGAAAGAGAATTCATTTTTATTATTTGCACGCTGTCTGAGGCGTTGGGCACAAAAAACTTCTCACACAGCACGCATGTTCTCTTTCGCTTGAATGCTTACAATGGCAAGGTTTGAAAGCGCGTGCAAATGATAAACTACTTTGTGTAAGAAAAATATGAAAAATAAAATAAATATCCATATTTAAAACTTGACTAAAATAACTAGCTTCCGGCAGACGGCCTACACAAGTCGACTTACGCGATGTATGACATAGGATGTAGGAGTAGCTTAAGCTTTGACGCCTCTCGCGGTTCAAACAAACAGGGCTGGGCAACAAACTCAAGCTCCTCCAGCATTTCTCTAGTATAGTATACTATACTATAGTATAGTAATAGTATTATATATAGTATAGTAATATTATTCGCTGAGTTTTGTTTAGAGACGTGCTCCAGAAAATAAAGTTCACGGAGACGGAGAGGCAGAAAGCACACCCTGTTTATTTTCTTTATTTTACAAAAGCACAATGTTTTGTTTCGATTGTAAGTGGACACATAAAAAAGTAGACATTTTACAGTTTGTATGACCATAAATGACGGAGTATTTTAAGTCTATTTTGCTGCTATGTGAAAAAAAAATCAAGCAAAACGCGGCGCGTTTGCCGACCCCAGAGGGTTAAAAGTTCTTGTTTTAGACTTCCAATTCATGAATGGTGTTTTGTTTTGCTCTATCCTCTGCACTTCTGCATTCGTCAATGCGTCAGGTCAAGGGTTACTCTTTCACCGTAAATCGATGCGTATGGCCGTCTGTCGGAAGCTAGTTATTTTAGTCGATAAAGGCCCGGTTTCACAGACAGGGCTTAAACTAAGCCAGGATTAGACCATAGATCAATTAGGACATTTAAGTAATTTTTATAAACATGCTTAGAAAAAAACATTACCGATGTGCATCTTAAAACTAAAAAGGCACTGATATATTTTTAAGATCAGTCAGTGCAAGTTTATTTCAGTGGAAACAGCTCAGACTTACATTTTAGTCTAGGACTAGTCTTAAGCCCTGTCTGTGAAACCAGGGGAAAAAGTTTTAAATATGGATATTTTTCTTACACAAACGCCTCGATTCGCTTCAGAAGGCCTTTATTAACCCATCCGGAACAGTGTGGATTACTTTTATCATGGATGGATGCACTTTTATGGACTTCAAAACAAAAAAACGGCCATTCACTGCCATTATAAAGCTTGGAATTTTTTTTTTATTTAACTCCGATTGTATTTGTCTGAAAGAAGAATGTCATATACACCTAGGATGGCTTGAGGGTGAGTAAATCATGGGGTAATTTTCATTTTTGGGTGAACTATCCCTTTAAGCAATGAATGAATGACAGGATCCCCGCTGTCACGCTCACGCAAGGTAAATAAGAGGATGACATCTAGTGGAGAAGACTAAAAGTACATAATTACTTAAGACTTGAGTAATTAAGACTTAATTACTTATGACTAATAATATTAAGGTCAATCAGATATTGTTGCATGTACATGAAAAAATTTATGCGTGGCTTTTGAGAATCAGTATCAAATCAATCACATTTTAATATGTTAATATGAATCAAACAACAAAATAAAGACAGAAAATCCCTCACTGCTCTTGATTGAATATCTTTAGTAGCTTTAATAAGAATACATTTCTTACTTGAATGCTGCTGTTAAGTGCTCTGGTGATAGTCGGGGTCTATGCTAATAGGGCAGTCGTGGGCGGGGCCTGTGCAGTGTGACATCACATTGCATATAAACTGCAAACAGCTTATTCTGAGACGCTGCTTATGATTTATGGGGATTAAAAAAAACACTGGGTGGATTTTTACTATTATGGGGTGGTTGTGTACACACACTGCCAACACACATTTATGTTCAAACACCATGTAAAAGTAAATTTTGCATAATAGGTCCCCTTTAGCCCCATTGTATATATATATATATATATGTTCATGTTCAAGTGATTCAAGCTTTGTGACATGGTGCATTATCCTGCTGGAAGTTGCCATCAGAGGATGGGTACATGGTGGTCATAAAGGGATGGACATGGTCAGAAACAATGCTCAGGTAGGCCATGGCATTTAAACGATGCCCAATTGGCACTAAGGGGCCTAAAGTGTGCCAAGAAAACATCCCCTACAACATTACACCACCACCACCAGCCTGCACAGTGGTAACAAGGCATGATGGATCCATGTTCTCATTCTGTTTACGCCAAATTCTGACTCTACCATCTGAATGTCTCAACAGAAATCGAGACTCATCAGACCAGGCAACATTTTTCCAGTCTTCAACTGTCCAATTTTGGTGAGCTTGTGCAAATTGTAGCCTCTTTTTCCTATTTGTAGTGGAGATGAGTGGTACCCGGTGGGGTCTTCTGCTGTTATAGCCCATCCGCCTCAAGGTTGTGCGTGTTGTGGCTTCACAAATGCTTTGCTGCATACCTCGGTTGTAACGAGTGGTTATTTCAGTCAAAGTTGCTCTTCTATCAGCTTGAATCAGTCGGCCCATTCTCCTCTGACCTCTAGCATCAACAAGGCATTTTCGCCCACAGGACTGCCACATACTGGATGTTTTTCCCTTTTCACACCATTCTTTGTAAACCCTAGAAATGGTTGTGCGTGAAAATCCCAGTAACTGAGTCTGAAATACTCAGACCGGCCCGTCTGGCACCAACAACCATGCCACGCTCAAAATTGCTTAAATCACCTTTCTTTCCCATTCTCACATTCAGTTTGGAGTTCAGGAGATTGTCTTGACCAGGACCACACCCCTAAATGCATTGAAGCAACTGCCATGTGATTGGTTGATTAGATAATTGCATTGATGAGAAATTGAACAGGTGTTCCTAATAATCCTTTAGGTGAGTGTGTGTGTGTGTATATATATATATATATATATATATATATATAATGAGAATTAGAAAATAAAAATATCATGGTATGGTACATATATAACCTTTGTTATGATAGGCTAAACACTTAGCAGGGACGTTATCATTCATTTTATGAATTTCATATCATGAATGTTATCATTCATTTTACATGCAAAGTTGTTGAATGGGTGCTGATATTTGCAATTATAAGTTAAACATAATTGCGATAGTTTCCGAAAAAGACATGGGACATTACTATTCTTTTAAAAGAGTAAAGGAGAATCCTGTTTGATGTTGCTATTTTAATTCAAACTGAATGGCCTTATCATAGAAACACTATTGTTGGAAAAATGTGCTCTTTACAAACATAATAAAGAGCAAATACTTAAAACTTCATACAGTAAATATCAATCCCTTTACTAATTTGATATATGTGTGGTTTGCTCCCTGTACTCATATATCCAGAGTCAACTCTGTACCTACTGAAGACTACTAGACTATCTCTGTACTTACTGAATACAGATCAATATTGAATGATTAAAAATCATTCATACAGCTTTACCTTATAGTCCTAGTATATAATAACATATACTGCTAGCCAATGCACCTCTGCTGAATGTCAGAAAAGCTGTGGTGTTAGCATTTTTTGTGAAATTCTTTAATACAAGGTAACATGAAAGGAATACCTGATGATTTCACTATGGTCATTTGGATTTCATGGTCCTTACTCACTTTGGCAATCTGAAATATTTGAATGTAACTGATGTAACTGGTTTTATACAAAACACACAGACAGTGGATGTGGAATCTAACGTGGATACTATTATTGTGTCTATATGTGAATATAGCAGTCACATAGAAATAAGAAAAACACTCATAACCAAAGCAACTGCATCGCAATGCCCATGCAACCACTCGCAACACCCTAGCATTGTGTTTGCAACTTCTGCAGGAGAAAGAACCACTCAAACTTTCTGTAGAAAGAAAATGTAAAGAATATAGTTTAATTAATGTTTTTGTAAGGCTTTTTATTACTTACTTAGTTATTTATGTCAGTAAAACTCCTTGAATCTAAATCCTTAAAGGGGTAATTCACCACTGGCAAAATGGGCTTTTGAAAAAACTGCCTATTAGAGCTGCATGATTAATCGTTTAAAGATTGCAATTTTGATTCAAACATTCACCTATGTCTATTAAACCTTTGACAAAATCACACCAGAACATTCAAATCTGAGTTGGTGCTGTTGCTGACCCAGAGAAAGCAGTTGTCATGTATAGGTATGAAACCGCTTCACACACAGTCTTTTCAACTACACAATATAATTATCTCTCTGTTACAAATATTCAAATGATCACAGAAGTACTGGGATAAAAGTTTGTAGGTTGGAAAACTTAAGCACCCATAATGCACTAGGTTTGTTGCCATCCAAGGCCACTCTCAATCTGTTCCTATTGGATAGGCTTTATCAGAGTCAAATACAGCCTTGTTGTTTGAGTAGGAAATATTTATTTTTTTTGCAAACTTTTAATCACAATGTCAACTTGTATTGTTCATGGGTGCAAGAATTCAAAGAGTAAATGTGTACCGGGAGTTATTTTCGGTTTCCAGTGAAGGATCCAGAGCGTTGTAGGCCACAAAGAATTGTAAAAATGGAGAATACGCCACAACGGAAAATCAGAAAAAAAATCATCTGTATTTGTAGTCTCAAACAGAGGAATAAAACTGAATGAAACTGCATTTTTCATCAGTTAATTAGGAAAAAACGGGGAGCACCTTCTGCCCAACCCCCAAAGCAAAACTCCGTCGCGTAAAGGTAAGGCTGTTGCCAAACTACCATAAAAATACTATGGCACACTATAGAATTTTAACCATGCTGTATAAAGAGTATATAAAGTATGATATAATTTTCAGTGATGAACCTTCTCTTAGACAACTGTTTTGTTAATAACCTTTTGTCAATCCGAATGTTCGTGGGAGATGATACAGAAGGACACTCTGTACGAAAGCACTGGAGCTGTCAAAAGTCTGCAGAATATAGTTTTTTGCATCATACGCTGGACTTTTGATGACAAATAAACCCACATTTCTTGGTCTGGGTAACATGGAGGAATAAACACTTATATATACCAAGATTGTAACAATACAAAGCGGGTTGAGAATCTGCGAACTTACACTTTAACCCACAGAGCAGCAGTCGTTGTCACATTTTCTGTAGCCTGACCCTGGACAGACTCTTCTTTAATGCATGAAAACACACTCTAGAATGTGTATTAAAAAAAGGGTTGACACTGACTTCACTTGAAAAGACTATCACGACAAAGAGTAAAAACAAGCTTGCTGCTGTAAGGAGGTGATAAACCATGATCAATAATTTAGATTCTCTTTCTTTTTCTACTTATCTCAACACAAAGGCTTTAAAAAATGTGCTACACTAACCAGGAGAGACAGAACATTTTAAAAGCTGTGACGGAAACCTTCCATTTTTCAAGACGTTGCATTAGCAAGTGCTACACGGTGATATGTTATGACAACACGTAAGGGGGAAGGACAGCATATTTTTTGTTAGAATGTGGTGAAAAAGTGGAAAGTCAGGAAGTCTTGTACCTGTATTACTACTGACTAAATAAGTTTGAGAGCTGCTAACTAACTGAGTAAAGCAAATTCACTGAGCGAATTTTGTGAAAACTCTACAAAATGATGCTATATTCACTTGCAAAAATAATCAGAGACCAAATACCTCATTGTTTTTTTGTGAGGTATCCTCTGAGAAATTCTGAAAAGCATTTGGGACATTGGCAAGTAAACCATGCACTTACAAATATGCAATGCAATTATGCCCTTGCCCATAATGGTCTGGAATCATCAACTTTCTTGTCCCTGGGAGCTCTAGCTAACAACTTCTCTACAACACGCCATCCCCGCGGGCAAACACGATGAGAGTGACAAGCCTTCATTAAAGCATCCAAATTCAAATGTTATTCTTAGCCTGGGGAGCAGTGAAGCCATATTGAATGAATTCATATGAGACAGGGCCTAGAAGAGAATGGAGTGACACCCCCTTCCAGTACTAAAGTATATCTAATGTGCCACCACATAGGGCCAATTTCATGTGCCACCTTCATTATCAGCCCAATCCCTGTGGACAAGCACTATTATGAATTTTTAAACTCTGGTTAGATTTACAGTTCTAATTAAGGTTTATGTATCTTGTAATTCAAATGCTTGAGATGACAGACCGGGATAGGGTGAATAAGTGATTCAGATAGTTTTTGCTGAGGTTTAACACCTTATGTGAGTGAAAAAAAGTACTAATAAAAAAATAAATAAAAAAAATTAAATTGTGACAGGAAAATAATCTTTAAATCACTGGAAAGCAACGGTTTTGACACTGTACTGTATCTTGCATGGTTAAAATGCAATGAATCCAGACTATTGCACATGATGAATTAGTAAAATGTCACTATGCTGTGTTATTGGCTTCCTGGCAAGAGCAGTCTCTTCATTCAGGGTAAAAGGATTTCATAAATATTTTTAAGCTATATACGTACTGCAAATGTGAAATTCATGTATGTTTAATGCATCAGGCGTGTTACCGTTAAACTCTGAACACAGCAGAGTCAGCAAAAACTTACTTTAATACTTTAATAAATTGCATACGGTTCAGTAGGGCGCAGATCAACATCTAGTATCGATTTGGAAATCTTTTCAAGCACATAGTAGCTTCTCAAAATCATTTCTGCAGTGCTTCAAGAATCGCCATTTCTCATCCATTCAAGTATAAGCCTTTTCTTTTTGTTATGGGAAACCTCAATGATATAGTACCTTTTTTATGTAGGTTGATGGCCATTTATAACATCAGGATGAGGTTAAAGTTTTGGAGAAATTAAACCAATCCTAACTCGGCGATGGCCAATCTCTCATTGTGACTGTGCATGAGCAGCCCAGGTGCTGTGTCGAAATGGCTGGTGGAATTGGTCTACTCTGTCTATGGCAGCTGAACACATTGCTCTGGACAGCTCCTGGCCAAGCTAGTCACAATTCAATTCCCTGACTCATTCATCAAGCACTTGGGGTGTTTGGGTCACAGGCTGGCCAGCTCCCGATCGCTCCGTTCATTCAGAGTACTCCATCGATAAGAAGACATTAGTCTAAATCTGCCAGTTCATCTGAAAGGGCTGGAGAAATCAGGCTGGATTTGTTTACTGTTTGACAACCTGGTGTCCACTGAATTTGAAATCCCTCCCAAAACATTGATTTAATTGATTTAAGAAGACAGATAACAGAATGATTGAATAATGCATTAGTTCACCATTTTGTTCTGTGAAAAATCCATATACATACGTTGCAAGTGAGTGGTGCAATAAAATTAGATTGTTCTCATTATAATCAACTAAGCTGTCTAAACTGCAAACACCCAAAGTCACCAATTGATTCCATTGTAGACTGGATGAGGAAGTTGTTCAACATGCATCAAGGGCTTTTACAGAGACTACCAAGAGTCGAAATCATACCTCATTGTGTAGAGAAGAGTTCCATTGTCTACCAGTCGCAGAAGTTTATTAGGTGTAGTCATATTGTGGGCTACTGACTTCTTCCCATTGTGGAAGAAGGTATCAGGAGTCCAGATCTTGCTGGCGAGCAAGTTGTTAAGTGGAAGGACCTGCATAGGCCCATCAAACTTCAGCCTCTCATCCCGCCAACTTTGCCGGAAGAACACATCAATCGTGTACTCCTAGAGAGAGAAAAAAAAAAGAATGAGTCAAGACTCTCTGACAGCCCTTTTAAAACTTCACTTCACCCCCCAAGTTTCCACATTCCACTGATGTAATGTCCTCTTAGCGAGACAGCCTGCGCTGGTGTGTGAAGCACTTCAACAATCTTGGCAAATGACTCAAGAGTAGGAAAAAGATTTTGACTTTTGCTCAGACTTGACATTTAACAGAGCTTCCTGTTTGGCTGGCCCTGATTGGTCGAGATGCTTTTCTCAGTTGTACACTTCAATAATTCATCGCACTTTAAGGAGAGATTCAGCCTTGTCGGTGTGAGATCCTTAAGGCTCCTTCAAAAGTTCAAACTCGAATGATTGCGTTTTCACAGCTGTCGCTTGAGGGATAAAACAAGCTTTTTTCCAAGAGTTATCTCTCTGACCATATTGCCAACATGGAACAGGGGACACTGTCCTCAGTGAACCTTTGCTTAGTTGGGAGTAGGAATCATCTCAAATCCACGGTGTCTTTTCCAGTGATGAGTATTGCTCATGTTTTATAACCTCCATTATTGATGATGCAATCCTTTTCATGTTCTCTATGGGAACAAACATCAAAAGAAATCTTATCTCCTTGCATTTGCTTTTAATAAGTCATCTAATGCCAAGCATAAAAATAGTGGCAAAAATTCAAAGTTCTTCATGTGTTAAAAATGAATGTTGAAATCTTTAGAGGGCAGCATTAATCACTGAGAAGCATCTATAACTGATTCTTGTAATTGAGTAAGCGACAGAAAACAATTGGAGTTTGCAGCATTAAAGCATGTATGCTCTTCATGTGCATGTCTCTGTTCATCATTTATTTAGTAAGCTCCAGACTTCAATCTGAAGTTGTCAGACTGAAATTCTGTGGGCACTTCTTATTACAAATAAGTAGTCTCCACACCATGAGAAGTAAGGAACGAAGTGAAAGCTGACATCAAATGATATCTACATAAAAAAGCACATGAGTAAGTTCAAGCAGGGTTTTCATAATCAAATTCAATGCTTTTAAGACCTGGACATAAAATTAATACCATTTAACACCAGAATAATCCCAAACAATCTCAAAATGCATCATGTATCACAGATTGTTTTTCGTCACTAAGACAATCTGGGACACACTTTCGATAACGCCTTGGAACTTAACGCAGCTTATCAGCAAAACAGGGAGTGGAGCTGGAGCGGAGTGATTATAGAATGCTTTGAGCAAATAAGGGAAATTACTGTCGCTCCACTACACTAACATACTTTGCTCAGAGTCCCCTTAACTCACCAGAGTGAGTCTTGTGTCTTTCCATCCACAAATCTAAGACTTCTACAAATGATTAATATAATTAAATACTTTTAAAAATACTATTTAATATATTTAAGACTTTTTACAGCCTTTAATTGTAATAATTTTAAGATATTTTAATACTGTTTGAGGGCCTTATTATGAAGTGTTTGTAGCATATACAATTGTTTAAAAAAAAATTAGGTCAGGGGTGTGCAGTAATATACAGTAAAATACTGTTTCTGTTTTGACGTGAAAAGTTAAAAATAGATCCATGGGGTAAGATGACCCCTGTAGAAGTTGAGGCACCGTAGTGGGGGTCATTATTTAATCATTATTATAATTCACTGAATATATATTTTATTTTGAGTAAGTGTCTTACATAGATTGTGTACGTTCATGCAAGAAACTATATAAGACCTCAGTAAAGTTTAGCACATAAAATGAGAGGGAGAGGGAGAGGGAGAGGGAGAGGGAGAGGGAGGGCCTGGAGGGCATAATCCTGCATAGAGGGGTTATCCAAGACAATATTTCTTACCAAAACAATGAAGAGCTTGCACTTAAATATTGCAAATGCCCTTTCCTATGAACCCATCAAAATGACAATTTGATAGATGAAGTACTCTCCTTCTGCTCAGTTTTTTTTTTTTCATATATTTTATAATAATAATATTTGTTTATAGCAAGTACTTACAAGACTGATGTTCCCTGTATGTAGACGTTCACTTTCAAATCAGCTTACAAATCATGGTTTCCGCTGCACGATTTCATAAAGTGACAAATAAATACAGCACTATTGCTTCAAGGCAAATTGGAATGGGACAAGAAACAGAAGTTTACTGTTCATGAGAATGATTGTGACAAAGTGTTGGCGAAGGGCAATGGTCACTTTGGAATTTGATTGGACAAGCACAGATGTTTCTACAATACAACCCAATGAGAGGGTCATTTGCTTGGAGCTTTTTCAGAAAGCTGTACATAATTCTGTTGTTTTGGTCAGACAGGAGAGACGTGTTATGTATGGGATGAATATCAAAATGATTAACACGTGCAAGCACAATTATCCATGAACTTGATAAATGTTGTAGATATGTTTTACTATCCACAACCAAATGCCTTTCAACTTGTGTGCAAAATTCAAAATTGAATGAATGTGTAGCAATTTGTACAAATAAGTTTTCTTTTGTATTAGTGTATCATAATTTGCGCGTGCAACAAATAATTGCTTGTGTGCATGTGGATCAGGTGACGCGTGCATTCATTGACTTCTTTTCTTAATTTGATTAATTTGGATTTTGAGACTTTCATTTCGCAGTTTTTAAGCATTTAAATGTGCACAAATGCGCGTCACTACATAAACTAATAGACTACAATACAACTTGTGTGTGCAAAATCCAGAATTACATGAATGTGCAGCATTTTGTACAAATAGAGACATAGCTAGTTGTTGATACAAAGCCTCGGTTCCCTTTCGTCAGCAGGGAACTCCGACGCCTCGTCGGGGGAGTTCCCCTGACGAATTGGGATCACGCTAGGGAGACCAATTGCCTACGAGTGAATTAAACGAGCCAATGAAAATTGGCATGCAGGACTTGCATTCCGCAGCCCGCCTACCAGCGCGGGTATAAAGGCAGAAGCAACGCATTGCATAGTGCTTTTAGCTTCCCCGCTGTGTCGCCGCGTTGGGTCCCTGTGTGCTTCAGCACAATAAAGAGAGTAATTTCTTCCTGAAAGAGCAACACGAGTGAAGATCGCGTCCTTTTCAGGATGACGCTTCACTCGTGTGTTTCTTCTGGATGTGATTGTTTCCTGTCCTCATTTGACGGCCACGTTCGTTGTTTCACATGCCTAATCAGTGTGTGAGACTACGTTCGTGGGTGGTTCATGTTCTCTCAGGAGTGCATGACCACGTCGGCACATTGTTCGTCTCCCCTTTTTTAAAAAGGCTCGAGCCGCTCGGCGTGCCGTGTGCCGTCGAGCGCCGGCTGACAGCGCGGGTTGTCACGGCAACCCAGCGCGCGTCATTCGGCGCTCTAGATGCGCGATCGAGACTCGTGTACCTCCACGAGGTTGAGTCCCTTTGCTTATTCCCCATCTAGTTCCTTTTCAAAAAAGAGGACTACTTTGGCTAATAGCATTGGTGATCTGGGGGTTACAGTGCGGAACGTCTCGCCAGGTGAAAGACCCTCACGAGCTTCCCACTCCTCTAGCGCATCGCAAACATGCTGAGACTGTGTTCGTGGGTGGTTTATGCTTTCTTATGAGAGCATGACCACGTCGGCACGTTGTTCGCCTTGCCTGAAGGCTTGAGCGCCAGCGTGCCGTGTGTCATCGAGACGATGGCCACGTTCACTGTCTTGCATGCCTTGTTGACGGCCACGATCACTGTTTCACATGCCTAATCAGTGTGTTGAGACTGCGTTCGTGGGTGGTTCATGTTCTCTCATGAGTGCATGACCACGTCGGCACGTTGTTCGTCTCCCCTTTCTCGTAAAGGCTTGAGCCGCTCAGCGTGCCGTGTGCCGTTGAGGCTTTCGGATGGGATTCTGGTCTTTCTCATGAGGGACCAAGCATTTCATTCGGGGCCCCAGGGGAGGGCAGATGTCGATCGCTACATCGGAGAGAGGGCTGTTATACTCTGAAAATGATGCTGAGTTCCTACTATAATGGTGTGTTCTCATGCTGAAGATTCAGACTTGACAGCCACATTTTCCTGGGCTGTTCTAAAGTGCCTGGATGGGTGTGAAAAATTTTAGCAGTATGGAAGCATTTTGGTGCCAATATGGCAAGCCAAACATGCTTAAATCTGCAGAAGTTTTTCCTCTCTCACTACCCCTGCACTTTCAGTGCATGTGGGTAGTTCTGACTCGGAGTAGAGCTGCGCTTTATGACTGACCGTGATTAGTCACAGCGCTGGCCTTCGGTCAGACGATGTCCACACTGGTGGTCCAGAAGCGCCTTAAAACCAGCCCGTTACCCGAGTTCGTTTCCCCCCAGCAAAAGGAAGGGAAACGACCCTGAGAAGAGCGACCCAGAGTATGTGACGTCTGCTCTTCAGGAGTGTGTGTCATCACCACTCCTTCCCCCGGAGGAGGGCCGGGTGGAGAATCCTTTGTTGAATTTTCTTGTTTCTGTTCCGCCGCCGACCAGCCGGTCGGTGGTACCCAAAACCTCATTAAAAGAGCAGTTTCTTCCTCCTCTGGGTCATTCACGGTTGGGACTGCCGAACATGCAGTCTCTCCCGCTCGAGAGTGGGACGTCAGTGTGCGCCACCCTTGGGTCTCGCCACTCTCAGTCCCCTCTTCCCAGCTCTCAGATAGCAGTGGCGCCACCTCGGTCACGTCACTCCTGTCTGCCGCTGGGCGGGAAGGCACGGAGACCAGCAGCCGCCCTTGGGCCTCGCTCCTCGTCTCCTCCCCTTCCCTCGCCAGGCGACAGCCCGCAGCAGAACACTCTCGGGTCTTCTCTGCCGTCTGTCCCCCGGTGGAAGCAGGTAGGTGTTGTCCAAGCACACACCCAGACCCCGCTCTTGGCCGCTACAATGCCAACGGAGCCGTGTCCCTGCCTTCCACCTCGCTGCCCCTCCGCGGGTACGCCGACGGTGCGGGTGGGCTCGTTGCGGCGGTCTCTCGGAGCCTGGTTAGCGCTCCTGAGGCCGTCGCGCTGGCTCATCCGCACCATCCGGCTCGGCTATGCAATTCAGTTTGCACGCCGGCCTCCCAAGTTCAGGGGCGTCCACTTCACCCGTGTGCGTCCAGTGGATGCTCCTGTCTTGCGGAAAGAGATCGATGCCCTGCTGGCGAAGGACGCGATCGAGCCGGTCCCTCCAGCCGAGATGAGGTCAGGGTTTTACAGCCCTTACTTCATTGTACCCAAGAAAGGCGGTGGGTTACGGCCAATCCTGGACCTGCGAGTATTGAATCGGGCCCTGTACAAGCTCCCGTTCAAGATGCTCACGCAGAAACGCATTTTCGAATGCATCCGTCCCCGGGATTGGTTTGCAGTGATCGACCTGAAGGGCGCATACTTTCATGTCTCGATTCTTCCCCGACACAGACCATTTCTTCGGTTTGCTTTCGAGGGTCGAGCATATCAGTACAAGGTTCTACCCTTCGGGCTGGCCCTGTCGCCCCGTGTCTTCACGAAAGTCGCGGAGGCGGCCATTGTTCCCATGAGAGAACAAGGCGTTCGCATTCTCAACTATCTCGACGACTGGCTCATTCTGGCACACTCGCGAGATGTGTTGTGCGATCACAGGGACATGGTGCTCCGGTACCTCAGTCAGTTGGGGCTTCGGGTCAACTGGGACAAGAGCAAACTCTGCCCCGTGCAGAAGATCTCTTATCTCGGTATGGAACTGGACTCGGTCGCCCAGACTGCGCGCCTCACGGAGGAACGCGTCCAGTCAGTGCTCAACTGCCTCAAGTCTTTTCGAGGCAAGTCAGCGGTCCCACTGAAACAGTTTCAGAGGCTCCTGGGGCATATGGCAGCCGCAGCCGCAGTAACGCCGCTCGGTCTGTTGCATATGAGACCGCTCCAGCACTGGCTTCACGATCGAGTCCCGAGGTGGGCGTGGCAGAGCGGCACATTCCGGGTCAAAGTCACCCCGCACTGTCGCAAAACTTTCACCCCTTGGTCGGATCCTGTGTTCCTACGGGCCGGAGTGCCCCTAGTCCAGGTTTCCAGGCATGCTGTGGTATTCACAGATGCTTATGCCAAGGGCTGGGGGGCCACGTACAAAGGGCATGCAGTCTCGGGTCTGTGGACGGGGCCCCAGCTGCATTGGCACATCAACTGCCTAGAGTTGCAAGCAGTACGCTTAGCCTTGTGTCGCCTCAAGGGCTTTCTCAAACACAAGCACGTACTGGTCCGTACGGATAGCACTGCGACCGTTGCGTACATCAACCGACAAGGTGGTCTACGCTCCCGTCGTATGTCGCGACTCGCCTCCCACCTCCTCTTATGGAGTCAGAAGCATCTGAGGTCGCTTCGTGCCGTTCATGTCCTCGGGGAGCTCAATCATGTGGCCGACGAGCTTTCACGTCAGCGTCCCCTTCCGGGAGAATGGCGACTCCATCCCCAGGCGGTCCAGCTGATTTGGCGAATCTTCGGAGCCGCACAGGTAGACCTGTTTGCCTCTCCGGACACGACCCATTGCCAGTGGTATTACTCCCTGACCGAAGGAACTCTCGGCACGGATGCCCTGGCACACAGCTGGCCCCGGGACCTATGCAAATATGCGTTTCCCCCAGTGAGCCTTCTTGCACAGACCCTGTGCAAGGTCAGGGAGGACGAGGAGCAGGTCCTTTTTGGTGGCCCCGTATTGGCCAACCTGGACTTGGTTCCCAGAACTCATGCTCCTCGCGACAGCCCCTCCTTGGCCGATTCCTCTGAGGAAGGACCTACTTTCTCAGAGACGGGGCACCCTAGTGCACCCGCGTCCAGACCTTTGGAAACTCCATGTCTGGTCCCTGGACGGGACGCGGAGGTTCTAGATGACCTGCCACAGGCAGTGGTAGATACCATCTCTTCAGCTAGAGCCCCCTCTACGAGGCGCCTCTATGCTCTGAAGTGGAACCTGTTCGTCGGCTGGTGTTCTTCCCACGGGGAGAACCCACGAACTTGCCCGATCAGAGTCGTGCTCTCCTTCCTACAAGAGGGGTTGGAGCGAAGGCTGTCTCCCTCCACTCTCAAAGTGTATGTTGCCGCAATAGCCGCACATCACGATGTAGTTGAAGGTAAGTCCGTGGGGAAGCACGACCTGGTCATCAGATTCCTTAAGGGTGCTAGGAGGCTAAATCCACCTCGCAATTTGCACCCTGTACCCTCTTGGGACTTAACTTTAGTGCTTAGAGCGCTTCAAAGTCCTCCTTTTCAGCCTTTGCCGACAGTAGAGCTTAATTACCTGTCCATTAAGACAGCGCTCCTGTTAGCATTGGCTTCCTTCAAGAGGGTAGGGGATCTGCAGGCATTTTCGGTCGACGAATCGTGCCTAGAGTTCGGGCCTGGCCTTTCTCATGCTATATTGAGACCCCAGCTCGGATATGTGCCCAAGGTTCCTACCACTCCCTTCGCGGACCAGGTGGTGAACCTGCGAGCGCTGCCCCAGGAGGAGGCAGACCCAGCCTTAGCTTTTCTCTGTCCCGTCCGGGCCCTCCGGGTTTATATAGACAGAACGCAAAGCTTCAGGACCTCAGATCAGCTCTTTGTTTGTTACGGAGGCCAGCAGAAGGGGAAGGCTGTCTCCAAGCAGAGGTTAGCCCACTGGCTAGTGGATGCTATCACCAGGGCTTATGAGTCCCAGGGTGGGCCCTAGGAGTGTTGCCGCTTCCTGGGCTCTGGCACAAGGCGCCTCGCTAACAGACATTTGTAGAGAACACGTTCTCTAGGTTTTATAGCCTACGTGTGGAACCTGTTTCCTTCCGAGTACTTGCTACAGCCAGTAATTAGAGGGAATAGGTGTGTCGGCTTGCGACGCCATTCCGTGAGCGGATACGTGCGTCTTTTTTGCTCCGTTGGTTACCCAACAAACGGCTAACCTCGTGAGTTCCTCCATCACCCCCTCCGGTGCCAGGCGTTGCGGACCGCCTGGCACCAGGTCTGCTACCTTCAGTAAGGAGTTGCTAGTAGACTGGGTGCCTTTTCCAGTGGTCCCTGCGGCGACCATGATTGCCACGTGCAGTTCAGCCGTGTCTTCCCCTTGACAGACTCATTCTGTCGTCCCTGTTGAGTATGCTCCTCACTCCTCCGGACTGGGACTACCTTCAAGGACTGCCATATGTTTCACTACCCTACGTGGTTAGTACATGTGTGTATTTGAGGGCCTTCCTCTAGGCTGCCTCAGCTTCCGCAGCGTCCCCCCCCCCCCCCTTATTATTTCCTTGGGGTCGGGCACGCTTTCCCAGTGTTATCCAATATCCACTGATTGGGTCTTGCGGAACAGCAGTGTGATTCCCTAGCTAGCTCCCGCAAAATTTTCTGGAAACTGCTGCAGGGTAGCTTAGCAGGGCGCTGGAAGGGGCCAGCACCATGGCGTTTTGGTAGGGATCCCAATTCGTCAGGGGAACTCCCCCGACAAGGCGTCGGAGTTCCCTGCTGACGAAAGGGAACGTCTCGGTTACGTATGGTAACCCTCGTTCCCTGAGTCCAGGGAACGGAGACGCCTCGTCCCGTCGCCATGTTGCTGTACCTTCGCGGAGGACCGGACACCGTTCGGTTGCTTCCGCCTTTATACCCGCGCTGGTAGGCGGGCTGCGGAATGCAAGTCCTGCATGCCAATTTTCATTGGCTCGTTTAATTCACTCGTAGGCAATTGGTCTCCCTAGCGTGATCCCAATTCATCAGGGGAACTCCCCCGACGAGGCGTCTCCGTTCCCTGGACTCAGGGAACGAGGGTTACCATACGTAACCGAGACGTTTTGTATTAATGTAGGTCATAATTTGTGCATGCAGATATGCATTTGTGGATAAGGTGACACGTGTGCATTCATTGACTAGTTTCTGGGTCGATCCTATTTGATTCATTTGGGTTTTGAGACTTTAATTACGCCGGTTTAGCCTTGCACGATCCACACGCAGCTGTCTGAGAAAACCTGCTACCACTAGATGGCAGTAGCTGCTAAAACAGACAACGGCAGCGTAATCAAGCGTTTTTCCCCATTTAAGACGCTTAATGTGGATTAAGAAAGTGATATTGAAGCAACAAATTTATTACACAATATAGGCCTACCTTATTAATAAAGCATACTTTGTAGGAGCAAACAGATTAAATCAGATTATGAACATCACCCATAAGCCCTATTCGGACAGGACTAGTTTCACAGGGGGACGTTAGAGAAATTTCTGTTTCACAGACGTACTTTGAGATTTTAATCCTGTCCGAATCTGCCATGTCTGTCTTTTTCTCACACGACCTCTGTAAAAATTCCAGAGCAAATTACCTACTGTTTTTCGTCAAACTCGGCGGTCCTCAGAGAAATCTAATCCCGTCCGAATGCGAATGTCTGTGATTGCCGAAAATGTTTTTTTCCAAAACGCTTTTTCTTGTGTGTTTTGGTCAACGTGAACTACCGTACAATCTCTCGCTATCGCGCCGGTATTCAAATTTCTGCTTTTTGCGCACCGATAATGGACGTAGATGTGTTCGGTACACTGCGAAGAAATAAAAAATTGAAATCAACAAGAAGAGCCAAATCACGTAAACTGTTAAGACTGGCTACTGTAATATCAGTTTCAGGTAAGATTACTTTCATTTCTGCACTTAATTACTTAACGTGTAAATTATATAAACTTTTTATTCCAGTGGGTTTATTATAAGAACCCAGTTCTATAAAATCATGATGATAAATGTATGTTTAGTTTTTTTATACTACAATTTTTATAAAATGTTTACAAATCACTAAATACGTTACGACGTTTTACTTTATATTTCAAAGTGCTTAATTTTAAAAGTACTTAATTTCAAAATACATTTGAGCAAATTTCATAAATTGTGTTCAATGGCAGTTTTTAAGTTATATTCCTGAAATGTACTTGTACATTTTGAACACGTGATCTTCTGCAATGCCCACATGTAAAACACAGACACTCCTACCTCGGTAATAAACATGGAGATGTTAGTCCCGTCCGAATCCGTACATGAAATCACAGACGTAGGTTGATAAGAATTGTAACTCAAACGTCGTTTGGAAAACTAGTCCCGTCCGAATAGGGCTATAAAACCATTATAAAACGCTTAACATGCAATAGCTCGTTGCATGTTCAATAAGGTGTATAGGCTACAATACTATAGTTCTCTTACAAGAGGTTCTCTCGTAGTGCGTAAGTTGCTTACGCTACGGGGAAAACTCTTTTTCCCGAGATACTGAAGCCAAAAAATGATCCTTAATTTTGTATTTATTGTCAACATGTTGCAGCAGCTAGCAGACCTAGAGCGAGCTAACTAGCGCGCTCATTGGCTGCTTCGCGGCAACTGCAGCAGCCTACCACTGAGCCCTGCGTGACGTCATGCCAATGGGATCGCTTCGCGCCCCTACGCATCATAGCCCGCCAGAACGGGCGTGGCTTAGCGTATAAAAGACGGGCTCGGGAGCTGCTTACCTGATTTTCATCTCTTCAGCGAAGCTCTCCGCATCGCTGGATCTCCGAGAGAAGACGGTTGCATAGTTATATTTTTCTCCCTGATATTATCAATCTTATAAGTGAAGAAGATCATAAAGTCATTACTGCTGTGCTGCTTGGAAACTTCTGGGCTTGAAGCGTTATTTTTCGTTAGTTTAGTAACTGTTTCAAATATATACCTAGGGTTTTGTTTATTTTCTTTTAATAGGGTTGAAAAATAAGCAGATATAGCAGCTTTTAAGGCCTCTCTGTATGCAATTGAGCTCACCTTCCATGAAATGCGAAATATCTCTAGTTTAGTTTTCTTCCAGTTTCGCTCCATTTTTCTGGCTGCTCTCTTAAGGGCCTGAGTGTGCTCGTTGTACCACGGCGTTGGACTATTTTCTTTAATCTTCTTTAAGTGCAATGGAGCAACTGTGTCTAAAGTGCTGGGAAAGAGAGAGTTAAGAGTTTCTGTCACAATATCTAGTTCTTCTAAACTATCCGGGATGCTGATGTAGCGCGTGGCTCGTTTTCTAGATCTTATAAATTTCCGATTATGGACCAGATTCAGAAGATTTTCGGGTCGACTCACTGAAGCAAAACTAGCAGAATATATATTAATAACAAATTCAAATGAACAAAATCACTCAAGACTACTGGACTGCAATTAATTATATAAAAGGTAAGTATATTTTTTCTCTTTGTTGATTGTCGGAATGATTATAGAAATGAAATAAAATAAAACAATTAAATGACAGAAATATACAGTATTTCAATTAAATGACATATACCAGAAAACACAATCAGAATTTCCCAATGTCACTCTTCTAAATCTCAACCTCAATATTTCAATTTCAGATTCAACAGTTGTTGTCTCAATTGCAAAAATAAGAAATTAGAATGTTCATCAAAATGGAAACAGTTCAGTCCATGAAGAAGAAAAAACTTGAATTCTTGTCTTCAGGAAAATCCAGGTAAATTGGAAAAATATGCAATGTGTGTAGTTCTGTCCTACCCACTCAGAAACTTTGTTTCTCACAACACTTTTTACAGGTTTCCAGGGACGAAGTGATGGGATGGCTCGCCAGTCCAACCAAGGATAGGAAATCCACAGCAGGACAGAAATCACGGAATCGGAATCGGAACCTCAGCAGCAATTCAGAACTCTCAACAGAGAATTAGATCAAAGAAAAGAAAAAAATATACCAAAACAAAAAACCCGGCCTTGAAAAACAAAGCCAAACACAATTATTAGATCTCATTCAAATAAACCTTTTTAAACAATCAATATGACTCTCTTCAATCATTTAAATACATATGCATGCTAATCACCATGTGCTCGATTAACACATTAATCTATATACAGAGCTAGCAAGCTAGCACCGCATGGCACACACTTCCCAATAGAGAAAAATACACAATCTCAACAAATAATACGTCTCTGCATTATTTAACGTAACTACATACAATCACATAGCATATTATAAAACAGTTTCAAAATTTTTTCATATTATTACCCACTTTACCAATGCATTGTTCACAGTACTATTACAAAAACAATATTCTCATTAGTCAAACACACTTCTCATAAAGAAAACAGTACTCACCAAGGAGAAATATGGATCAAGGAACAAAAGAAAAACAATTTTCCAAAGGAAAGATTCGAAAATTTCTCCTATCTCTTCAGTAACTTATTGAGAGTGAGGAGTTGTCGTCACGGTATAGAGCCCCTCCCCTCGATCCGCCATGTTGGCAGGATTCCAGCGGCAAAACATCATTGTTTACGTGTGTTGTTAACTCGGTAGTAGAGGAGGTTTTCGCAATTCCGCACTGTTTTACCATGCCTGGAAGTAAAAACTGCTCCAGTGTTTGTCACAAGAAGCCAAGCGCCGACATTAGGCATTTCTCAATAGCAAGCAAAGTTCGGACTTCAATGCCAAGTCCAGCTCAGGAGAATGACTCCAGAGGAAGCGCGTAACTCAGCTCGCTCTGCAGACTGCTACTCCGGTTATCTCTGTATGTACATTTTAGGCAACAATAAAACGAAATCTGTTATAAAACACTACACTGCCTCTTTTCGTTTTCATTTAAAGAAATCTTAAACATTACACAAATGTGGTTCAGGCAATGCATATTTATTATATTCACTACATGTAACGTTAGCATATTTATAACAAAACATTTTTTTTAAATTGTTACATTTAAATTGTTCTTTTCGTTTAAATTTTAAAAATATTAAACTTATTAATATGGTTCAGGCAATATATTATGTGCATTTGTACTCTGATCATCACTGTAATAAAATAAAAAAAATACAAAACTAAACCCTGTCTCTTTTTGTTAAATTTCAGTTTTATCAATAGCCATTATAAAAGTAGCCTATAAGTAAAAAGTACAAGAAGCTATACAATACGAAATAAAGCAAACAATTCAGTCAAACATACAAAGTCAGCGCTCTAGTCTAACGTTACAACAATGGTAAAGTTAAATAGCCTAAATATAAAGTTATGAAATTTCACTTAGCCCTCAGTTTGGCCAGGGAACAAGATTCACAAGACCAAAGATCGCCCGTTAGGTCAACACAAGACGAATTATATCTCATGTTATATCTTCTCCAAATACCGCTGTTTTGCGCTTGGTGTGAGCTTGTTCATGTAAGGTCCCTTTTCTTTCGCCTTATCTTTTTGCATTGCTTTAATTTCTTCCTTTTCTTTTTCGTATTCGTAGATCAGTCTGTGTCCCGCCGAAATACTAAATAGCCTAATAATAATAGCCTAATAAATGCGCAAAAATTAAAGAGCTCTGGAATGTTTAGTCGCGCTTCTGTGAAGTTCTGAAGGCGTTGCCCCTGGCAACCGATAGCGTCTCCTTCCATCATGGCCGACAGGCTCAGACCCCGCCCAAATCAACCCAAGTCAGCACGTGACTCCTCACTCTCAATAGTTTCTGCACAGCGCGCTCAATTTTCACGAGGCACTTTACACACGCGAGCTCTCTACAGAACCAATAACTCATAAATCTATTGTGCTTGTTAATAACTTATTGCTAAATTATCACAGTTTATTCTTTCTTAACTCACTCAATTGATTTAATATCACTCGTGTCGTTCACAATCTATTATCTCCGGTCACGTCTCAGCTTGATACTGATCTTTTTCTGGAAACTTTTTCTCAACTGAGGGCGGGGCTAACCTTTCACCTCACCAATCAAATTAATTCAGAAACATTTTTCTATTTTTTTTTTTTATTTATAATAAAATAAATACAAATTATTTCTTATTCTTCTCTTACTATTAGTTTCATAGCGATATGAATAAACTAATACTAATTATAATTACTAGTGACCAGGCCCGGCGCCACGAGGGGGCAAAAGGGGGCATTGCCCCCTCAGATCTGATTTGTGCCCCCTCAGTTTCATTTTTGTATTCATGGTTACAAATGAAATCTTTAACCTTTTGAGTGGTACAGTCTCATATGGGATTTAGAATGTTCAGTGACGACATATATAACGACATAATAACAATATATTCAAATATAATTTGCCGACGTGTGTTATTCATATCAGACAAACATAGTGGAAGTAACTATATAGTTTACTCTATTCTTCTCACAGTTCACCGACACCGGCCACTTTCTTGCATGTATTTCGGGAGAAACTGATGACTCACAGGATTCTCTGAACTGCGGCGCAAAGAAACATTCACATTGTGGCGCCCATCTCACGTTATAGATCAAGATCAAGATTATTTATAAAGGTTTTTGAATGACCAAACACACTCACATACACATTTTTGAGAATCGTAATATTAGATAGTTGATGACATGGTAAGCAAGTTTGTGAATATTTTGAATAAAAAAAGGGAAAAGGAAATAAAAGCGATACATCTGTCAGTGTTATTGTAGCTGCGGTGTGTCACGTGACAAATATGACGCGTCGCCATGGAAACATTAAGGGGGAACGTTCTAAAATAACAGCCTTGAAAAAATTCACTATGGGGAGTCAGTTAGAATATTAAAATTAACCGTGAAAGGGTTAATATATGCATAATAAATGACGCTGGCTTATCTTTTTTACTAAGCAAGTTATCAGTGTGTATTGTTCATTGATGGTATAAAGTTAAGCCCCCTTAACAATTTCACATGCCCCCTCAGTCATTTCATTCTACAGCCGGGCCTGCTAGTGACCCAAATTAATGTACTGGGTTACACTGAGATGATGAAACTGATCAGGAAGATTATTAATAAAACAATCTTTAGTGGCAGAAGTGATATGTCTAACATATTTGTAACACGGAGTTGGCTTTGCAGCCTTGGCTAAATGAAGTGTACACGAGACTAGATAATGATCTGAGATGTCATTGCTCTGCTGCAGATTTTCAACGGCATCAACATTGATTCCATGTGATAATATTAGATCTAGAGTATGATTACAACAATGAGTAGGTCCTGACACATGTTGTCTAACTCCAATAGAGTTAAGAATGTCTTTAAATGCCAATCCCAATGCATCTTTTTCGTTATCTACATGTATATTAAAATCACCAACAATTAGGAATTTATCTGCAGCCAGTACTAACCCTGATAGAAAGTCAGCAAATTCTTTGATAAAGTCTGTATGGTGCCCTGGTGGCCTGTATACAGTAGCCAGCACAAATCTCAAACGTGATTTATCATTTACACTATATATTGTTACATTAAGCACTAACACTTCACAACAGGCTGGGATTTATGGGTGGCCCACCCAATCAGATTAATAAAAACAATTTAAATTTTTAATTTTAATAATAATAATAATGAATTAATAAATAATTTCATTTTAATAGTTTCCTGAGGACATTTATGTACAATAGCTACGAAAAATAGCTACAAAAGAAAAATATTATGTCGGCATATCACGTGTCAGTCCAGTGATGCTATCACGCAACACCACTCTCTACTTGCGACTCGCGTGACAGACAGATGAACTTCAGGTTTAAAGCAGCCGCGGAGGGCTGACTGACATGAGTACAAGGTAGTTAAATTCACTACCTACGTACCGATCTGCTATAGTTGACATATTTATCAGGCGTGCGTGTTACATAGGCGTAATTTGCGAGTGGGGCGGGTGGGACATGTCCCCACCACTTTTTAAAACATTTCGCGGCACGAATGTACCAATTCTACAAATAAACATCTCCAGTTAACCAGCAGAGCATTCATTTCGTTCGTTTGTTAAATAAGAGACGATCTAGCGCTGAAATGTGTTTTTTAAATCAAGTGATGAAAGTGCTTGTTGCCGCTGCGATCAGTGGCGCTGATACAGTGTCAGGGTTCCAGACTGCGACCATTTTTTGAGAATGTGCGAGTTAAAATTTTATGTGGTCGCATTTGTGCGAGTGCATGGTCATGTACAACTCAGTTAAATTCACGCATGCGCAACAGAACGCCGTTGTATCAGTACATCATGAATCTATTTTCCAAACCGTGTTTTTGACTTATCCTGAATCACTACGGTACGCCTATAATAAATGTTTATATTCTGACTATTTTATCCCGGGGTCGGCTCGGCTGCGGAGTTGCCCAGTGCCTGCGTGACTCGCGGCTCGCCATATAGCATTAACGGAGAGAAGTAGCTCCGGCTACAATGTTCTTCCGCAAGACACTTGCAGTTTATTTATTAAAGAACTTACATGTCACGCGCATTGCACACTGATGGTGAAATGCGCGAATTAGGAATTCAGGAATTACAAGCCAACGAGCCAGAATACAGCCTCAGACACAACTGATGACGAGGGCAGGTGCGGACAGGGAGGAACCAAGTGAGCAAAGGAGTATAACAAATACATTTTATGTTTATGTTTTATTATACAAAAATTAGGGCTGTCAAAATGAACACGTTAACGCATGCGATTAATTATTTCAGTTAAACGCGTTAAAAATATTTAACGCAATTAATGCAGCATCAGATTTTTTCTTTCATCCATTGGCTGCTCTATAGTATTTTATCACGCTATCATTCATTCAAGTGCTAATAAACAATTCAAGCGTGATAAAACGCAAAAAATAAGAATTTAAATCTGTACTGGCGGCGCGCTGTCTTTATATCTCCTCTCTGTGTGATACACGCAACACACACACACACACACACACACACAGGACTCATGCGCTCAGAATGCCGCTTCAGACAGCGCGCAGCCGCTTCTCTTTCACGCTTGAACGGACAAAAACACACAAAAGTATGCCAAAATGTTCAGTTTGTCGAGTATCCTCGTAAGCACAGTATTACATTAGTTAAAAAGTGTTAAATGACCGCAAAGAGTTGACAACATCGGATGCTTGTCAGATCCAGATCCGCATTGTATACATCAGATCTTAAAGCGACAGCAGCCTAATAAACCCGCTTCTGTGATACATTAATGTAAAAAAATCTAATCAAAGAAAAAAGTCAGAGAAAATTACAGTGAAGTCTGAGAGGTGTAACTTTATTCAATGTATGTATATTTCCTACCTAATAGATCAAATATTTAAAATATACTTTATGTTATTTCACATTAATTTGGAGATTAAATGTGAAATTATTACAATATAAAAATATATTAAAACCTTTAATGTTAAGTGTGATTAATTGCGAATAGGCTAGTTAATTGTTTTAATCGATTGACAGTACTAAATAAAATACATTAAAAAACATACGTGGTGTTTTTTTTATAGTTATTTTGAATGGTTTTCATTTAAAAGATTAAAACATTTTGCCAACATGAGGTCTTGTGTCACTGTCAGTCTTTTTACATCAGTGCAAAACTAGGGTTCGCAAATAAGGACAACTATTCATCAGCATGCATTGATTAATTCCATGTTGTAAAAAAAAAACAATTTGGTGCGACCAAATCATGTGCTGGTGCGACCAACTGAGAAAGTTGGTAGCACCAGTGCAACCAGTGGAAAAGTTAGTCTGGAGCCCTGAGTGTTCTCTCGTGTGGCTCGCGCACACACCGCACTGTCTTGACTCGACGCGCGCTTCAATCCGTTGCGGATACTCTCTATTCGTTCTGGTGAAATCACACATCATAATGCACACGTGTCCCTCCTTGATATACAACCACTGATGAACATAATCAGTTTTGATGAAAAAAAAAAAAAAAAACTATGCTGGTGCGGACTAGATCCCACAACCTCTGACACTGTTGGTGAAAGTTCTACCACTGGACCATTTAGGTGTACGTTGTTCAAATAAGCGAATCTATGTATTTTAGTCACACAACAAATCTATTATACAGCATATATTTGGCTACATCTCATTAAACGACAAATGTAGCATACTATTTAAAGCGATGGACATCGTAATGTTATTGTACAATGTACATATATCTAATTTAGCAAAGTTACGCCACTGGGCGTGTATATAAGTTTAAAAAACCGAGGCCCCCCCCGTATATTCACCAGGCCCACCTATTAATGACATTCTGTATCCGCCACTGCTTCAAAAGAATTATATTTGAAATTAGACTTCTTAGTAATTTTGAAAATATTACTATAAATTACAGCAACACCTCCCCCTTTGCCTTTCAGACAAGGTTCATGTTTATAACAGTAATCTTGTCGGGTGGACTCATTTAAAGTAATGTAATCGTTTGGTTTTAGCCAGGTTTCTGTCAAACACAACACATCTAGGTTATAATCTGTAATCATATCATTTACAATTAAGTGCTTTTGAAGTAAGGGATTGAATATTCAGCAACCCAAGCTTTATCATTTGCTCATTTGTATTATATCTGTTTTTTGTTTGTTGAATTTTTATCAGTTAAATTTTTAACCTTAGATGGGTTTGGAAGTTTTTTGTATTTCCTAATTCGGGGAACAGACATAGTCTCTATATGATGTAACCGCATTAGCTCTGCATTAACATTAGCTCAAATGATATATAGTATATGAAGGGAATTTTAATAATTAATCAGGAATATGATTAATATATATTGCATATTACAGTTAAATTAAATTATCGAAGCTGAAAATAGATCGATTGTATATATGAATGATCACCACAATGAGTTATGGTTCGTCATTAATATATCAATAGTCTTATTACAGATCGATTATATGAGATAACTTTTAGTGGAATTAATTTAGTTATCGAACAATCTGTTTGTCCAGCAAACCGACCGTGCGACTTCTTTATCAACTCTCAAGAAAAATTATCCTTCTTACAAACTCCAAGAAAGATTAATTTTCTGGCCGTGAACATTAATTTCCTTGTGTTGATAAAATTAAACTACTCAACGTAGTAAATAAAAAAAGCTTTGTAGCTGAATTGTACTTTTCATTGACTTTGTAATATGAGCATTTACACAGAAGCAATCAAGAATATAATGGTTTTAATAAAATGAAACTACGAATACAGAATTCTACATTTACACCCGGAATACATGTATATACAGAGTTCAACCAATAAAACGATACGAGACAAACAAATAACGAAATGGGAGTGAGAGAGAGGGAGAGAGAGGGAGAGAGGATGAGTGAGAGAAAGTGAAAGCAAAATGTCAGGATGACAATTTTCACAGTTAACTCGTGAGAGACACCAAGAAATCAAATCACCTTAAGCAGCGGCAGACAACCTTAAACACATTAAAAGCTCGATTAAGCTTATACTTGTACTTGTGTTGCTGAGGCAAGAAGGCACGTGTATGTGTCCTTTGGAGCTGGGCGTCCTTCTCGGGCTTCTGGAGCAAACGGAGTTCGTGGGAAGTTTAAGTCTACTCAAAGTTAAAGTTGCCAGCTGTTCACTTCACTGAACGTATGAAAAATCCGAAGGTGAAAATAAAGACAGAGATTTAAAGAAAAGAAAAGAAAAGAAAAGAAAAGAAAAGAAAAGAAAAGAAAAGAAAAGAAAGAAAAACGGAGAAAAAACTCCCTAAGGAGTCGTGGGACAACTCTCACAGACAAAGTGCTCTGGATAAACTTTCTGGGTCAGTCTTCTTATTGAAAGACTGGGTTCACGCCTCTGTTCGCGCGAACAACCAATGACCGTCCAAGAATCTGAAGCGGGAAAAGTTTTCTTTGTCCTGTCGGACAACTCATCTGCATAGTTTATGATAGTGTAAAAATTCAGCAGTTATACTCCAGCAAGATGGTACACATAGAATAATACATTTTACTGTAATCTCCTGTATACGGTTGGTTCAGTCAGAACGAGACGGTTAAAAACATACCAAGAATGGCAGGTAAAGGTAGTAGAAATATAAAGTTACATTCATATGCAGAATTACACACATTTAAAGTTCACTCACACGACTATCAAGCCATAATATTGGCTACTATGACACAGGAAAATCAAATCCATGTTTATACATTTCTTAAGTGGTTATACATATAGAAAATATAAGATTGCAGGGTCTATTTCTCTTTCTGTACAAGAATTCAAGTGAGAGTTGTGGTTCCCTTGAAATTCCTGTTGGGGTCGTAAACTTATATGACCTAGCAAGAGGTAGGGTTACAGAATGTGATCCTGTTAGGGGAATCATTCTTTAGAAATACACTTAAAATTCGAAGTTACACACCAGTCTCAAATTACACCTATAGAATAAAACAAAACTAATCAGACGTGCATGCATACCGGAAGGTCAGATACAATTCTGAGTTACATACAAAGGACGTTTGTGTGTGAATATGCGTGTGTGTGCCTGGAATGTCACGTAGAAAGTCTGTATCTCTACTGTGGATCTCTTTGAAGCTTGCGAAGCTAGGAGAAGATGCTGTGTCGTGTTGTTCTGGTAATACTCCGAGGTGCCATAAAGTGTCAGAAAGCAATCTAAACCCAGCCATGTCGGAGCCATGACGGCAATTTAGATTGTCGAGAGTCTTGATTTACATATCTCAGTTCAGAGTGTAAAAGCAAGGAGAAAATGTGCATTGTGTGCAGAAAGAGACAGAATCATGATTCTAACCCATTCGTTACAATGATGATATCTAGGTGAAAGAGGCTCTATGTGATGGGATTTATCTGACCTTGGTGACGTGAGACAGCTGGCAGACGGTCGGTTTAGCCAATCTGTCTGCTTCCTGACCTGAGCCCCAATTCATGTTTGAGCTCTAAGACTATGTGCCATATTACTAGAGAGAAGAGCAGCACCATCCCAGGAGGGATGAATACCATCTCTTTTCAACAGGTCAGGTCTGCCCCAAAAACTTTTCCAATTGTCTATAAATTCTATATTATTTTGCGGACACCACTTAGACAGCCAGCCATTGAGTGAGGACAATCTACTAATCTTAGAGAATTTACGATTAGCATTAGCTAGCACTTTTAAATTTGCTTTGATGTCAGGCGCTCTGGCTCCCGGCAAACATGTGACTATAGTGGCTGGTGTCTCTATTTTCACGTTCCGTGTAATAGAATCGCCAATTACTAGGGCACATTGAACAGGATTCACAGTGGGTGTTTCACTGAGTGGGGATAATCTATTTGAAGTTGTAATCAGAACGGAAGAGCAGTGTTTTGTTCCGCGACTACAGCGCCTCACCGTCACCCAATTGCCCTGCTGCACGGGCTCTACTACAGCCGAACCGAACAATGTACAGAGTTCACTAAGCTAGGCGCATCCAAAGCAGTATCTAAAGCCCTTGCACTCTTACAATTAACCTCGATTAAAGTTTGCTTTATTATCTCCCTGCATTTATCACATGTAAATCCTGTGCTGATAGAGAAAGCTATGCTATACATGTTACATGAAGTACAAGTGACAATAAGAGGAGAAGATGACATGACTCACCATGTTTGTTGACTAATCTTACTCACCTAAGTTGTTTGATGAACTCGTAAAAGGTGCGAGCGCGCACGAGAAAAAATAAATAAATAAATGAAGAGTGGACGGATGGCACACTAACAGGCTAGCAAATTACTAGCGTGTTGTGCTACCAATAACGATTTAGATTGAAGCTAGCGATGTCAGGTCAATGTGTGATTTTGAGTAAGCTATATTTAGCAGTATAAACAACAAGGAATGATAGTAAATAATGATTCAAAACAAAGATATACGAAGCTTACAGACGTAAATCAACACAACAGTAGCAGCAACAGCAAGGAGGCAGACAGGAGCAATCCAACAGCCTATAGTCTTCAGCTGGCCCAAGACCGAGTATTTATGCACTCGATCCCGCAAGCTTGTGAAGACTACCAATTACCAAGTAGTCCCCAAACCTCGGATGTGCTCCTGAGACAACTGCTACTAAGCCCCGAGCCAACCAAAAATAACAAACTAAAATAACAAACAACGCGCCTGAAAACACGTCCTTCACCTACCTGGGGACAGTTTATTCCCAAGCGGCACACAAGTGATGTTAATCTTTTAACACCTAAAGCTATTTAGTGTATCGTTGAAATCCGCATTCTAATAACCTACCTCTCCATCCTCCATTTCAAAGTCAGAATTAATCCAAATATAAACAAAAGAATATAAATCGCTGGTTTAGCCTTGCACAATCCACACACAGCTGTCTGAGAAAACCTGCTACCACTAGATGGCAGTAGCTGCTAAAACAGACAACAGCAGCGTAATCAAGCGCTCTTCCCCATTTAAGACGCTTAATGTGGATTAAGAAAGTGATATTGAAGCTGTCCAACAGCTAGTTTCGATTCCTCCCATTTTTGGATTATTTGCTTTTGCTGTGCGAATTGCTGGGCCGAGACAGCAACTGTAAAACAGATATAAACTAGAGGAGATTCAGGACAAGGCCAGGACAAGCAGTCAGTCTGTGGATACGACAAGAGCGCACAAGTGTTTTTTTCTTAATATCCAGTTCTCCTGTTGTTCAGTTTACTATTTGAACTATTTTCTATTTTACTATTTTACTATTTTCAGTTTACCCAACCATCTTGCTTTAATAATGCATAAATCAACTCCCAACAAACAATTATCCATAATGCACCCAGCTGCTAGCGCTGACTGCCAGGTCATAACAATACTTTGTAGAAGCAAACAGATTAAATCGGATTATGAACAACACCCATAGAAAACCATCAGGCTATAAAACGCTTAACGTGCAATAGCGCGTTGCATGCTCAATAAGGTGTATAGGCTAGTGAGTTTTAATATCACCGTCTTACTGCATTAAGCTTTTTCTTTATAATAAGCTCTATAGGAGGAAAACTATACACAGACAATAGTACAGTAGGCTACACAACTATTTTCAGAAAAAATTCTGTAATTCACCAAAAGGGGTTTTTCATGTTCAAATGGTTGTAGTATGTTCCTAGTGACTAGACTGACTTACTACAGGTTAAATTGTGCCAATGACTCCCTTCATGTATTTACAGTAAACAATTAGGCCATTTTCTTTTTTTATAAAAAATGACTGTAATTCACCAAAAGGTGACTTTTTGGTGACTTACTACAGGTGAATAATGCAAAATCTCACCTGACTGTCACTAGGAACGTACCACAACCTTTGGAACATAAAAAAATAAAATAAAAACCTTGGTGAGTTACAGTAATTTAAAAAAGAATTGTTCCCTTGAGATATTGAATGAAGCTCATACAGTAAGTCATTCTGCCCACTATGCATTTACTATAACCTTGTAAGTATCGTTCATTTGAGTGAATGATTGGACGTTTATATTTTTGAACTGTGAGTGGAATTTGCAGATGGTCCTTAGAAAATGCAGCAAGAAACTTTACTGCCGTACAGTCCAGCAGGCGTAATGATATGATGCAGCGCCTGAAAATAGGCTACCTTCCATTAACATAACCAACGTGACAGCCTGCTTGCACAGGGAGCGTTGGAAGTTACCGAGCTGGGGACTATTTTCAGGCGCTGCGTCATATCATTACGCCTGCTGCACTCATGGTACGGCAGTAAAGTTTCTTGATTATTACGCAGGAATGAGAGTATAGTTCCTAGCCATATCAGCCTAGAAAATCGCAACTTTTCATTTTCCGTAGGTCTTAGTGCACGATGCAACTACAGAAGAGTCAAGTTTTAAATAGGAAAAATATCGAAACTCTTTGGTCATTTTTTTGAGAGAGATGCTAATGGTCTTGTCCACTTCAATGATGTATGCTAAGCTATGCTAAAAGTGGTACCGCCAGAACCGGAGATCGGCTGAATGGATTCAAAAAACGGTAAAACTCAACTGTTTAACTCTGGGGGAGTTGTAAAATGAGCCTACTTCCAAAAAAAGTGGAGTATCCCTTTAAGCTCTACTATCGTAGAAACAGAGAAAACTCAGTGTCAGTGGGCCCCGTGGTGCTAGTGGACAGCTCCCCTCAGTCTTGCGCTACGTAGTTCGAGACGGTCTCGCCTGTGGATGAATTAAAGTCGCCTGACGACTGTGTGTTACAGGGGCGACAAAAAAATTCAGAAACAATAAAAAGTCTGATTTCAAACATTTCGACGTAGCTCGACGGCAAGAACTAGTATTTACCAGTATTAACTGGATAACAAGTTAGCCGAACCCTCCTCTTCTAGCTGTTCCTCGCCATGTCTACTGGTTAAGAAATGGGACGGGACTTTCCGTTTTTTGCACAGACTATAGAAAACTAAATTCGGTCACAAAGCCAGACTCCTTCCCTCTGCCAAGGATGGAGGATTGTGTTGACCAGGTTGGTGCAGCAAAATTCGTTACTAAACTGGATTTGTTAAAGGGCTACTGGCAGATCCCGCTGACCTAGAGTGCACGAGGTATCATCTTTTATAACACCAGGTGGGTTATTTTCCTACCGTGTTATGAGCTTCAGCCTTCGAAACGCACCGGCTACGTGTTATGAGCTTCAGCCTTCGAAACGCACCGGCTACGTTTCAAAGATTAATGAACAAAATAGTCACTGGATTAGACGGTGTAACTGTTTACTTGGATGATACAGTCATAATAAGTGAAATGTGGCAAGAACATCTCCAACGTTTACGTTTTCTCCTCGTTCGCCTTTCTCAGGCAAATCTCACGTTAAATCTGCAGTGCAAAAGAGACTCAAAATACTCTGTTGATTTTGATCTTACATATATATGTTTTACATCATTCAAAACTATTAAATGTCTTCTTTTATTTGGTTACACTCATAATAAAAACAAAATGTTGTGTTTTTCGTAAAATAAAGAAAATAAACATGATGCGCATTCTGCCGTCTCTCTCAATGTGAAGTTCATTCTGAAACGCGTAACTCAGCAAATGCTTGTAACACTGACGTGAGACATAAGTCTTTACAAAGCTTGAAGTCTCTATTTTTAAATGATGTAAATTATATCAAAAACAAATATTCCCTGTTCAAGTCTCTGTCTTCAGATCAGTGAGTTCAATAATGTGCTTTTTTGTCCTTTGTTGTGTATCTTTGGATTATGTTGTGTTGTAAATAAATCCAAACAATCAAAAAGCCATTCTTATTTAAATCTCCTCATTCTTTGTGCAAGGTTCCTCATAATGATAGGGCCTGATAGCACCTGATAGGGCCATTAGGGGAGGGTCTTTGTCTTTCTCAGGTGTGAAACACATCAATATTCATGATGATTCACGCCTCCTTGCATAAAGCTTTCTTACACAAAACATGTCTTACAAATTTTAAATCAATATATTGTTTTATCTGAATGAGTATGCAGGATGATTTTCACATAGTTTTTAAGCAAATATTCTAGGCTACGTGATACAATTTTCAAAAGTCTTGTGAGGAAATAATCAGTATGGGTTTCATGACCTTATTTCAGTGACAATTTTGTTTTGTTTTTTCACAAACCACGCATAAATGTCATTATCTCAAAACAACAAACTTTTACATACATGCTGCTGACAATTTATTGAAGCAGAGTTTGTGCTGAATACAGTGTAATCATACTTTAGCCATGAAAATGTCACAAGGAACAGAAATAAGCACAAATGTCAGAGCATGTCAGAACACCTCCAGGGCCCAGAAAACACCTCAGACCCCAGAGGGTTAAAAACCCAAGCCAACAGCTCATGTGTTGGTGTCTATTTCTTCAGCCTTACCATTTAGATGTCCGGCACCTAAAGGGTTCTGATAACTTAGTGGCCTGTGTGTTGTCAAGGGCGCCGATATAGAACACATTGTGTAAAGTTTGGTATCGGGCTGTGAGCCCACAGGTTTGTATTTCTTATTTTTCCAATATACCATGCTACCCTGATGAGGGAGTTTTTTGGATGTGATATTGATATGTTATTGTATGCAAACAAATTTTCTTTAAATATTAAAACCTTTGTTGTTATGGTTTTGGCTGTTGGTACCGTTAATGGAAACTTTTAGTTCCCTAATCTTAAGGGGGAGGGTGTCATGGCCGCTGCTCTTTGTTACTCTTTCGCCGTGTGTTGTGCTCCCTCTACAGGTGCGCTGCAGTGCTGCGGGGAGTAATCAGCTGTATTGGATACACCAGTGCACAGGTGTGTCCTGTCTAGAAAAACATGCTGGCTTGCTTTCATGGGGCTCTTTTTCTCCTTACATCGATCCCTGGCAAGGACCAAGGCGTAAACCGGCGCTGCTGCGTGCTTTTGAAGGCTTCGTAGCTGAACTTTATGTGATTGACCCTCATAAATAAATTTGTTTTTGTAGATGCCGCTCTCACTTCCTCCTCTTTTATTTTTCCTCCCTACCCAGGGCTTAACACTCCCCCAAAAGTGTAAACATTGAGCACCTCAGGCCCCATCAAAACACTGAGAGCGGCCCGCTCAGATTTGTTCATCTCTTTATAGCTCAACTTATACAGTATCAAGAGTTTGTGGCATGGCTACTGTAGCAGACTGAGCCAGTGGATTTATAGCCAGTGTGGGACCATGACTGACACATTACATAGCAAAATAAATTAAGCTTCGGTTGCAGAAGTGCAAGCCAAGTTTGCTGCATTTAGTCCATAAAAAATTTAACAGCCCTTAAAAAAATAAGTAGACTTCAAGTTGTTTTTTTGTTTTGTTTTTGTTTTTAAGTATTTTTGAGTATACTTTATGTAGTAAGTATACTAATATCAATGTTCTAGAACTATACTTGTAAGTGTACTGTTTCAATGTTACTTGGAACTAAATTGGCTCACCTTTAGTGTATAAAGGTATATGTTTAAGTATACTTTAAGTGTAACAGTATTAAATGTTGAGTACACAATTAGTTTAAAACAAAAAAAAATGTGTTTGTACTGCAACTATACTACAAGTGAACGTACAGGTATACTGAAAGTTTACTTGTCAAATACTTTAAAATATACTCTCAGTAAACTACTAGTTTAGTAGTTTTATACTGCAAGTATACTTGTAACTTTTTTCTTTAAGTGAACATCACATATGTGGCGAGCTCCCCGAGCACTTGTCAGCGTTGTTATGGAAATGGAGAGGATCCAATAGCCAGGAGGCGGAGTCAGGAAATGAGAGGCAACTGAGAGCCATCAGGAGAAGAGCATATAAGCACAACAGAAAGAAGCTTAGGGGAGACTAGATCTCCCAAGAGCAGACTAATACTTTCTCTGGTTCTTTTATCATGTAGGCTCCAGTGATTGTTAAAAAACCCATGCTGCAGTTCTACAGCAGATTGTCACACATTCACTTATGGACTGAAGCACCAATTTTCCTGCACCTTGGAACACCTGCACTAAATTTAATCTTTGTCACTTAATAAAGGCCCCTCCGGGAATGTAAATGTATTATTAATCATAAATAATCATAAAATCAAATCATAGAAGATTTCACAGCAAAACTATTTTACTTGATAAAAAAAAACAAAAAAAAAACATGAACTATCAATCAGAGTGCAGAAGGTAGGAAGCAGATTGTATTTAACAGGTTTATATAACAGGCTAATATATTCATAAATAGACATTATATTCATTGTTTAACAGGATATTACAACAAATGTTTCATGTTATGAGAGAATAAAATGTTTTTAAAATGTTGCTTTAATTTTGTAGCATGCATTGGCAAACAAGCATTCTGTTTTCAATCAATTTATACCACCAAACGTGTAACATATCCTGGGGAATACAAATATTTAAATCAAAAAGAATTTTTTTTAAATGTTAAAATGTTACTGTTTAAAAAATGTAAAAAAAACAACAACAACAGAAATAAAGGTAAATGTTTAAGGGTGATTTTTAGGCAGGTGGGTAAGGTGGGTTCACCAGAGCCTGTCTGATTTCAAGAGCTGGAACATCAGGTTTATCCCGGTTGTGTCCCTGAGGCTGTTGTAGTTGAGGAGCTGGGTGTAATGCTGCAGTTGGCAGATAGCTGTTTTTTTCCCTGACATATATTATGGAGAATACAACATGCAGTCAACACTGTAGGCATGAAATCGTAGTCTATGTCACACATTTTGGGAAGGACACGCCATCTGGTTTTTAGGTGTCCAAATGTATGTTCCACCTTCACACGGATGGCACTGAGCTGCTCACTGAGCAGTGTTTGTGCTTCTGTCAGGTTTGGACCTGAGAAGCCCTTCATGACCCATGGTAGTGGTTGGTATGCAGGGTCACCAGCAAGGAGTAGAGGCACTTGGACTCCTTCAATTTCCATACTTGCTTGGGGGGAGTTTTGCTGGATATCTGGAAAGAGCACACACATATGCACTGTGCCTACAGGCTACCATTAAACTATGGCTAATAAATTATTTAAAAATACGTGCAAAAAATAAATAAATAAATGCAACAGGTGAAAGTTGGTGTAAAAAGATGCTCAAATACCTGAACAGATTGAACATGACAAACACTGCTGCTTAAACACTGTGCGCTGCCAGGTGACCCAACACAAATATCTCTAATCATCAGTTGGTAATCCACAACAGCCTGCAGAACAATGGATGTCCAACCTTTTCTGCTTACATAATCCCTATACCCATCACTTGGGGAACAAATGGGGATTTGGGATCCATCAATTGACACATAGACTTGAGGTATTCCGTGTGCCTCGTAATTGCGTTATGCAATCTGTTGTGCCTCATACACATTTGACAAAGAAATCTACTGCTTCATAAGCTTGGTGCATATAGCCTGACATACAACATACACACACCTCTGGACAGTGGATTTGCTAACTCCAAATGTCTCTGCCACTACCCTGTACTCAGCACAGGTAGTTTATAATCAGCTATGGCTATGCGTTTATTTGTAGAAACTGGCTCCATTGAGCATGATGCAGCAGGAGCTACAAGTGGCCTTTTGCATTGCACAACTCAAAAAAGGTTGATCTGTTCATTCGTAAATTCTGAAAACACAGTTCCTCTGTGAAATCACGTACTATTACCTCCCAGAAACACCTCATACCGTTCCCAAGTGTAAGTGGCTATCCTGGATAACACGCCTATGTCTCCTTCGATTAAAAATACTGGCTAGTGGTTAAGATATACAGTATGTAAACACACCAATATCCGTCACCATGATTTTTGCAATGACTTATCGCGAGAGTAATTATTATGATATATATTTTTTGTCGCATAACATAATTTAATGGAAACGCTGTCATTTCGCAATAGTTTTTTTTATCAACATTTAGAAAATATCGCAAAAGTTTTGCACAAATCTGTAATGGAAACGAGGCTACTGGCATTCTGGTCACACACTCACAACACGTGCATGCAGCCTGGATGGTCGTATGAAATATTTGCACACCACATGGTCATTGATGCATTCAAAGCGCTTAGACATTCTTAATGTGATTTAGCCATGTATGAAATTTTGGATTGTTGGTGCTGTTGGTCTTTCATTCCTGTCCAACATAACCTTCATAAGTACATGATAGCCTACTCAGAATGTTCTTCAAGCCCAATCTTATGGTGTAAAATGTAAAGCTATAGTGAAGAATATTGAAATTTAATCCATCATGAAACTAAAATAGGCTCTCCCAACCACAATACTTTCCGTCGGCTGAAATTTCTGCTCCGGCTAACTTGGCATTTTCAAAAAAAGCACAGGGTAAAAACTCTTGCAGAGTATTACAAGGCCCATGGGGTGATCACACAGTATGTACAGTGGCTGGGAATCAGGAGTGATATCAAGAATAAAGTTACAAAGTGCAAACACTGTCAGACTAACTGTCTGGCACCATGCAAAGGTCTCTAATGAGAAGTGAACTGCCTGCGAGACTGTGACAGCACTCCGCTTTAATTACCTGATTGTAATGCAGTACTATTTCAGATACATAGAAATTGCACAACTGTCAGACTCTGTTAGCAGAAGTGTAATTGGGAAGCTGAAATTACATGTCTTTGCATGCCCAGTATTCCAGAGGAGCTCCAGTGTTCTAGTAGTTCCCACTAGTGATGGGTCATTCATAAACAATTAAACAATAATCACATTCCCCCAAGGTTATTTAATTATGTTTTTTTTTTTTTTTTTTTTTTTTTTTTAAATCAAAATGTGAACAGTGATTATATTGGTTCCCATGCATTGTTCACCTCTGGAGTCCCAAATCGTTTGTACTTTTCGTGACTGACAGACGCAATTAACAAATCATGAATAATCAATCATTGGTTCTCACAGGGTGTCCCTAAGCACAGAATTATCTAGAATTTCCCTTTGTACTTCAAGTATATCATATAAATTACAATTGTTAATTTGTGGCAGTATAATAATATAGAAGCTGCTGGATTTTATATTAAAATAATCAATCTGTTTGTAAGGACCAGGGGTTTCAAAGGATATAAACTATGTTTTATACATGAATAAACATTTATATTTTGTTATTTTTAAGCTTTTATATTGTCATTTTGCTAAAGCAAATTTAGTTTTAATTTTTACTTTCTATTAGCATATCTTTGTTGTATGAATTTGTACGAAAGTGCCACCTCGTAAAATTTGTATGAATTGCCGTGAGATCGGGTTGGATATCCTCTGACTGGATAGAATAATAGCCTGAAGCTGCCATAGTCTGTGCCCTTCGTACTCTACATGATTTTCTGGTGAAATCTTGTCAATTCTGACTTCCCAAAATCTGCAGACTTGTTATGATTCTTCTAATTGCAAATATCTGTGCAAAATATCTGTGCAAAAGTCATGTGGATCTGTAAATGGCATACACATAGACAATTATACATTCCTATTATTCAAATCAGTTAAATGATTATTAGGCTGCATAAATTAGGTCAGCCGGAACCGGGAACACTTCCTACAACACCCGATGTACTCGTTACATCATAAGAAGAATGGCATCTACGCTAATATTAGTCTTTCTGCTTATTCCGAGGTTTACTGTAATCAGCCGGATCTGGGCCATATCCAGATCAGATGGAGGACCTGCGCCTAGACACGACCACAACGCACGATGTAATCAGCCATTTCCGGGCCGTATCCAGATCAGATGGAGGACCCGTGCCTAGACACGACCACAATACATCCCTGAAGTGTCAGCAGAGATTGTGTCAACTAGACTCTCCCCTGTAAAGGCCTCATCGACACAACAGCCATCAGCACTGATCCTCAACAAACCCGTCTCCATACCAGCGTGATGACTCCGATCTTAAACCAGATGGAACTGGATAATATTCGGATTGTTCCAATCCAATCTGACTTCTGACCCATAATGCTGCCTGAATTATAATCATACACTGTTCGTTCGTTGGCCAAAGGAGAACTGGCCCCCCGACTTTTTTTTTTTTTTTTTTTTTACATGTAAATACTATTTTACTTTATTTCTTCATCCTTATTTCTTCAAGCTGGGTTGCACAGTGCTTTGTGTATAGGAATATTTCTGCTTTACTAAAAATTCTACCTACTGTCAGAGAGTGAAGCTGCATTTTAATTCAGGCTGTCTGCCATTTCATTTTTACACGTTGTGTAAACACAAATTACATGTGACAATTTCTGACTGAATTTCTGTGTTGAACATTTGTGTTGATGCGAACAGGCCTTAAATCTGACAGCTGTGATCTTTTTTTTATCCTCAGACTTCAGCATGAAAACCCCTGTAAGTGGTAAAAAACCTCATTTGGTTGCATTTTATTTTGTGATTTCAACAGAGAGTAGGTCATGGTTGGATGAGTGAAAAAGAAGTGGAATGCGTGAGAGCTGCACGAGAGACTTCCCATGCTGCTGTAGAGAATAGTAATGCGAATGACTACACTGTAAAATTAAATCTTAAAAAAATGCATATGCCACTGCATCAGCAACTACACACTGTCTGTTAAATAAAGCAACATTCAGCATAACATCAGTGTTCCTCTGCTCATCCTGGACTGAAGCACAGGCTCTACTCTTCAACTCAATGGTGACCCACAAAACACAGAAACACAATATACAGAAACACTTTAAATCTCAACAGAATATTAAATGCTAACAGATCTCTCAGTATCTCAGCATCTTCACTTATTACAATCCAGACTTTATTTAATTCATACTAACATTCTTATTAAGAATTATCAGAGGTTTAGAAGTTGATGTTTTATTGAAAATAATAAAGTTTTATGTCACCATTTTGGTGATCCGTGTTTGCTTTAGTTGGTCTCTTGACCCTTCAGTTTTTAACATTAGTTTTTCTCTGGCTGCTTTAACTGTGTGCTTTTGACACATATTTGTTATGGTAGGAATTCAAGAGAAACTTAGATCAGATGATATTCACTTTTTTAGTGATTATAATCATCATGTAGTGGCCTCATTTATTAATACCACCTGAAGCCTAATATCTGATTAAGTCAAAAATATTGGTTGTTAATTTTGCATGCCAATGCTATGCTGTGATACTCTGAAGAATTATTAGAAGTCATTATACAGAAAATGTTTTGACAGGATCATATAGACTCACACTGACATCAAAAATCAGCATATGAATCGCAACAATGGTGACAATGAAAAAAATTTCAGATCAACTCTGAAAAAAAGCTTTGTTGATTGTCACCATTGTTGAGATTCATATGTTGATTCTTGATGTCTCTATACTCCTAAAAAACCCCAGCTCAATACATTTTCTGTATAATATATATATATATCACATAATATCACATATATAACAATTTTGATTTTCAGACATTGTGACATTAATCATTCTCTATATATACAATTAAATTATCTCTCTCTCTGTATATTATGTAAACTAAGCTAATGTACTCAGAGATTTGACTTGAAGTCATAACAGTGAATCAGGCCACCATATGATTATAACATTAACATAGAAAAGCTAATGTTAAAAATTAAGGGTCATGAGCCCAACTGAAGCAAACACTGTATGTAATTTAAGAAAACAGAAAGAATACTGTATGAAAAATACAGTAAATTTTCTGTATAAAAAAATGAGAATTTCTGCAATTTGTACAATTTAAAAATTAAAATGTCAAAAAAAAAAATCACAGTTATTTTCTTTAAAATTAGATTTTTTTTACAGTGTACTGTATGCCGATCTACAGGAGATCATATAATCACAGCTTTTAAAGGTCCCGTTCTTCGTGATCCCATGTTTCAAACTTTAGTTAGTGTGTAATGTTGTTGTTAGAGTATAAATAATATCTGTAAAATTATAAAGCTCAAAGTTCAATGCCAAGCGAGATATTTTATTTAACAGAAGTCGCCTACAAAAAACGGCTGGATTGGACTACATCCCTCTACTTCCTTCTTTAATGACGTCATTAAAACCGTGTTTTGACTAACCTCCGCCCACAGGAATACAGGCGTATTGATGGCGAAATGTCAACAGACGTGGTTGATGTTTATCTATAATCGGATACCGCAAAAGTTTAATTCGAAGTTGTTAGTTTGCTCTGTCCATTTCACCACGGACTGTTTTTCTAACCTGGGATAATATTAAGCAGGCTTCTCTAAGCGTTTCATTCTGACGAAGGGGGCAATTTCAACTATATTCCAGCAAGCGGTAAGTAGTGATTTACTATGGAAGTAGCGATCAACTTCACATCGTTTCTCTTAGTAGGATGAAAATAATCTTACTTAAACTGTGATTAATATACAGAAAGCGATCAAAGAACAATCCCTTTCCAATCGCCCAAGCTGTCAATCACACAGCGCGAGTTTATCTGGACACTTGCCAAAACTCGTTATGAAATCAATGACGCTGTTACACTGCACAACGAATCTCTTACTGTATTTATATACCTCATGTTTGCATTGGTGAAATCATTAGTGAGTGCAGAAACTGCGTTGCAATGATAAGATCTTTTTTCACGCGATCAACAGACTGTCATCTGCTCAATGCTCATCACTGCAACCTTTTGTGTGATTGAAATAGATCTAAATACTTAAAAAAACTTCTCACGATTCGTTAATCCCGATAGCTGTAATAGTAAAAACGTATAATAGCTGTAATACTAAAAGTTTTCCAGATAGTTCCACATGTAATGCCAGATATTTCATATGCAAGCATGTCAGCCAATCACAGCAGAGGGCGTTTACATTGAAGTCTCACAGCAGACACGCCCCTTCAAACAGAGCGTTCAAATCAGGTGATGAAATCAGGCTAGGAAAAATGCCTTTTATTTCTAAATTATAAAAAAAAATTATCTAAAAAACATACTAACATTATAAGGGCACCCCAGGAAACATTATAAAATAATAAAATAATCCATGGAATGGGACCTTTAATGGAGGATGAGAAGAAAGGGATTATTTTTATTTATTTTTTCATTTAATTGTACAATGTAAAACAGCTATTTTGGAAATCCATGATCTACATTAGATAATATAGTAGACAATAGTTTGTTAAGGTCCTGACTTCTGAGCTGATGTTTAGTTCCAGTTCATCCCTGAATGCTTGCGAGGTCTGTAGAGATGCACGTGTTTATTGCTTGTCAAATATGATTACTATCAATTTGTTCATGCAAATAAAACTATTGTTTATTAATTAGTTTTTTAATCACTTCAGTGCTTTGAATTAAAAGTGTTATGTGGGCTTTTGTGAGTTTATGGATAATATACTCTTTAAAATGTCTCTTATTTTTTGTACTTAAAGGAATAGTTAACTTAAAAATTTAAATTCTGTCATCATTTACTCACCCTCAAGGTGATTCAAACCTGTATGCATTTATTTCTTCGGCTGAACTCAGCAGAAGAAAGAAATGTATACAAGTTTGCCTTTATCTATTTTCCTTTATCCTTTATAATCAACTATTCCTTTAAACATTTAGTTTCAATCAAGTGTTTGCCTTACACAGAGCTTAGCTGTGCCAGAGAAAACACAGTACATACCTACATATAAACAGAATGTTAGGTATGTTTGTTAATGTTAAATGTTAAAGAATGTTAAAGAATGTTAAATGTATTGAATTTTCAGTGAGGATCAATGTATTGTACTTCAGTTCCAAACAAATAAATTCAATTTCAAATTATACAATTCAAATTTAGTTTTTCAATGCAATTATTCAAATTAAACAATACAATTTCAAATTATGTGATTCAAATTCAGTTTTCCAATGCAATTATTCAAGTTTAGCAATTCAAATTCAAATATAAATGATTCAAATTCAGTTTCTGGTGGCACATATTTCAGCCCATAGTTTTTACGTGGTATTTCCTGTAACATGACTGTAACATGACAGGAAAGCTATAAGTTTAATACAAGTTACGGAGCAGCTCTGCAGCATCTGTAGAATGTATTATCTGCCTAAAAAATAAGGATTGGGCAAGTGTTGTGTTGCCCTTGTAAATCATTTGTTAATCTTGTACATATTTTTTTATGCATTTAAAACTTGTAATTTATAGCATAATTTGTGCTGCAATTACTTTGGTAATTTGAACTATTTGTAGATATTTTGTTAGAAGATCCCTTTCAGTCGGTCACTCTCTACATACGTCGTGACCGACGAATAGGAATCTCGCTAGAGAGGCCAATCTACTTCGAGTGAAACTAAACGAGCCAAAGCACATTGGCGAGCAATCATTTGCATCAGCTGCTCAGCTACGCAGCGCAGGTATATAATGAACAGAAGGTGCGATTGCACTTCAGCTTTTTGCTTCGGAGCCGAGCGTTTCGATGCCGTTTAATCTACTGAGTGATCAAACAATGAGCAAGCACTTCAGGATCTCTCATGTCGGGTGCGGGCGATACAGCGCGGCAGCGGGGTTGACTTTCTTTCTCTCTCTCTCTTTTGTTTTTGTGTTACTGAGCAAAACAAAAAGGCTGTTTTCAGAGCTGGTAACGGTGCGGCAAAAGCGCTGAATAGTCGTTCCCCGTGCTTCAGCACCAAGGAGAGCATTCCCCTGAAAGAGCTTACATGGGTGTGAGTTGCATCTTTCTAAAGATGACTTTCCACCCGTGTGTTTCTGGATGCGGTCGTTTCCTGTCCTCACTGACGGCCACGATCACTGTCTGGCATGCCTGGGACACATGTTCTGTGTTCGTGGGTGGTTCATGTTTTCGCATGGGAACATGACCACGTCGGCACGCCGGTCGACTCTTCTTTCTCCGGAAAGCTTGAGTCCCCTCTGTTGTTGGCCAGCCACTGCTTGTGTGTAAAAGCACAGCTGCAGGTCTGCTCGACACTCTGGGAGAACGTGGAGATCAGCAAGAGCTTCCGCCGGGCAAAACCCGACGGGTCTCAATGTGTCATGTACCGTCGAGCTGCCAGGCTGCAGCGCGGATTGTCACGCCAACCCAGCGATCGCTCTGCGCCCTAGGTGCGCGGTCCCCTTTTCTATTCTCCGTTGTAGCGCCATCCCTGGTGGCCACCAGGAGAGGTCTGCTTTAGTAAAATAGCTTGGGTGATTTGAGAGCTGATGGCTTCTCCTTCGGGGAACCAACCCCTAGGGCCCCTCCCCCTCTAGCGCATCACAAGCTGTGCAGCTTCTGGATGGCATTGCTGGTCCTAGCGTTTCATTCAGGGCTCCAGCTGAGGGCAGATGTCGATTGCTGCATCGGAGAGAGGGGCTGTTTTGCTCTGGAAATGAGGATGATGCTGAGTTCCCACTGTAACAGTGTGTGTGCTTATGCTGAATCAGATTCAGACCTGACAGCGATGCTTTCCCGGGTCTTTCTTGGATGTGCATTGAAAACTTAGCAGGATGGAGCTATACTGGTGCCAAAATATGGAACGCCAAAAGTGCCAAATTCTGCGTAAAAGTTTTCACCTCTCTCACTACCCTCGACGCTGGGGTGGCTGTGCCTCTGGCTGGCCACCTCAGCCCTGCATGCAAGGCCAAGGCACTCTTATTGCACGAGTGTAGTTCTGAGCCGGGGTTGAGCTGAGCTTGTCGACTGATCGTGATCAAGTCACAGCGCAGGCCCTCGATCAGACGATGTCCATCTTGGTGGTCCAGAACCTCCCGTGTGGTCCACTATCCCTGGGTTTGAAGAGGGCCTGGAGAGAAGTGGGAGGAGATAATGCAACCAAGCCTCCTCCTGCGCCTCCTGCCCCGTGGAACCAGGTAAGTGTTGCACAGCACACTCAGACCCCGCTATGGGCCGCCTCCCAGAGAGAGCCTCCCGAGCCTCGTCCCTGCGTTCCACCTTGCTGCCCCACTGTAGGTACACCTACAGTCCCTCTGGTCCCGCTTGTACAGTCTCTGTGAGCCTGGTTAGCACTCCCCAGTCCGTCTCGCTGGTTCATTCGGACCATCAGGCTCGGCTATGCGATTCAGTTCGCCTGACATCCCCCCAAGTTTCGGGCCATCCACTCCACTACATGCCCATGTCTTGTGGAAATTATTTCAGAGGCTCCTGGGGCATATGGCAGCAGCAGCAGCAGTAACTTCACTCGGGCTGCTCCCTATGAGACCCTCCCTATGGGATGCCATCGCTTTGGCTTACCAAGTACAAGGCGTGCCCTGCCCGCTCAGGTTGCATGCTCACTCCACGAGAGGCATTGCATCCTCCTGGGCGCTGGCATGTGGCTCCTCGCTAACAGATATCTGTAGAGCTGCGGGCTGGGCAACACCTAATACGTTCGCTAGATATTATAGCCTACGTGTAGAGCCAGTCTCCTACCGTGTTCTCACCCTATACAGGTAGAAGCATTGAGAGGCCCGGCTTTGTCGGCTTGCTGCACCCTACTGTGCACCCTTCTTGCTCCAGAGTGAAAAACCTGTTGAGTCCTCCAACACCCTCGGCCCAGACATGGCAGAGTGTCCGACACCAGGCCTTTATCCGTTGAATCTTTGAGGACCTGGTCTAGGCTGGGTCCCATATGTGTGACCCTGTGGGGATCCCATATGTGTATTTCTTCCACGTATGATCCTAAACGGAAGTCCGTGTCTTTCCCTTGGGCTAAGTCACCCAGTATTTCATATGCAGTACAAACTTCGGGTTAGTCCATATGTATATCTCCACATAACTTCTTCGGGGAAGAATGTGGGTTCCGCAGCGTTCTCCTTCCTAACAAAAAGGGCACACTTTCCCAGTGTTATCCGATAATCTCACTGTATGGGAACAACAGTGACAGAGGCAGTGACAGAGGCAGCGGGCAGTGTAAGCCCTCTCCTATTGTCCTTCCAGGCAAGGGGCCAGAGGCTCGTACAGGGCACTGGATGGGGTCAGTAGCTCTGGCGCTTTAGTAGGGATTCCTATTCGCCAGCCACGACGTACGTCGAAAGTGACCGACTGATAGGGAACATCTCGTTTACGTATGGTAACCCTCGTTCCCTGAAGGAGGGAACGGATACGTACGTCCCATCGCCACATCAGCAGCCAGCTCATCGGCTCGGCCTCTCAGCAAAAAACTGAAGTGCAATCCTCGTGGGGTCACAATGATCCTAAGAAAGGTGAGAAATCAGCCCAGAACTACACGGGAGGAGCTGGTCAATGACCTGAAAAGAGCTGGGACCACCGTTTCCAAGGTTACTGTTGGTAATACACTAAGATGTCATGGTTTGAAATCATGCATGGCACGGAAGGTTCCCCTGCTTAAACCAGCACATTTCAAGGCCCGTCTTAAGTTTGCCAATGACCATTTGGATGATCCAGAGGAGTCATGGGAGAAAGTCATGTGGTCAGATGAGACCAAAATAGAACTTTTTGGTCATAATTCCACTAAACGTGTTTGGAGAAAGAAGAATGATGAGTACCATCCCAAGAACATCATCCCTACTGTGAAGTATGGGGGTGGTAGCATCATGCTTTGGGGGTGTTTTTCTGCACATGGGACAGGGCGACTGAACTGTATTAAGGACAGGATGACCGGGGCCATGTATTGCGAGATTTTGGGGAACAACCTCCTTCCCTCAGTTAGAGCATTGAAGATGGGTCGAGGCTGGGTCTTCCAACATGACAATGACCCGAAGCACACAGCCAGGATAACCAAGGAGTGGCTCTGTAAGAAGCATATCAAGGTTCTAGCGTGGCCTAGCCAGTCTCCAGACCTAAACCCAATAGAGAATCTTTGGAGGGAGCTGAAAACCCGTGTTTCTCAGCGACAGCCCAGAAACCTGGCTGATCTAGAGAAGATCTGTGTGGAGGAGTGGGCCAAAATCCCTCCTGCAGTGTGTGCAAACCTGGTGAAAAACTACAGGAAACGTTTGACCTCTGTAATTGCAAACAAAGGCTACTGTACCAAATATTAACATTGATTTTCTCAGGTGTTCAAATACTTATTTGCAGCTGTATCATACAAATAAATAGTTAAAAAATCATACATTGTGATTTCTGGATTTTTTTTTTTTAGATGATGTCTCTCACAGTGGACATGCACCTACGATGACAATTTCAGACCTCTCCATGATTTCTAAGTGGGAGAACTTGCAAAATAGCAGGGTGTTCAAATACTTATTTTCCTCACTGTATATATATAAGCTTCACATTTCTGCTTTCACTTGCCTAATTGACTTCTATTGTAAGTGCATTATTGTAACCAAAATATTTGTTTCTTTTTATAAATCGATTATCGATTATAAAAATTATTTTCTGAGGAAAGCAGCAGCATGTCTGTGTTATTGTACATGGAGTACTTGGCACCTAAGAAATTCTTTTTAAATAGTTTTAAAACCCTGTTTCAGTGGGCTTTCTTTAGCCTTTTAATTACATTTCTCCGCGTTCTGTTTCTACTTTTCCCACAGCCCTTTCCGCAATCTTAAGAATTTACTTTATCCCTTTTAAGTCATCTGTATTAATTATAGCACATGGAATGTGTTAATTATGGCTGAAGAAGCCCGATGGAGACAGAAAAGAAAAAAAAAACAAAAGAACAAAAATGAGAAAGAACATTGTTGTTCATTTAATCAAGAATTATACAGTGTCCTTGTGCAAGTTTTGGACTTGAAAGTAAGATGTGACATTATTATTATCCTCAACATCCATAAGCACTGATCACCTTTTTTCCTGCATTTACAGTATGTGCTTTATCCAGAGGGCTAATTTCATAAAACACAATCACTGAGTATAGGACATACAGTAGCTGAGCTAACACATTCTTCATATTGAATATGAAAGCACAAGTGCTGTTCTTCAAAGGAAAGTCAATAGAAGTGGATTGTCAAAATATTCATTTGAATATCAAAACTCCTGTGCAGAGGTCAGGTTGATCAATGCAAGCTCACACAAGAGAAGTAAGAGTGTTTGGGGCTTCTCTTATGTACATATGCCCTGCTGGGGCACTGGGTTGTGACCTACTTTTGAGCATTACAAGAATAAATGAGAATGGGGAAACCCCAGGAGTTGTGGATTCTACCTGGACCCATGCTACAGAAGACACTACAGCAATAAGTACCTGATGGGCTCAAAAAAGGGTGCCCACTGGCTTGTGGTATAATATGTTGAGCTAATGAGCTGTGAGATGCAGTATGGGGATTTGTCAACCCCAAATGTAAGGTGTTGATAATGCTAAGCCACTTCAAACGGGGGAGAAAAACCCTCTAAAGCTTGAGTGAGAAGTGAGAATGGGGTTTCTAACAGAAAAACAAAATAAACCCTCAGATGGTGATGTTTGAGAAAGGTTTATAAGATGGTTGAATATTTAAATGCTAAAGTTCACTTGTTTTCATCTATTATGGGATTTTCTGTGTGTGTGTGTGTGTGTGTGTGTGTGTGTGTGTGTGTGTGTGTGTGTGTGTGTGACCGAAAACAATTCAATACTATAGTGAGAATACATGTGTTAATGTCATTGAACAAGATTAAATCTTACAATTTATACCTTAATCTCTATCTGCATTTTATGAGATTAAAGTCCTTGCAGAATGTTCCTGCTATAAATGAATCATTAATTTCCCATGATGTTACAGTGATGAGTTGTTACTATATTCTGGTCTACTGAAAAATAATATGATTAATTATTAAACCTATTTAGCCAATCAGGATGTAATACTCCATGAGTACTATTATTTATTTATTTTATTTTTATTTTATTTCATTTTGATAATTAGAAATGCTACAGGTTCTTTTCCATTTGTGTTTTCAGATATCCTAACCAGTCTATATGTGACCAAAAGATTGTGGACAGGCCACCTTAGTTTGGCTCCTAATTGAAGCTACTTTGAATATCTTTGTCTGAGCAGCAGAAAAAGGATGATCCCAGCCACTGAGCTGCTAGCCAGTTTGTGTGAGCTGAGAAGTCATTCACATCGCAATGCTTATCTGCAGGGCACAGGCTCTACAAGAATGTCTGACATGAGCAAGCATGGTGCCAACTAACGGGACGCAAGCTACTGCGCAAATTGTGCTGGAAAGAATTTGCTCACCTAAAATGAGCTTAGATGCTCAAAAGGCAAGCGGCAGACATGTTGCTTGGAGACCGCCCAGAAACAACAGGCTGACAGCTGAGAGTTTTGTACGGTTTTCTGAGTGGAACAGCATCCAACGAAGCGATCAATCTAATGATCTGTTTAATTCACTTCATTTCAGCCAACCTCTTTAATCCACTTAAGCAACCAAACAGAGATTTTTTTTTTTTTTTTTTTGCAGAAAAAAGTGAGAAATGAAAGGGTGTGAAATCAGGAATTTGGGTTGCATTGCTGTATTTCTGTAAAAGAGTGGTAACGCTTTCTGTGAAGATTCATATGTATTCATAATACATCTTATCAAAAGGATAGTGGATACATCTTTAAAGGAATGACCAAATCTTATGAAAAAACAATAGCTATGCGATTGCATTACAATAGCATCATAGAACAGACCAACATTTACTTTGAAATCTTGTCACAAAATGTAAAATTTAATTTAACGAATCTTATTCGTTATTGTGGACATCATGTCATGAAACCAAGGACAACCTTAATTACATTTTTATAGTGTTTATTATCCTTTTGGGAGGTTGACATAAATCATCTTCTAGATTTTTTTTAGATAGGCTCATTGGAAAAACGTGACTACCTACATTTTTGCAAAACTCCAAAAAGTACATATACATACAATTCACTACCATTTCTTTCTGAAATTAACAATAGTGGCTAGGGGTGGGAATCTCTAGGCACCTCACAATTCGATTTGATTACGATTCAGAGGGTAATGATTATCAATGCCTTTTTTTTTTTTTTTTTTTTTTGTGTGTGTGTGACTACTTTCTACTTTTAAAGCAAAGTATTTATGATGACCCATAAAGAATTTACTTCCAACACTTCCTATATTCATTTTATTAATAAAACAAATGGAAGTGATTTGGCAACATTTTGCCAGCATATGTCCCAACATTGCAAAGAACCAACAGGAAAATAAATGTGTGCCTGTACTAGCAGCATACTTGCAGTAAATTAACAAACTTCAGCATATTCTGAATCTCTAGCATTTAATAATAGACTTCTAACCAACATCCTCCTGTTATTTCCAATGAGCAATATAATCCTTCAGACAAAAAAAACAACAAAAAAAACAAACACATTTTGCTATCGCAAAATCACAAACAGTTTTCGTTCAAAAATATAGAATTATGTACCAGCAGCTCTCATACAAACATAACGCTTGTGGACTTATGCATATTCTGAATAATTAGTAACATACAAAGACACTCTTATACAAAACTAAATAATAAAGAGTTATGACTTGAAATGTTTGCTGTATACCACAATCAAAAATACAAAAAAAGTGAATGAACATCTGCATGAAACTTTTTGTGACTGGCATTGCACTGACACACACTGTGACTGTGGAGGGCAGTATAACGTACGTATAACAGATCGGTTTACAGCATACTGATGTGAAAACTAAACAATACAGAAAGCAGCTCTCATGCAAAAAAAAAAAAAAAAAAAAAACTAAAAAAAACTAAATAGGTCACAATGAAATAGGCAATTTTCCATACGTTAGCTTTTAACGAAGAGGGTGCCGTTCGAATTTGGCGCTCAACCATCATGCGTCTCTGTTATGTGCACGCCACACGTCCGCTTTTGAGTTCCGCCTTTTGCATTCCGTCAATTTTGTTATTAGAATTTTTTTTTATTTTTTTTATGAAAATCGATTTTTGACATTTGTGAATCGATTCAGAATCGTCCACGTCCGCATCGCGATGCATCCAAGAATCGATTTCCCCCCCACCCCTAATAGTGGCAGTAAAACACTAACTTGTGTTCATTTTCTTACAAACTATGATTACATGGTCAGATTATACATTAATTATGCATTAACCTGTTAAGCCTCACCAGTGCGTCGGCGCACTGAAGCGTTTTTTTTAATATATAGCTCAAAGTTACTATCAGATTTAATGTTATACTTCGACAAACTATACATCATTAAAAAGATATAAGACTCAAGTTTCAGTATTTGACCACTATTGTATTCTGAGAAACTTATAGCGACAGTTATTTCTTAATTTGTGTCAGGAGTTATGAAATGAAAAAATGAGTCGATACCTTTGATATGAATTATGCGCGTCAGCCGCTTTCATTCATAAAAAACTCCCGTGCTGTCGTCATGACAGCGATACACAAAACAACGTCCCTCAGGGCTTTAGCTCAAAAATGTGCAGATTTGGAGAAATATTGATATATTCTCATAGATTCACATCATATTTCTATAGACAGGAATAATATTTATTGAATTTATACCCAAATGCGTCGATGTAATCATTATGAGCGCTTGCATACTCTGATACTGTGTTTTCAATCCATACCAATAGCCTGAGGGCGCTATATGCACAATAATTGTCCATATATGGAACATGAAGAAGAGCCATGATCATGTGATCATGTCACTGATACACACAAAGCTACAGAGTTCGCGCTGTAAAATGCAGATAAAGATGTTTTGAAGATAATAAACATGATTGCAATGATATTTGAGTTACCTGTGTTTTTCAAGACATGCCAGGTATTTTCATAATAATAGATTATATTTATAATGTAATGCTAATCTATATAGACTATCATTGTGCAGAACAGTATACAATAGTATATTTTCTGTCTGATTTTTTTATCTGAAGCCAAATTAGATCACAGAAGATTATTTAAAATACTCACTTGCGTTTTATAAAGTAAGTTTGGAGCACAAACATGGTTTTAATCTCATAAATGGTCGTGTATTGATGGTGTGCTAAGCTAACATGCTAGCTAGCCCTAGGTGCACCTGCAACCTAGAAGTTATACTTTTATGTTTTTTTGAATGCTTACTGAAAGTTTCTTTATTCAAGAATGTTCTTTATTCTTTATTTAAAATGTGAGGTGAACTTTGAGAAAAGAAATTAGGGACTGAAACCCTATGAATAGCCTGTGAATAGCCAGTCGTTAGTAACTATAATGCAGACAAAATAAATGCATATTTCGAGCCATAACCAGGCTGGAGAGGTGTGAATGTGTGCAGGGGGAGACTGAGACTGAATGGGGCTCGTTTGCACCACAAAACAATAGAGACAATATACTGGATAGATGGTTAGAAGATGACAATAAACATCAGAAGCATCTTAGCGTCAAATCAAAATAAAGTCAACTGACATGGTCTTGAAAAACATTTAACTAAATACAGAGTTTTGGACTTATTATCTTCAGATTTTAAACATAAAATGTTTAGACATGTGGCTTTAGCTGTAGTGCATTTCTAGATTGCTCCAGTGCCAACTTCAATTTTATTTTCATGAGGATGTTTCATAAAAATTAATTTCTAATAACTTTACAAAACTTTGAAGCTATTTATAACACTTTTTGTCATTATGACAATAATTAATTCTACATCTACAATAAACTGCCAGGTGTCAGCTTTCAAATGAGACCATACTTGTGCTTTTAGTACAAAGGGTTCATGAACTGTATCTGTTTCAGTTTGGGTATGTCATTTCTGGGGATTTTTCAAAAGTGGGGTTGCAGCTTAACAGGTTAATAAAGACTTCTTTTACTCAGTTCATAATCTGGGTCATAATCCTATGGTCTATTATTAAAGGGAACATGTTTTTGTTTTTTTGTTTTTTCTGAGATATTTATTTTTCCCATTTAAAAAGCTGAACCAATGTAACAAAATGTGAGGTATACACAGAGTGGTAATTGGCTGTTGTGGCTTGAGAGTATGCCTGTACTCATCAGTTTCCGAGCATTTTTCCACATTATACATGAGAATGAACTTTTTAATCTAATCACTGTGAGATCGCATTAGAGTGGATATTCAAATGTCACAAAATACATTTTGTTTCAGCGCTGTTCCTTCACCTCTGCCTGTTCAGCTTTGCAGACGTGTCACCTTTCCCCGGAAGTTCCGGGAGTCTCACGCATATTGATAGTGGCTCCCTAATGCCCACAAATTATGTACAATATCCCGGAAACTGAGCGAGCGAGAGAGAAGCCCTGTTACCACCTGGTATTAAGATGCGTTTTCGATGATTCAATCATAAGTGATCAGCCAAGAAGCATTGCCATTTACAGCTGCCATTATCATGCATTTCAAATGTGTCTCTTGTGAACACTTGCAGTCATTCTTCGTTGAGACCCTCACCTCTTATTTCGCCACACTCTACATTACTTTCACTTTGGGCGTACGGATACCACTGAATGAACGAACCCATGTTGCGCAGCTTACATATAAATATTATAAATATAAATATAATTATTTAATATAAAATGATATTATTCAATGTCCTGAATTCATTTGTCGGTGTGGGGGTGCCATCTCCCGGAAATGAGTTTTTGTAGGGTGGGATGTCTGGCTTTGCGTTGTTGTCTTCAGACAAATGTTGTAAGTGTATGTTTCCTCAGTACAGTAACACAAAAGTGTTGTTTGCATTTTCCCCACAATGCGGTAAAAGCTGGAGTTTGACTACCAACACATGGAAAATATGACTGTAACAATATTTAAAATGTGGAGCAGGCATGAGAGCGGTTCTGCACGAAACAACGCTGTAATGAGTTTAACAACACTCGCAATGCCGATCACAGATCATATCAAGACCAGAGTAAGTGTGTTTCAAGCTTTTATGGACAAAAAATGCATGGACAGATATTATAGTGCTTATAAATGTAATGAAAATATTATTATATATTTTAAATGTTCTTCCAAATTTTTCATACAGACCAATAGCTCTGGAAAGTTATAATTCTGATTTGTTGATATTTTAAAGAATAAAATCAAAAAGTATTGGATTTGTTTATGATAGTTGTTAGTAGTCTCTAATGATAAGAGTTTTGTGAGTTTAAATACATCAATGTGCTGCCAACTCTATTGTTTGTTTGTTGTCCTCCACTCATATTGTAACATTAATTTGTCTGTATAATGAGTGTGTTGTAGGTCTGTGTTTTATTGGTTGCTGTCTCCCCTTTCCACCCTCTACAATCCCAATCTTCCACAGCTTTACACGCTCACTTCTTGAGTCTTTTTCAAATGTAATAAAACATTGCCTGATTCACATTAATCTATTTCAAATAAAACTGAACAAGCTTTTAGCGGCACTCTCTGGACATTTCACTTTGAAACTACCATCAAGAAGCAACGTAATAACATTTTGCGGAGATGTTGCCACAGAGACGGTTTTCCAATTAGCCTGGGGTTGGAAAAACAGGTTTTTCTGCAAAAATGTATTCCATGTTGAAAGAAAATCATACAGGTCTGGAACAAAATGAGGTTAAGTAACCTATTATATTCCAAAAATATAATAAGAAAATACACATGATTAATGACAAACCTCATGTGTTATAAGAACTATAGGCCTATCCTTTAAATATGTAACTACTGTTTGAATGAGGTTACATTACAGCCTTTCACTTGGCATTTACTGCAGAATGATAACACAAGTGTTGTGGTGTATCTAACTTTTTTAAAAGTTTGTTTTTCATTAGTGGCTGGTTCGGTGTTTCTGGGTCTCCTGCAGTGTGTATACTGTAGATGGTCATGTACTGTAACAAAGGAGTGGACTGAAATACAAACTGTGCCTTTTAATTCCCTGCTGCTACATGAGATTGGATCAGCTCTTACGCCAGCAGCTCTGGTAAAAAGCCCTTCATCAAAGTGCCTGTAACACGGCCACATTTTTTTTCCAAACAAATGTACTGCTTTTACTCCAAGTCTATAGCTTTCCACCAGCATTAAAAAAGAGCAAATTCTGTCATTTGAATGTCATTTTTTTTACACTATTTTAATCTGTTAAACACTATACGATCTTAGACAAGAGACTTAGGTCATTTCACACGATTCATAACTCAATATAGAGTATATAGAAATATAAGCTTAAATTCAACCTAAATGGCATTCAGAACTCATTTCAATTCTGTAATATGACTTCTGAGCAAAAAGAAACAGGGTTGAAAAATAAGAGAAGTAGGTGATGCCAGAGGTGGAAATATTTATGATGCCAAAGAATCATGTACAATACAACCATTTTAAACCCCCTCACCAGGTCTTAAAAACTTGTGTGTGTTATTCAAATTCATGGATCACTCTGATTATTGAAAAGATATGATTATGAAAGCAACATAGAAAAGGCAGATTCAAACATGCAGTCTCGTCAGCCTGATTGCTGATTATTTCAGAATTACCTGCACGCATTACAGGCAAGCATTGGTGTTGGTTACAATCACCTTCCATAATAAAGAGAATTAGTGCAATGAAAGCAGTGAGAGATTTAAAAATCTCTCTATTCGGGGGAGACAAAGATGAATGGGCCATTGAGTAATGGGGACAAATAAGCTTGTTTGTTATTTTCCTTTGTCTTGTCCCTATACAGTGTCATCTCTCTTTCTCACTTAACATGTGTTCCTGTTATGGAATATACAGTGAGGAAAATAAGTATTTGAACACCCTGCTATTTTGCAAGTTCTCCCACTTGGAAATCATGGAGGGGTCTGAAATTGTCCACTGTAAGATACATAATCTAAAAAAACAAAATCCAGAAATCACAATATTTGATTTTTTTAACTATTTATTTGTATGATACAGCTGCAAAAAGTATTTGAACACCTGTCTATCAGCTAGAATTCTGACCCTCAAAGACCTGTTAGTCTGCCTTTAAAATGTCCACCTCCACTCCATTTATTATCCTAAATTAGATGCATCTGTTTGAGGTCGTTAGCTGCATAAAGACACCTGTCCACCCCATACAATCAGTAAGAATCCAACTACTAACATGGCCAAGACCAAAGAGCTGTCCAAAGACACTAGAGACAAAATTGTACACCTCCACAAGGCTGGAAAGGGCTACGGGGAAATTGCCAAGCAGCTTGGTGAAAAAAGGTCCACTGTTGGAGCAATCATTAGAAAATGGAAGAAGCTAAACATGACTGTCAATCTCCCTCGGACTGGGGCTCCATGCAAGATCTCACCTCGTGGGGTCTCAATGATCCTAAGAAAGGTGAGAAATCAGCCCAGAACTACACGGGAGGAGCTGGTCAATGACCTGAAAAGAGCTGGGACCACCGTTTCCAAGGTTACTGTTGGTAATACACTAAGACGTCATGGTTTGAAATCATGCATGGCACGGAAGGTTCCCCTGCTTAAACCAGCACATATCAAGGCCCGTCTTAAGTTTGCCAATGACCATTTGGATGATCCAGAGGAGTCATGGGAGAAAGTCATGTGGTCAGATGAGACCAAAATAGAACTTTTTGGTCATAATTCCACTAAACGTGTTTGGAGGAAGAAGAATGATGAGTACCATCCCAAGAACACCATCCCTACTGTGAAGCATGGGGGTGGTAGCATCATGCTTTGGGGGTGTTTTTCTGCACATGGGACAGGGCGACTGCACTGTATTAAGGAGAGGATGACCGGGGCCATGTATTGCGAGATTTTGGGGAACAACCTCCTTCCCTCAGTTAGAGCATTGAAGATGGGTCGAGGCTGGGTCTTCCAACATGACAATGACCCGAAGCACACAGCCAGGATAACCAAGGAGTGGCTCTGTAAGAAGCATATCAAGGTTCTGGCGTGGCCTAGCCAGTCTCCAGACCTAAACCCAATAGAGAATCTTTGGAGGGAGCTCAAACTCAGCCCAGAAACCTGACTGATCTAGAGAAGATCTGTGTGGAGGAGTGGGCCAAAATCCCTCCTGCAGTGTGTGCAAACCTGGTGAAAAACTACAGGAAACGTTTGACCTCTGTAATTGCAAACAAAGGCTACTGTACCAAATATTAACATTGATTTTCTCAGGTGTTCAAATACTTATTTGCAGCTGTATCATACAAATAAATAGTTAAAAAATCATACATTGTGATTTCTGGATTTTTTTTTTAGATTATGTCTCTCACAGTGGACATGCACCTACGATGACAATTTCAGACCCCTCCATGATTTCTAAGTGGGAGAACTTGCAAAATATCAGGGTGTTCAAATACTTATTTTCCTCACTGTATATGTTTAACCCATATACACTATACAGTATGTCTATAATATACACTGTAAAACTCTTTTCTGTTTTTTATTGTATAAAAAACTGTTAAATTGCAGACATTATCTTTAAATTAAAAACTCAACTGTTATTTTAGGTACTATTCCAGTAATGACTGTAAAATGTACTGCATTATTTATGCAGTATTTTACAACAGTAATGATCTGTAAGTATGCAGCTTATTATATAGAGGTTTATATAACCCATATATGCCAGTTTCTGTTTGTGGCCTATAGGTACTAAATGTTACCATACATGATCACATTTTATTCATAAATGGCAATAAAACCAAAATTTGACTAATTAATCAAATATAACACCCTACAAATAAAACTAAATACACACATTTCATTTTTTAAACAAGTCATGTTTTCCTATAGTTGTTATCTTACCACACTGAAATAATTGCTATCGGCTGTCTCACTGTGTTGCTTTGAGCATGATTGGTGAATCTTATTGTCATCCAGAAAACTGGCCAATGACAACTGTGCGTGCCATTTTACTGGTCAAGTTTGAACATATGTCACTGTTGCCAAGATTTCTTTTTAATACATTTTTTATATATATTCCGTGGATTAAAGGCTTGATATATTGCATCAATTATGTTTGGCAGAAATGCTTGTATTGAAATATTTTACTGTAACGAATTTATATTCTACCAATGATAAAAACTGCTATATGATGAGACAGAGTAAGCACATTTTTGTGAGGGAGAGGCACTGACACCATGGACTCTTGGACCAGGAAAATGGTCAACATTTGTAGAGAAACAAATTCTGTAAAGAGTGGGAACATGAAGATGGCATTAAGGAGTGGATAGTGTGTGACTGGGGATGATACCAAAGCTTTCTGTAGGTACTGTAAAGCAGAGATTCAAGCGCATCGCAGTGATCTTTTGAATCATAGCAAGACAGAAAAACAAATTCTAAATGCGGCCCCATTTTCAAGCTGTTGAGTGCGTACTTTGTTTGAAAGTGGCATAGTGAAAACTGACCAGGGGTGCATTTCCCGAAAGCATCGTTAGCCAACTATGGTCGCAAGTACCGTCGTTATCAGCATAGTTTCTATATTGCATGACATGTGGACTTAATAAATCCTTATCTTGAGCAAAATAAGCAAGATGACATTCAGTACAACCTGTGTCTTTTATTTAGAATACATACAAATGTCATTTACGTCTTTGAGTTTGTCAAGAGATTTAAAGCACCGTTTTTGAAGACGTGCTGTACTAAGTAATAACGAGCCTATGATTGAATCTGGAAATAAAGCGAAATAACTGAGAAAAATGAGAAATAGTCCTCAGATGTCATGTCTGTGATTTATATCAAAACATCTAGCATTAATTTGATCACAAACAGTTTAATTAGGCTAACATATGTTATTACTCCATCACGTGCGTGACGTCATAAACCAACGTGGTTGAACGACCACTTTGCGACAATATGGTTTCGGGAAACAGTCGTGACTAGCTAGTTGGTTTCTTCAACGATGCATCGTACTATGGTAGTGAAGCATCGAGTTACGTCGTTGTACGGGAAACGCACCCCAGTCTGTTAAGGTGATGGAGCTAAAACTCCATCAGGCATCAGGCTTGCAATGCAATCTTATGTGTGGACAGCAAAACTCGGTTGTCACCAAATTTCGACAGTACAACCCCAACTTTGTGTTTGTAAGAAGTGTGTGCCACTCAATTCAGCTGTGCTCAACATAAGCAATGTGCGTTTTGCCAAGAAATGTTGAATATCAGATTTCACAAACATACACCTAGTTTTCACATTGCACCATCCGTCAGCAAAACTACCAGCAACTTTATGCAGCAATCAATGTTGGAGGAGCACCAAGAAAAAATCCTTCAGCTTTCAGACATGAGATGGCTAGCTGTCAGTGCATGTCTCAATAGGGTGCTGAATCAAAATGATGAATTAAAATGACACTTCCAGCTTTCCAAGGATAAGGACAGAAGCTTCAACACAAAGATCCTATTTCAAATGTACGGTCAACAAGCTGTATTTACTGTTCCTGCAGCCCATCGTTCAAGAAGCGAACAGAATTAATAAAATGTTTGAGCTGGAAAATGCAAATCCATGCAAGCTCTTCCATGAACTGAACACATTCTGCCTGAACCTACTATGAAGAGTTGCAAAAATCAATCTGGTGGACGTGGTCCGAGATTATTGACTTTGACGTGACCTCTCTCTGCAGTTGACTATGGCCTACAGTTCCAAATGGAGCTGGATAATGAAAAGCTTCCCATATCCGTTGCAGAGAACATTAAACACAGCTGCAAAGAATACCTGCTTGAATTTGTCAGGCAAATCAAACAACGTTTGACCACTAATATGCAGCAACTTCAGTTTCTTGTGTCATTGAGCCCATCTGTAGTGCTCAGAAAAAAACTCAGTTAGCATGTCATTTTTATTTGTCTGTACACAAGAGATATTGCAAAGCTTGATAAACAGTGGAGAGTCCTGGACACATTGTCATGGGAATACAAAGAGGACTGCCAAGCGGAAAAGTTCTGGATTGATGCGAAAAAATGCTACCAGAGACCAATATTTGTATGAATTTGGGTCTGTTGCTCATTCGCTGCTGGAATTGCCATTCAGCAATGCAGCGGTTGAATGCACATTCTCTAAGATGAATTTTATAATGACAAAACTATGAAAAAGAATGAAGGACACTCTTCTGGAGAACATCCTTTGCATTCAAGCCTTCATGCAAAGACATGGAATCTGATGTCATCAGTTCGAACCAACAAAAGAGTTGCTGACCTTGTTCAATACAGACATGTATGACAAGGAGCAAGAAGAAGAGTAACATCAGAACATGCCCATTAACCTGTAATTAGTTAATTCATTAAGTTCTCACCATTTTGTTCATCAGCTGTAAATCTTAAGGTAAGATGATTTTATTTATGAAAACAGACTGTTTATGATTACTACTATACTGTGATTTTCAAGAAGAAATTGTGTGGAGTGCGAGTGAACGCCATCATCTCTTTACAGAATAAGCATGAATGAACATTTGAAGGTATGTTGAAAGATACAGTAGGCTACAACTTACTGAAATGTAGCTAGTGTAATCGCTCAACAATCAGAGTTTCAACCACGGAAAGACATCTAAACAATGTCACATAGCATTACATTTACCTAAGGCAAGTCATTCAGTGTCCACAGCTTGATAGTTTGCTAGAGAAATTAACTCTATCGCTAAATATATCCACTATATTAGCATACATATTCATTGTATTTTACTCAACCTGTCTTGATTATTTAATATATTTTTAATGTACACTCATCTAAAGGATTATTAGGAACACCTGTTCAATTTCTCATTAATGCAATTTTCTAATCAACCAATCACATGGCAGTTGCTTCAATGCATTTAGGGGTGTGGTCCTGGTCAAGACAATCTCTTGAACTCCAAACTGAATGTCAGAATGGGAAAGAAAGGTGATTTAAGCAATTTTGAGCGTGGCATGGTTGTTGGTGCCAGACGGGCCGGTCTGAGTATTTCACAATCTGCTCAGTTACTGGGATTTTCACGCACAACCATTTCTAGGGTTTACAAAGAATGGTGTGAAAAGGGAAAAACATCCAGTATGCGGCAGTCCTGTGGGCGAAAATGCCTTGTTGATGCTAGAGGTCAGAAGAGAATGGGCCGACTGATTCAAGCTGATAGAAGAGCAACTTTGACTGAAATAACCACTCGTTACAACCGAGGTATGCAGCAAAGCATTTGTGAAGCCACAACACGCACAACCTTAAGGCGGATGGGCTACAACAGCAGAAGACCCCACCGGGTACCACTCATCTCCACTACAAATAGGAAAAAGAGGCTACAATTTGCACAAGCTCACCAAAATTGGACAGTTGAAGACTGGAAAAATGTTGCCTGGTCTGATGAGTCTCGATTTCTGGTGAGACATTCAGATGGTAGAGTCAGAATTTGGCGTAAACAGAATGAGAACATGGATCCATCATGCCTTGTTACCACTGTGCAGGCTGCTGGTGCTGGTGGTGGTGGTGTAATGGTGTGGGGGATGTTTTCTTGGCACACTTTAGGCCCCTTAGGCCGTGTGTCCACCAAAGCGTTTTTACTCGCGGCTGGCGTGTTTTTTCAATTGTTTTCAATGGGAGTGCCGCGTTTTTAAAACGCCATGAGCGTAACGAGGCGCTGAGCGTTCGGCGTTTTTTACTGGTCGCCGAGAGTTGAAGAATGTTCAACTTTTAGTAAAACGCAGCGCTCATCACTGTCACTTTTTACCCAACCGTCCAATCACAGTGGAGGAGGGGCGGGACTAATACCACACCGACCAACCGCGTCCGCCACATGATTCTGCTTGTACAACGTCAACAGATGACAACAAGCATAATAACGGAACAAAATCAAGAGCCAGAGAAAATACATTACATTGTATTGACATTTTAATATAGAATCAACACAGAAACAAAATATGTGTGAAATGAGATACTATTAAGACTTTCGCGGATATTCCGTATCATAACAAGCAAAGTGTCTCGGTCTCAACCGTCTCAACTGAAAAAACGCTGCACTGCCAAAACGCTCTCAAGCGCCCACAGCTGAGCGTTTTTAGCAGAGCGCCTAGCGTTTTCAGCTGATTAAAAACGCTTTGGTGGACACACGGCCTTAGTCTCAATTGGGCATCATTTAAATGCCATGGCCTACCTGAGCATTGTTTCTGACCATGTCCATCCCTTTATGACCACCATGTACCCATCCTCTGATGGCTACTTCCAGCAGGATAATGCACCATGTCACAAAGCTCGAATCATTTCAAATTGGTTTCTTGAACATGACAATGAGTTCACTGTAATAAATGGCCCCCACAGTCACCAGATCTCAACCCAATAGAGCATCTTTGGGATGTGGTGGAACGGGAGCTTCGTGCCCTGGATGTGCATCCCACAAATCTCCATCAACTGCAAGATGCTATCCTATCAATATGGGCCAACATTTCTAAAGAATGCTTTCAGCACCTTGTTGAATCAATGCCACGTAGAATTAAGGCAGGCGAAAGGGGGTCAAACACAGTATTAGTATGGTGTTCCTAATAATCCTTTAGGTGAGTGTATGTTTAAATAAAATTGGAGAAGAAATATTTTTTATAATTAGATTTAGAAGTTATTTCTTCTTATATGCAATTTACATGTTTGCATTCAATTTTTATGTGTTGATTATTACATCTAAAAATAAATAGCAAATGAATTTAATAGTTTGGGCTATGTTGTTATTTGTAACATTTAATATTATAATAATGTGTAAGTAAGAGCTCCCTATAGTTTACAGCATTAACAGAGATTTTTTTTTTTTTTATCCTTAAGAAATTTCTGTACCGAACCGTGACGTCTAAACCGAGGTACAAACCGAACCACCAGGTGCTCTCCCTACACCTACCCCAACCCTAACCCTTAAACACTTTATTATTAAACACACGTTAGACATTTTATTTCCACTTTTTGAATATTTTCCTAATTTTTATTGAAAATAAATGCTTTTCCGATCTGAAATGTGATGATAAAAGGAAGTACAGCGAGGTGGTACAAGGTGGATTTGAACTTGAATTTGCATCAAAACTTTCTGCCACGTGCCTTAACCCTACACTATTGCTACTGTTGATGATCCAGTGTCTTCTGTAATTTTGTCTGGCCAAATCAGACGTCAGTGTGCAGAGTTAGTCTAAATAGCCTCTGCCAAAAGGGTAAAATATTGTAATATGTGTAATAGAGTAAATAGACACTCAGACAGGATCTATTTAGTCACCTAAGTTATGTGAACTTATATCTTGCAGAAAAATTGGTGATATCAGGTAAGAAATAATTTTCCCTACTATTGTCTGTAACAACCTAATGTAACGTTATTTTTTGTGTTCATGCCCTTAACTGAAATTTACAGAGTTTGTTTACTGCACACATTAGCATTTTAACAATGGGTAACGGACATGCATAGAGTTATTTACCTTCTGCAGGTAGCAGTGTGTATTTTTGTACTGCTTCATCAAGATATGGTGTGTTAAAGTGAGATTCTAAACACGCTTATAGACTGTTAGCGATATTACCACATTTCAGTGTAGTAGCAGCAGCTAGTGATGTAGGTCTCGAGACCACTTTTACGTGGTATCGGTCTTGTCACGGCCTTGACGGTCTTTGGTCTTGGTCTTGTCTTGGTCTCGGACCTCTCGGTCTTGTCTAGGTCTCGCTGTCTCAGACCGACATAGTGGTCAGGGGATTTAGCAATACAATACTACAATATCCACGACGACACAACGTTCGATAATGCAACATTATTTTCTGCAACGGAACAGATTGAAGCGCGCATCCGAGTGCAGACAGTGCGGCGTGTGCGCGAGCCACACGAGAAAACACTGTATCCGCGCCACTGATCGCAGTGGCAACGAGCACTTTGATCACTTGATTTAAAAAACACATATCAGTGACATGATGGGTTTTAACTTCATTCAGGAGATTTTGGGTAACTGCACAACTGACAGATGACTTTGAGCGCACCGCCAACGGTGTGTGTGTGTGTGTGTGTGTGTGTGTGTGTGTGTGTGTAACCATAGCGACAAAACGACCAACTTTCGGATCCTGCACTTAAGCCTATAATTTCATTTTTAAACATTTGATTATGTATTTAAAAGTTGCAGAATGGATTAATTTGGAGACTCCGAAATCGGCAGAGATAGGCAGGCATTTGCTTAGATGAATTTGTGTCTTTGATATCTCTCTCTGTGTGTGTGTGTGTGTGTGTGTGTGTGTGTGTGTGTGTGTGTGTGTGTGTTTGATTACAGTATTGTATTTAAGATGGTGGTGTTAGACTAAATAAATGGTCTTTTAAATATCATCTGCATATCTCCGTTGTGTTGACTAAACATTAGGACTAATCCAAGTTTATAATTGTGTATCTTTAATTTGATATTACAATTTCATCTACACATTAAGTATAATTTCAATTGGTTACATATTTCTCATTCTTTAGACAGTTGTTGGAGGAGCAAGATGGTGTTGGAGGTGTTTGATGTTTTGTCAGATGAACCAGTCAGTACCAGTCATGTCAGTCCTCAACAGTACACAAAAGTTAAGGGAGTCTCAATCCTCTAATAGTGCAGTAACAGCCGTCATGCAATTGCTACACAGTTGATCTCACCCAGTCTGCAAAAAACATTTACAGTGATCTCACAGTCACACACACACACGACATGGTCTGTCTCTGTATTGTTCTGCCTGTGTAGTTGAAGTAATACCGTCTAATATGTATTGAATGTAAACTGCGGCTGAACCCTAGTATGATGCTGTTCTTGAATTCATAGTTATTGCTTAGCTTCAACACTAGTCTGTTTTTTTTTCCCCTCCGGTCTCGACTTGGTCTCGACTTGGTCTTGGTCTTGACTTGGTCTGTCTTGGTCTTGGTCTTGTTCTTGTCTTGGTCTCGATACCCTCTGGTCTTGGTAGTGTCTTGGTCTCGGTTTAGGCGGTCTTGACTACAAGTCTTGCAGCAGCTAATGTTACTGTGGCAAGCAAGACGAGGCCGAGGGCCTGATAAGATTTTTTTTTTTTTTTAGTGTGGGCCAGCCTAAAGTAGAGTAGAGCAGAGCGTCTAAAGTGGACTATTGAAATTATATATATATATATATATATATATATATATATATATATATATATATATATATATATATAAAATGAGAATTATAAAATAAAAATATCATGGTATGGTACGTATTAAAGTTGACTCAAATCCAAATGATCCCGTGCCAGTCATATTTATTATGATTTCAGTAAGACCTACTTACCTCAGCGTCGAACATGCTTTCTTAGTAAACTTAAATTCTCCTCACTTATAATTATTATTGATTATGTGACATGCCTGATTAAATTCTGAGTCCAGTACTCTGCCTCTATTGTGCAGCAGAATATTTCATGTGAAGGTCAAAAAGTTATCCACTCTGTGTGATTGTGTTTCAATGGACCAATGGGAAATCTTACTCATTCATAAGCCTACAGCCTACAGTCAGAGCATGTTATTAAATCATGAAGCACTCATAATTCAAAGTCCTGATTGCAATCAAACAAAAACGTTTTATCACACCCATCCCAATGAAAGTTCATTAGAGATCCAACATTGGGTAATAGTAATAAACTAATCTGAGAGAGAATATCTAGACTGAGACATGGGAAACAGATTCTTACATTGCCTTGCAATTACACAGCATGGATTTGTGCAAACCAATGTAATGACTTGTAGCTATGGAAACACAATACCAGCGCTCATGGGTGCTATCCATTAAGGATGCAAATTGTTCTCTTGTAGACACTGCCTGAGAAGATTTTAACACAACAGCCTTAACATGGACATGTCAAATTATATTAAAAGAAAATAATAATAATAATTAAAAAAAAAAAGCTAGGAGAAAGATGATTTATTGTTAGAAAATGAAATTATAGATGGATTTGATTGGGATATTTACCTAAAGAAGATTATTTTTTGGACAAATCTTGCAAAAAATGGCTGTATATCCTTTTTAGAGTGCTAATTTGGTTATTGCTTCCCCCTGAGCAAGAACACACTGTGACTGATACGGGCAGCCCACACACAGCAACCTCTGCAGCACAACACATGACTAAATTACTTTGCATCGTGTTAATGTTAAAAGATTGTTGGTAAATAATGACTTCTGTTACTCACAAAGCAATAGTACTATCACAGTCTTCTTCTTCTTCTTCTTCTTCTTCTTCTTCTTCTTCTTTAAATTTATTGGCGGTTGGCATGCCAATTTGGTGCATTACCGCCACCAACTGTTTGGGGTGTGGAGCTTCAATGCGGATTTATAAGCTAACATATACATATACATATATATATATATATATATATATATACATATACATACAGTGAGGAAAATAAGTATTTGAACACCCTGCTATTTTGCAAGTTCTCCCACTTGGAAATCATGGAGGAGTCTGAAATTGTCATCGTAGGTGCATGTCCACTGTGAGAGACATAATCTAAAAAAAAAAAAATCCAGAAATCACAATATATGATTTTTTAACTATTTATTTGTATGATACAGCTGCAAATAAGTATTTGAACACCTGTCTATCAGCTAGAATTCTGACCCTCAAAGACCTGTTAGTCTGCCTTTAAAATGTCCACCTCCACTCCATTTATTATCCTAAATTAGATGCACCTGTTTGAGGTCGTTAGCTGTATAAAGACACCTGTCCACCCCATACAATCAGTAAGAATCCAACTAACATGGCCAAGACCAAAGAGCTGTCCAAAGACACTAGAGACGAAATTGTACACCTCCACAAGGCTGGAAAGGGCTACTGGGAAATTGCCAAGCAGCTTGGTGAAAAAAGGTCCACTGTTGGAGCAATCATTAGAAAATGGAAGAAGCTAAACATGACTGTCAATCTCCCTCGGACTGGGGCTCCATGCAAGATCTCACCTCGTGGGGTCTCAATGATCCTAAGAAAGGTGAGAAATCAGCCCAGAACTACACGGGAGGAGCTGGTCAATGACCTGAAAAGAGCTGGGACCACCGTTTCCAAGGTTACTGTTGGTAATACACTAAGACGTCATGGTTTGAAATCATGCATGGCACGGAAGGTTCCCCTGCTTAAACCAGCACATGTCAAGGCCCGTCTTAAGTTTGCCAATGACCATTTGGATGATCCAGAGGAGTCATGGGAGAAAGTCATGTGGTCAGATGAGACCAAAATAGAACTTTTTGGTCATAATTCCACTAAACGTGTTTGGAGGAAGAAGAATGATGAGTACCATCCCAAGAACACCATCCCTACTGTGAAGCATGGGGGTGGTAGCATCATGCTTTGGGGGTGTTTTTCTGCACATGGGACAGGGCGACTGAACTGTATTAAGGACAGGATGACCGGGGCCATGTATTGCGAGATTTTGGGGAACAACCTCCTTCCCTCAGTTAGAGCATTGAAGATGGGTCGAGGCTGGGTCTTCCAACATGACAATGACCTGAAGCACACAAGCCAGGATAACCAAGGAGTGGCTCTGTAAGAAGCATATCAAGGTTCTGGCGTGGCCTAGCCAGTCTCCAGACCTAAACCCAATAGAGAATCTTTGGAGGGAGCTCAAACTCCGTGTTTCTCAGCGACAGCCCAGAAACCTGACTGATCTAGAGAAGATCTGTGTGGAGGAGTGGGCCAAAATCCCTCCTGCAGTGTGTGCAAACCTGGTGAAAAACTACAGGAAACGTTTGACCTCTGTAATTGCAAACAAAGGCTACTGTACCAAATATTAACATTGATTTTCTCAGGTGTTCAAATACTTATTTGCAGCTGTATCATACAAATAAATAGTTAAAAAATCATACATTGTGATTTCTGGATTTTTTTTTTAGATTATGTCTATCACAGTGGACATGCACCTACGATGACAATTTCAGACCCCTCCATGATTTCTAAGTGGGAGAACTTGCAAAATAGCAGGGTGTTCAAATACTTATTTTCCTCACTGTATATATATATAATAATAATAAAAAATAATAAATACATTTATATATTCTTAGTTGTTCTTAAATTTGATTAAATAAACCTGTTTCTTTTAAGTATCTCATGAGAGCTGGCCATGGTGATGGTTTTGATGTAGAAAAAGAAAGTAAACCCTCTACTGATAATTGTGTATAACCTAATTATTTGACTTGTTCTAACAGTCTATCACAGTCTTGTTTTCATTAGTCACATGTCTTCCTTTGTTCTGTTTTCCCGCCACTCCTTGGTTTCCACGGTAACCTTCATTAGTTCATCTGTCACACCTGTTTCCTCGTTAGTCTTGTCAGCTGTGTCTCGTTTCCCTGATCTGTTTTCTTATGTATTTAAGCTGTGTTACCTTGCTCTGTGTGTTACCTTGTTTATTGTCTGATCTATGTTATATTATGTGTGTGAACTCTCTGTCTGTCTTCTATGTACCAGTTTGATATATATTGTGAGTAAAAGTTTGCATTGGAACTTTTGAGTCTTCTTCTGCCTGAACCACACCGTGACAGAATATCGGACCGGCCAAAATGGACGATAGGGTTAGAATTATCGTCATGGCTCAGGAGCGCAACAACTTTTTTGCATTTACCAAGGACTTTTGCTGCCTTGCCATCACCAGCACCCTCGACAACGAGAGCCTGAGTACCTTATTCCGGATTGGGGGCCACATTCAACCATCCCATCGACTTCCCTGACACCACTGGACTGGAGGGAGACCGTCCTCCGGTGTCTGGAGAGCGTCATGCCTCGATCCGGAACACAGTCAGACCCAAGTCTTCATGTCATGCCTGCCCAGCCTGAATCCTCAGCCAAGATGGCCGCTGCCTGAGCCCTCGGCCAAGATGGCCACTGCCTGAGCCCTCAGCCAAGAGGGCCGCCGCCTCACCGACTGAGCCCTCAGCCAAGATGGCCGCCGCCACACCAGTACTTGTTCCTGTTCCCCATTCTGTTCCTCGACCTGTTCCTGCCCCAAGAACTGTTCATGTTCTTAGACCTGTTCCTGCCCCAAGAACTGTATCTGTTCCTGAGCCTGTATCTGAATCTGTTCCCGAGCCTGTATCTGAATCTGTTCCTGAGCCTGAGTCTGTCCCGAGCCAGAATCGGTTCCTGAATTCACACCCAGCCTCCCTCTGCCATCTGCCACCTCAACTCTTCTGCCACTGCCTGTCAGCCCCTCAGCTCAAACCACCTTCGGGGAGCCTGCAGCTCCAGCCTGGTCAGTGGATCCCGGTCTCTGCCTCCGACCTCTGCGACCAGGAGTCCGCTTCAGCCAGATGGTCCATTAGCTTCACCTTGGCTCCTACCTCCCTCATCTCCACCGTGGCCCATCAGTCCACCAGCTCCGCCGGGCTCCCTCGTCCCCCCGGCTTCACTTTGGTCGTTCGTCCGCCTGCCCTCGCCTCGGGACATTCCTCTGGCTTTGCCTCGTCCCTTCGTCCCTCTGGCTCCTCACTCCCTCCAGCTCCACCTTGGTCCTCTGTCTCTCCGGCTCCACTGCGGCCTTCTGTGTCCCCACCTGCACCTCAGACGCCAGAGCCAGCGGCTTCGCCATGTCCCGCCGGGTCCTTGGCGACGACTGGGCTCGTCGGCTCTCCGGCTCCACCCTGGTCTCCTCTCCCACCTGCTTCGCCCCCGTCAGTCGGCCCCCAGGAGTCGTCAGCCCTGCCTGCACCATGGCTCCTCCTTCCGTCGGCTCCACCCTGGCTGCCTGCTCTGCCCTGGCCACCTGTACAGCCTGCTCCGCCTGCACAGCCTGCACTGCCACCTCTGCCCTGGCCGCCTGCACAGCCTGCTCCACCCTGGTTCCTCCTACTTTCTGTCTGCTCTTCACCTACTCTACGTCCTCCACCTATTTTTTTTTTTTTTTTGATCAAATGTACAAGAGTTAGATCAAGCACAGACTAATAAATGTCAGGCCTGTGGCCTACCAGTAAGTAAACATGCTTCGATACGTTGAGCGGTGCTCAATATGAAACAGCAGTTACTGTGATGTTTTTCCTTATGGAGCCCCCGTAGTACGGAGCCCCTGAAGGGACCTTTACAAAAAGTAAAATATACAGACCTTCGCATGAGAAACCTTTTGCGAGCTTATGAGAAACTATTGTGTGCGCACAAACTTTTCACATGCACATGGGATTTTTTTTTTTTGGGTTACAATTTCCGGTTTATAACCTGTTTCCTTTGTGCGTCATTGCTATTTTACTATGAAGAAAATGAGAGTATGGATGTTAATGAATTAAGTTATTTTTGCTCAATATACCTCTAATATCACGGCCTAATGTCAGCTTCAACGCATCCTCTGTGACGGCCGAGAAACCGCGCTGTGGTGCAATATGGCTGTGTGCATTGTCCTATTTGCCAAGTTCAAGGATCCATAAAAAAGACTGATACAGTAAAAATCGCTCAATATTTGGCTTTCATTAGGCCAGTATATCATATTTCAAGGCCTTAAGTACACTGTAACAAATTTAACTCTGTGGTGGCCAAGAAACTGCACCATGAGATGGCACAATAGGTGGCTCAGTGTCCATTGTCCTATATGCCAAGTTTAATGGTTCATAAAAAAAAAAAAATATTGGTACAGTAAAAATTTGGATTTTGTTAGGGCAGTATTTATATTGTTCCATATAAAACTTTAACGCCCAATTAACAAATATTGGTGCAGTAAAATGTACTAAAATTTCATATTTCACAAGATCAAAACACTATATTAAATGATGTTTCATAAACAAAGTTCGAGAGGAGCACGTTCAAATAATCAATCCAATCAACTTGTCATCAAACAATGTCTACCCTATCAGCATGAGAGGAAGCATATATATATTCCCTCTGTCAACTCACCTAACATTCCTTGACAGTTTTCAGCATCCCTCCACCACCCCAACTCCTCACTCTTGGCTTGTTCTTTCACAGCCAGGAATACGGGGGGAGTACTCTGGGTTCAGGCCGAATACCGAGCCCAGAGCCCAGAGCCCTCTCCTCGGACAGCACGCCAAATACGCATTTATTCTATCTGACTTATAAGTGTGATCTCGGGAAAGTACTTTGTAAGATTTAATGCATCCTTAACCCTCTGAGGTCGGCAAACGCGCCTGCGCGTTTTGCTGGATTTGTTTCACATAGCAGCAACATAAACTTAAAAAAATCCGTCATTTATGGTCATATAAATAAAATAAATACATGATTATAAACTATAGAGGGTCTTCTTTTTTTGGTGTACACTCACATTAACATCAAAACCTTGTTTTTATTTTTAAATAAATACAATAAACAGGGTGCGCTTTCAGCTCACTCTGTCTCCGCAAAAATCTTTCTGAAACAAGTCTGGAAAATGAACTGAAACTCACTTACTTATCACACAACCATGAAACATGCGTCTAAAGCAGTGGTTCCCAAACCTGTCCTGAAGGCACCCCAACACTGCAGGTTTTCTTTGTCTCCCTAATCAAACACACCTGATTCAACTCATCAGCTCATTATCACATGGGTTAATGAGCTGATGAGTTGAATCAGGTGTGTTGTGCAGAGAAAATGTGCAGTGTTGGGGTGCCTTCAGGACAGGTTTGGGAACCACTGGTCTAAAGAAAGCTTTACATTTCTACTTTTAAATAAAACAATTCACATTCAAAACAAATATTCTCCTGCAATGTAATCTGTATGAAACTAAAGAGAAGTACAGTTTCTCCCGTCTCATCTAATTATCTGTAATGAGTTCACACCCACTCGCAGAGCGCACTATTCATAAGATAATGTGCTGAGGTGATCTATGCAAAATAAGGTAAATGCCCCCTGAAATGCCTTCAAACCAGCAAGTTTCATTCATTCACTTTCCTGCGCCGTTGGAAGATGACACGATTCACTGGTGAGGAAGCCCTTCAGCTAGTCCTGGATAATGATGAAGAGTTCAAATTTTCCTCAGAAGAAGAGCGGGACTCTGACGACGAACGTTTGTATTTTGGGCGACGAACGTTGAGCGACTTGATCCAGCCGTGGATAATATTTCGGATGAGTAAGTCTTTTTAAATTTACTTGCATTAGTTGACAAGCTATTTTATATAAACGTAGGCTACATATTTTACTGGTTGGACCATTTCCATACTTGTCATTCAGAGTAATTTATATTTAAATGGTCTAGGCTATTCTGTATAAAGTAGGAGAGAGGCTTCATGCAGTCTGTTTTCTTTCGTTTTTAATAGTTTTGTTTAAAATAACACATTTCGAGCTTTCTATATATTTCTCTGGTATTTTAGGCAAAGCTTATGAGTTTGGGTTCATTTATGAGGCGAGCTCCAGTTCACATGTCGACACGGAGCTCTATTGCCTGCTATTTTTAATTCTTATGTATTAAATACAGGCAATTGTTTGATGAAACAACGATTAAAATTAAGATACAATTAATACAAAACGAAATTCACTTTAAAGAAAGGCTTTATACAAAAAATAAACTTAATGAAATGGTCAAATCTTGTCTGCCCTTGTCTCTTATTTAATGACTAGGCTACAACACGTAGGCCAATTAGCCTACAGTACAGAGAAATTAGTTGACAAGCTATTTTAGTTTATTTTGCTCATTTTGCATTATTTTGCTTTATTTTGCTTAGAGCCCGCATCAACATAAGCATTTACTGTGAGATACCTGCAAATTTAGAACATTTAGTTCCTCCACATCGAGGAATTACAATAAAACAGATTGAAAAACAAAACCTTTGAATCTCCTCTTCTTTGTTAAGGCTGCTTTACTTGATGGGCCATTGGGGGAGTGTCTATGTCACACCCCTGGTCTGAATCTCATTAATATTGATGGGCCATTACCCCTCCCATGCATAAACCTCTTCTGACAAAAAAAACTGTTTTACAACGTTTAAATCATTGTATTGTTTTATGAGAACGGTTAGGCAGGATGATTTTCACATCATTTTGAAGCCAGAACTCGAAGCAACAACATACATTAGTCAAAAGTCTTGTGGACACATATTTAGTATGTGTTTTGTGGTCTTATTTCAGCAACTTTCATTTTTATTTTTTCAAATAACCACACATAAACATTATTCTCTTAAAAATACAAACATTTACAAGCACGTTGATCAGATATTATGGTAGCCCTGTTTGTGCTATATAGAGTGAATTTACACCTTTGCCATTAATATGTTTATAAATAACTGAAAAAAAAAAAAATGTCAGGGCATGTCAGAACACCTCCAGGGCCCAGAAAACCCCTCAGACCCCAGAGGGTTAAAGGCGGCGGAGATTTTCTTCATTCAATTCAAACAGCGCTCATTACGAGCAAAGCCATAGACATAAAGGGCTTTAGAAAGCATTGCGTTATATAAAGTGGAGACTCATGCTTCAAAAAAAGACAAACAAATAAGTAGCTGGATTTAGCCTTGTACTAGACCAACTGCTCAAATGAAATTCAAAATTTGAGCACATTTTATCAGCCCAATACCCACAGCCATTCTGCGCCATTAGCTCATTTCAAGGCCACCACAGAGCATTCTTCAAGAACATTCTTGACCACCACAGAGGATGCGTTAAAGCAGACATTAGGCCGTGCCGTTTCATGGTGCGGTTTCCCAGCCGTCACAGATGATGCATTAAAGCGGATATAAGGCCATGGATATTACAGATAGGCTATACTGCCCTAACAAAAGCCACATTTTGAGCAAATAGAGCTTTATTAATTAATGCACATCCATACTCTCGTTTACTTCATAGTAAAATGGCAGTGATGCACAAAAGAAATGGGTTATAGTTTATATACATAAAACAGAAATTATACTGCATGAGTAAGCAAAAATTGTATAGGCGCATGTGAATATTTTCAATATATTTGCAAGTCTCATCTCAGAATCATAGTAATCTGATGTTCCCTCTTTCCCTCTTTCCACATTCCTTCTCTCTCATGCTGAGATCACCAAAATTCAGGTAAGAATATGGTTTAATGTGAAAAATTATCATACAATATTATACATGTTTGGTATCATTTGAAATGTCTCAGTGTGACTGGTACAAAGGTCTCATTCCCAAAGAAGTAAACAAAAAGGTAATAAGGTATTTAAGAGTTTAGAGATAACTCGCACACATAGGACGGTGTGTCTTCCAGGCAAATCGCATCCTGCTCCCAAAAGGTGTAAACTCTGAAGCAAATTCCCTTTGTTAGCAAATGTTTCCATGTGAAAGAAGTTTCCGTCTTGGTCTGGGTATATAATGCATTGCAACAAGAGGTTCGGGGCGATTTGTAACTCAAATTAGCCTATGATGTTGAGTGTATGCAAAACACTTCACAGAAGTGTAAGACAGTAACACGCAGAGACCTTCACCCATTCGATCGGAAGCCACCTTTGGGCCGATCTAGACGGGCTTACACTATGTAGGATTGCATAGTATTACATATTAAAGAAAGATTACAAAACCATTTTGTAACCAGTATACTGATGAATTACCCTCATTGAGACCAAAATCAATTCAGTTTATTTTGATGTTCACTTTAAATTAAAACATGTTCATTAGAACTGGTTTTGATTACTAATAGACCTATCCTGATTTGCCACTGCATTTATGCTGCATTTATATTTACAATAGTAATGTTTGTGTTTGGATACAGAGTTTAATCGCAAAACACATTGTAAAGTGAATAATTTGACACAATGGTAGTAAACCTAAATAGAATGCAGCAACTGACACTTTTTAAATATATATATATTTTTTTTTTTTTTTTTTTTTTTTTTGCAGCAGCAGCAGCAATAATCGGTAAGGATTTTATTTTGATGGTCCCTTTTGAACATTCTGTTGACTATAAGTAACTTTGCAACTACATGTCAGCTAATTAGTTATTAGCTAATAACAGCTATTAGTTGACTGTCTACTTAATATCTACCAACTCTTTATTGTGATGATCCTCCAAAACACATTCTGCTTACTATAAGTAATTTTGCAACTATATGTCAACTTATTCTAACCCTAACCCTACCAGTCTACTAATACTCGACTAACACTCTAATGAAAGTAAGTAGACATGTGGGTGCAACGTTACTTGTAGTCAACAGAATGTGTTAAGGGGACCATCAAAATAAAGTGAAACCCAATAATCATAACATTGCCCAAACTGAATAAATGAAGTAAAAAAAACAAACAGAAGAAATGGGAAAACCTTATGAATAAGCCCATGTTTCACTTGAAAACTTTAAAAGCTGAGTTAGTTTGCATTAGTGTGGTCGATACCAGTGGTCTCCTGAGGTCCGCTGTACAAAGAGTTTTTCAAATGAGACGAGGACTTTTCATGCTACAGGACAACCCCCAACTAGCAATGTCATCCTCAGTTTGCACAAGGCTCGACATATCACCTGGGGCGAATTAGCCTGGCCTAAATTTCAAAACAGACGACTTGTCAGATGAAGCCCAAGATAGAGAAAGGGAGGAATGGGCAATGACAGTGCGGACGAGCGAACAAATGTGACACAGCAGTGAAATCTTTCACAAGACAGGTGGAAAAAGAAGCATTAGGCAGAAACAAAAATAGAAGCTAAAAGACTCGGTATGAGAAATGTAAAAAAAAAAAAAAAAAATGATGTAGAAGAAGATCAAGGATGGAGGTGAAAGGAAAAATGAAATGACACATCTGCTATACTTAAAACTGCAGAAATAACCTACGGTTAATGACTGTTCAAATGGCCTTGTAAAGAGAAAACCGCTTCTGTTACTAAGTGAAATAAATGTGTCTCGTAATCTGCCGACGCGGACACCATATAAGTGCTCTGCTCTTTACTGGTCTCATAAGCTACTTCTTAACCTTGTTTCACTTAATGTCTTTCCTACATTTCTTCTATAATAGTGAAATGTCATGACTGACAGCTCAGGCACTCGGTCAAGGCTGTGGTGATATAATGGGACTAATGTTAGGCCCATAGAAACATAAGAGCATAGATGCTGTTTTTCCCCTCTGGAACTTGTGACCATGTATCTGTTCAATAGCATATTATATTTAGAAATATTTTTGACACCATGCTATTTTTATCCCTTTTGATGAAGATGATTAAGGAGGTTCTTTCATGTTGTCATTACACTACAGTAAAGCTGGTGAAACGGGAAATAGACAAAAATGGCTCCACAGCAGAGTAGGTAATAAAATGACAACTAACACTAAGTTTTAGTCAGAATACAATGAATGCATTACATTCTTTGATTCCAAGAACAGAAATTCAAGGTTCCATCTTTTTTTCTTCCTTATCAGTTTCACACAATGAAATCAATAGTATTTTTGACAAATATGAATAAAATTAGGTACATCTGATGAAGACTCATATCATCGACTAGGAATGTCAAAACTACTGACAGTGTGGTTCCAAATCGATACTAAAATAATAATAATAACAACAATACATGTAAAGATGTCAGTCTTCTTCAGTGTTCTGTCAAATGCACTTCTTGGTCAAAATGTACCTCTTTCCAAGGTATTAATATTAGTGCTGTCAATGTTAACACATACAATTCATTTTTCTCCAGTTTAACGCATACAAATATTTAACGCAATTTACGCAGCATCCTTATTTTCTGTCATCCTTTGGCTAGCGTTACATGATCACACTCTTATTCATGCAAATGCTTTTAAACCATTCAAGCGTAACAAGACAAAAGAGAATGCGCTGTCTGTGAACGTCCAGGTCCTGACAGACACACGACGCACAAAAAGACGCGTACCAGAATAGAGCTGGTTTTCGCGCTTGAACGAACAATAACACACACATTTATGCCAAAATGTCAGTTTTGTCGAGTATCCTCATAAGAGCAGTCTTAAATGAGTTAAAATCTTAAAAGAAAGTAAAGAGTTGTGAGAGAATGAGACGCGCGTGAGATCCGGGTCATGTGCAGCAGTGGCAGGTTTTAAAGTGACAGCAGCCACTAATACTGTATGTCATTAATGTTAATCAAAGAACAAAGGTAACAGAGAAAATTACTCCCTACTATTGAATAAATTCTGTAACTTTAATAAGGATTAATTTATAGGCTATTTAATTTAATGTATGCAGTGCAGACTTTGACTACTTTATTAAATATCTGTATATTTCACAGGGCACAGAAAAATATAACATTTATTATGGGTTTATGTGAGGATTGTTTTAAGTTCACTTAAATTAAAAGTTGTTATATTTTTTAAGCCTAATAAATGTTTAAAAATACACTGTAATGTTGAATGGCTATAATTAATGTTTAAAATTGTGGGGGAAATAATTCTCATCGAGACATCAGTAGCTGTATTAGTATCAGTGATACTGGCCTTCAGTCATCAAAAGATGCCATTAAACAAGTATTTCAAATATCCTTTATTTATGTTGTTTCTACATTAAGTAACTGTGAAATTATTACATTATAAAATAATTTAAAAAGTATAAAAACGTAAGTGTTTTTAATCACGATTAATCGCGATTAATCACAGAAAAAAATTTGTGATTAATCTAGTTTTTTTTTTTTTAATCGATTGACAGCACTAATTACTATATTAAACAGTTAATGCATTAGACCTCCGAGTTTAAATGGAGCCACATAAATCTTTTTGTTTTGTTTTTAGTTTTTTCAATATATGACGCTTTTAGATAATTGAAAAACTTCAAACACTGTTTACTTCATCCTTTCTATATTGTTTTTACTTATTATGCTTTTTGTGCTTTGATTTTATTACAAACTGTTTATTTCAATATTTATTTGAGAACTCGTTTACTTAATCAAGAAATGCTTTAAATGTTTTATCTCAAGAGTGATCTACCTAGACTTACTGAGGACATAATAACATTGAAGCCAGTGCTCTGTCATATTGGTGTTCCCACATGTAAGGGCTTTTCACACTTAAAATAACTAACCCTGGGTCATTCTAAACCCCAGGGTTAGCAGTTAATCCTGGGTATTCATAAACTGATGTTTCACACTGTGCATTCCTAAACCCTGGGTAACGTTCTTATTTGCAAATTTGCGGTGTCAGTGTCATGATTAGATGAACGTAGCAAGCGACCTGTTTACATAAATGCTCTAGCATTGCGCATCCTTGTATTGCAGACTGTACGATCAAGTTTACACTGAATGAACATTTTGGACTATAAAGGTAATAATGAAACGGCCTATTTTTCACTCAAATTGTCGGGTTTTCTGTCAGCATTTGACATTTTCCCTCTCAAAAGCTGAATTTACTGTTTATATGCAATGTGCAGTATTTCAGTGACTGTCTGAAGCACGCAAACATGAGAATGCGATAAGTTGTCTGTTGCTAAGAAGAAGAAGAAGTTTTATTTATATAGCGCCTTTCCGTAGCTCAAGGTCGCTTTACATTGTACATTAGTAAGTAAGTAAGTAAGTAATTTTAAAGGTGCCCTAGAATGTGAAATTGAATTTATCTTGGCATAGTTAAATAAGTACATGGACATGACATACAGTGAGTCTCAAACACCATAGTTTTCCCTTTCTTATTTAAATCTCGTTTTTGAAAAACACCCCTGAAAAACAGGCGAATCTCCACATAACACCAACTGTGACGCAACAGTTGGGATCATTAATATGTACGCCTCTAAAAATTTGCATATGCCAGCCCATGCTCAGTGCCAGGCGGAACTGCGCAGCCGAATCATCGGAAGTTCTGCAGGTGAAGAAACAAGCAGGAGGAGGATCATAGGGAAAATGGCAGATCTATCTATAATCTGATACCGCTACAGTTTAATTCGAAGTTGTTAGTTGCTCTGCCCGTTTCACCACGGACTGTTTTTCTAACCTGGAACAATATCAAGCAGCCAGGCATCTCTTGGCCTCTCAAACGGACGAAGGGGGCAATTTCAACTAACGTTATATTCCCGCAAGCGGTAAGTAGTGATTTTATTAACGATAATTTACACTGTGTTATCTAGATCCAGCACGATATTGTTTTTTCCTCGAGAGACATCGTGGCTTGCAAACGAGCGAACGAAGCATGGCAGTTGCTCAGTGTTTGGATGTACAAATGAACACAAAAGTATTTTTTTAGTTCCTTCATCCGAGCCTCTGGAGAACCAGTGGGTTATGTGAATTTCTGATGTGTAATTGTTCAAGTTCAGACAGATAATCTTTCTCTCAAAGTCGTTCAACACTGTTTATGCATCAGTAGATCGCGTTGCAGTGATAAGATCTTCATTCACGCGATCAACAGGCTGTCATCTGCTCAATGCTGGAATAATCTAAATACTTAAAAAACTTCTCATGATTCGTTAATCCCGATAGCTGTAATAGTAAAAACGTATAAAAGCTGTAATAGTAAAAGTTTTCCAGATAGCTCTACATGTAATGCCAGATATTTCATATGCAAGCATGTCAGCCAATCACAGCAGAGGGCGTTTACACTGAAGTCTCACAGCAGACACGCCCCTTCAAACAGAGTGTTCAATCCAGGGAATGAAATCAGGCTTGGAAATATGCCTTTTATTTCTAAATTATAACAAATTTTGATCTAAAAAACATACTAACATTATAAGGGCACCCCAGGAAACATTATAAAATAATAAAATAATCCATTCTACGGCACCTTTAATTTATAAAGCACATTTACACACAGCGCAAGCTGACCAAAGTGCTGTACAATCAATGACCAAAAAAGCACAGTAAGAATAAAACACATAGCACCAATAATCACAATTGTATGAAACATAAAAAAAAAAAAAAACTTTCAATCTCAGAGCACACAACACATAAAATACAGATAACAAACAGGAGTGCCAAATTTAAGGAGCAAGAAAGGCCAGGGAATAAAAATGAGTTTTTAACTTAGATTTGAATGCAACAATGGAGGGGGCAGATCTAATATCCTGGGGGAGCTGTTTCCACAAACGCGGAGCAGCGACTGCAAAAGCTCTATCACCCTTCTGTTTAAGCCGTGAGCGCGGCACAAACAGGAGCCCTTTATTTGACGATCGTAATGACCTTTGTACTGAATGTGGCTGTACAAGGTTAGTGATATAAGTTGGGGCGAGCCCATTAAGTGCCTTAAAAACAAACAGTAAAACTTTAAACTGAATCCTAAAATGAACTGGTAGCCAATGCAAGGAGGCCAGAACTGGGGTGATGTGCTCACGCTTCCTAGTGCCAGTTAAAAGGCGCGCTGCTGCGTTTTGCACCAGCTGCAAGCGTCTAAGAGATGATTGTGGGAGGCCGAGGAAGAGAGAATTACAATAATCCAGCCGTCATGTTATAAAGGCATGGATAACTTTCTCAAGGTCATTATAAGATAGAAAAGACTTTATCCGTGAAATCATTCTAAGCTGATAAAAACTATTTTTGACAACTGAACTAATCTGTTTGTTAAGGCAGAGTTCTGAGTCAAGGATGACACCCAAGTTTCTGACATAAGGTTTGATGAATGGAGTGAGGTGGCCTAAATTTTGCTCCACAGTGCATCTCCACATTACAATACATTTACATACCCGCACACACATTACAATTACATAAGGACACATAAAGTCACATTATCCAAAAAACATGTTATATGTTTATAGCTGAGTCTTGAATATAGCTACAGATGAGATATTACAAAGTGTAAGGGGTAGTGAATGCCATAATTTAGGAGCATTAACACTAAATGACCTTTCAGCTACAGTAGACAACCGGAAACAAGGGATGGACAATAAACCAAGTTCAGGACCGGGCAGGGCGGTAAGAGTAAAGTAGATCAGACAGATATGGAGGTGCAAGACCATTTAATGCCTTAAACGTTAGAAGTAATACCTTAAAGTGAATACATGATGCCACGGGTAGCCAGTGAAGGTCATGAAGCAGAGGAGTAATGTGAGCAGAACGCCTGGTGGAGGTGAGAACTCTTGATGTTGAGTTTTGAACATACTGTAATCTTGCAACAAGTTTTTTGGGCAGACCAAGACGTAGAGCATTGCAATAATCCAGACGTGATATGATTAATGCATGAATTAAGGTTTCAGCATCAGCTAAAGTGAGAGAAGATCAAAGACGTGCAATATTACGAAGATGGAAAAAAGAGTTTTTAACAAGAGAAGAAATATGAGAGCCAAAAGATAGAGTTGAGTCGATTAAGACACCAAGGTTACGAATAGATGACGAAGGCTTAAAATGAACTCCATCAATATCAAAGGACAGGTCCATCCTTTTGACTGAGGCAGCAGAGCCAATCACCAATATCTCAGTTTTTTTATTATTTAATTTGAGGAAATTCAGAAATTCATCAAGATGTTTATCAACCCTGAATCCACAGACAAAAGAATGTCGTTAACCACCCAAAGAAGAGCAGTTTCAGTGCTATGAGATGGGCGAAATCCTGACTGAAAAGGTTCAAAAAGACCATTAACATCTAAATATGATCGCAATTGCGAAGCCACAACCTTTTCAAGGATTTTGCTTAAGAATGTTAAATTAGATATTGGGCTGTAATTGTCCTTGTTTAGATGCTCAAGGCCTGGGGGTCACCACGCATTTTTAATTCTGCTGGGACAATGGCGGAAGCCAAACTACAGTTTACCATATGTGTTATGAAGGGTGCAGCCTTGAGGACACACATCTTAAGCAGAACAGTAGGTGTAGGATCAAGCCGGTAGGATGTGGAATTAGACTTCACAATTAGATAACTTATGGCAACAGGAGTAGTCAGAGTAAAAGCAGAGAGAGTTTGTTGAGTGAGCTGAATCAGATAACATCAAATGAACATTTGAGTCACTTGTATGAGGGGTGTCTTTGGTGATGGATTCAGTGATTGACTTCAATTTGTCTGATAAGAATTGGGAAAAGCTATTCACAAGCACCCCAGAGCCCGAAATAACATGTTGTGGTGGATTAGTGAGTTTGTTAACCATAGCAAAGAGTGATTTGGGCCTGCACGTGGAACTCCTAATGGTAGAGGAGAAATAAGAGGATCTTGAATCGTTGAGGGCTATACAGTAGTTGAGCAAATGTTCTTTAAAAGCCAGAGAGTGCACAATGAGTCCAGTTTTCCTGTATAGTCTTTCTAGGTGGCGACCCTCAGTTTTCATCGTTCGAAGTTCAGGGGTGAACCAGGGCGAGGCACGAGTAGATGAAACCAGTCTAGTTTTAACAGGAGCATGCCTCTCAAGTATTTTAGAAAAAGCATTATTGTAAATACAGCAGATTTCTGATGGACAGTTAGATAGTAAACATTCTGACAAGGTAGAAGCCCTTATTGAAACAGAGAAAGAAGATGGATTAACAGAATAGATTTTATGATAGGGTGAACATTTTCTTCAGTGGTGATATAGATATTGGAAAACTAAAACTGAAGTTTATAGTTTGTGATCTGAGAAAGCAAAATCAGAGCCCCTAACAATAATATTATATAAGCCAGATGTACATGAGATCCAGTATATGACCCCTGGAGTGAGTAGCACAAGTTACATGTTGAGTTAAGTTGAAACTGTCCGGCACAGGCATCAATTCTTTGTATTGTGCAGTGTTTTCATGTATATTAAAATCACCAAGCAAAATAACAGATGAATGACTACCACAGACAAGAGTAAGTAACTCACTAATCTCAGAGAAAAAGACAGAGGGAAATTTTGGAGGTCGGTAAATTAAGATTACACCCAGTGACATTTGGCCAGTCATTTTCAGCGCTAGGTATTCAAATGCTGCAACATCATGAAACTCGATCTTGGATATTTTAATAAACTACATCCAGCCCTCCACCTCTACGCTGAAAACGCGGTTGAGAGAAATAGATGTACCCAGGTGGTGTTAAAAGGTTCAAGTTAAAAAGATCATTAAGCACCTGCCAGGTTTCCATCAAAAGTAGCATGTCCAGGTTTGTGTCAATGATTGTGTCAATGTCATTCAACACTGATGTATGTTAAAGAGCGAGTGTTCAACAGTGCACATCGCAAGTCTGAAGATGTCGTCTGTAGGTTCTGAGGTCGGGATCAACGATTTTAGATTTCCAAAGTTGATAAGTCGATTTTCCTGCTGTTTTACCCGAAGCACGGGTGTTGGTACAGACAACCGGAATATTATTTGAAGACAAGCAGTGATAAATCCGAAGTTTCTTCTGCGAACGGTGTATATAGCGAGGTCGGCTTAAAAAATTTTCACACCATTTATAAGTGTCCGGAGCCAAGCAGAAAGATCCTTTTAATGTTCTGAGTTGAGCAGCAGAAAATTTTAAAGCCATCTCGGGAAAAGTAGTTTGATTAACGTCATCCAAAAACAGCACAAAAAGACCAAAAAACAAAACCTGCAAGTGGATATGCAATGACATGACCAGTGATGACCAATGTGACCCACACAACAATCTATTGGTTTAACTACGTTAGCCAGAACCGTATCGGATCCACAATCCACAGAAGGGAAGGCTACCCAACCATATCAAGGATTGACACCACAAAAAGATAAAGAGAGTGGAGACTCACTGTATCAGATGTCGAGAGGGATATAAGGATAGGAATGGAGAGGGCTCGCAGCCGATCTGTGTGACAGGATCACGGAGACTGCCGGGTCAGTTATCCAAAACTTTTTGAGTGTGTAAAGTGTAAAGAGTTTGCAAACCAGTGAGGTGGTAAACTAAGCATCTACCTATAACATTTTAAGACCACATCGTTTAGTAAAAGCAGTGCTAACCCTGATCCGGAGCAGGGTTTCAAAATCTTGGGTAAAAAGCAGTGCCCGCTTAGTGTTTAGAATGACAATAACTCAGGGTTAAGCCCTATAGCCTCAGTGTGAAAAGCCCTATACACTGTAAAAAGTTGTAGCCTGCAATTGTTATCTTAAAGAGCTATTTCTACCAGATCTAACCCTTAATTTTTGTTTTGTTTGTGAAACCTTATATTTATATTTATATATTTAAGTTGATTCAGTAATGTTAAATAACGTTTTTAATTTGAATAAAATAGATTAATTTAGATGTTACCACATTAAGCATTTACTATTTTTTGCACTACTGTATAAATAGTAAATAATCTGATTTGAGCAATGAGCAAATATTACCATCCAATAGCAGTTGGTATATATGAAGTTTGGCAATATAGCCTTACAGCACTAACATGTACATATGTTCGGAATTTTTCCTCTTTATTGTAAAGTGTGATCTTTAGAAAATACAAGATTTAAATACAATTATTATTGTTAAGAAGAAGTAGTAGTAGTTGTAGTATTACAATACTTCAAGAAAAATACATTAAATTAAACAAAAGATATACAATGATAAAAAAAATAATAATACAACAAAAAAAAAAAAAAACAGCAGGTGTCATGCATCCACAAATACAGGTGTCAGTATAAAGTCTAAGTTCTACACAAACAACATCGTACTGGGTGTTCCTTTAAGATAAAGAGATTAAATGTAAAAGTATGGTCACATGGTAATTTAAGAAGCACACCCAAGCTAGAAAAGTCAGAACAAGAGTTTTGTCTTAACTGTGCAAATTCTGTGACCCACTCTGGTACCAAATCCCTACAAAGTGATGTGAACAATGAGTCTGTGACAAATCTGGATAAGCATGAACAGGATCATAAGAGAGATTTGCTACAAAGCCTGACAACAGATAATGTTATCTGAAGCAAATCTGACATTTGCACAAGCTGTTGAAATAGCTCTCAGTATGCAAACTGGGGACCTGACTTGAACTACTTATAATTTAAATAAGGAACATGACAAAAACATCCTGAATATTAACATGACTTTGCTAGTAGATTGTAGGTTGTAAGCAAATAGTTTGTTGCTATAGCTTGTTCTATCTACTATCTCATGTATAGATTCAGAAATGCATTCTATACAGTGCTTCTTATATATAGGTTCTATCCAGCTCAATCTTGCAAAGAATTAAGAAGAACTTCTTTAAAGGGTTAGTTCACCCAAAAATGAAAATTCTGTCAGTGATTACTCACCCTCATGTTCCAACCCCATAAGACTTTCATAACTTTTCTGGGCTGGCAGATATCAATTACCTTGCAGCCAATGAAGGAGTGAGCCAGCTCTCAGATTTCATAAAAAAAATATCTTAATTTGTGTTCCAAAGATGAACAAAAGTCTTACGGGGTTGGAACAACATGAGGGTGAGTAATTACTGACAGAAATTTAATTTTTGGGTGAACTAACCTTTTAAGGCTCTCAATGAAGTAAGTTACCTACAAAACCTTCAAGAAGGACAAAAGATGAACCCTAAAAAGGCAGAGACATTTAAAAAAATGCAGGTTCAGGGTAAAAAAAAAAAAAAAAAAGCCCAAATGTGATTTTGGTAATAAAGGAAATGTCAAAAGACCTACATATAATATATTAAGGGATGCTGACAATGCTAATGTTATGCATTTTTTTTTTTATATCAAATGAAAGAGCTTCCATGGAGATCTTCAGGTAATGAGAAAGTCCAGTTATAAATGAAAGAACTTACCTGACATTGTGGGACGACCTGGATGTACCAAAAATACTGCCACACATATGGGGGGAGGAGAGATAGTGTGAGAATACGAAAAGATGGCAAGCAGAATAGCAGACAACAGGAACCACCCATACATTGACCTCATGCGCAGGCAGCATGGGCTCATTCCTTACAGCTTACTCCTGATGCCTTTGATGAAAGATCACAAGACTAACACTGCAAATTGTACATATGTTGTGTACAATTGTTAAAAATTTACTTTGTACATAAGTTGTGTACAAAGTGTAAATATGTTATACAAATATACTAAAATCAGACTTTAAGTGTCTACAACTTATTTAGAGACAATATAATGAAGAGTAAAGAACACCAACAGCTGCACATGACTAAGAGGATACTGATCTGGTGAACTCTTTGAGAGGGCACCCTTGTAGTGAGAGTAATGACCTACTAAATGGACCCTGTGACTATTAGTTGAACAGTCAGATATCTGACCAGTCTTAGTCATAAATAATCCATGTGACAAATTCTTAGAAATGTAATCTTTGTATTCATGTTGCTTTCATATGGTTTTGAAAATTGAAAAACTTTTATACTATTGTCCATAAATAATTCATATTAAAGACTTAAAAATGTCAGATGGTATAATCATCAAGTAATACGTTTACATTTTATTGACACTCTGAAAACATTTCAGTGAACACATCTGTAAATTGTGTAGTTTTTTTTTTTTTTTTTTGGTTGACTGACAAGAACATTTACACCCTAACTATGAGAGAATTCATAGAATCAGATTGGAGCTTTCCACTTTGGTCAATATGGTGATTAATGAATGTATGATTCTCTGTATGAAGTTCCAGCATAACCTTGTCACAAAGCCTGTATTTTCCACCAATTTATGTGAATCCTCCATTTTAAACTTGCACTGTTTTTAGACTCTGCACTGATGTTCCCATATGCAAACCCAATAACTTGGAATCATGGGGGGTTGATGAGATGCCATAGAGAGACAGCCGATCACTTAGGAATGGGTATTCTCAGCACAATCAAAATTACTCTTCTGATGGCAAAACAAGAGATGAAAATGTACTCACTATCTGTATGCATGAAGGAATTTCACATTTCCGCCAAACAAGGTCTATGGTACAAACATAAACTGTACCCTCAATACAATGCAACTATTTATAATATATCATTAACATTTACTTCAAATTTCCACATCTAGCCCCATAGACATTTTAGCTGTCTCCCTATCAATATGAACTATTCTATACTGACCTTTCTGAAGATGAGAGGCTGTCTCTACTTCCAGTGTAAATGTCCTAAAAAGACAACACCTCTGCAGATGCCTATGACGATACCCTAAACCAGGGATTTTATACAAATACTACTGCTGATGTGTCACATAATGTAGTTTTAAGAGTTCTTTGGGAGAAAAGTTATTAGTTATTTAGACCGCAAATGTGCGCTCATATATAAACATAACACATATTTTACAATTTGTTTAGACACTTTCGCAGATGTGAGCTCCAGGCCGTCAGTGGCTGTTCAGCACTCATGTACCCGACCAGAACAGATTTGTCTCAGCCAGACCTTCTGGAATTTGCCGCTGGCACTTATGTAGATACTAGATAGTGGTTAAATATGAGATATAATTAAATTTGGGTATATAAAACAAACAATCTATTGCATATTAATCTATTGCTTGTCCCAGAGCAAATCGATTTGGGCTAAGGAAAAAAAAATAAGTTTCATAACTTCATATTTAGGCTATATTTTACTTAAATCCTGCAGTGTCTACTAGAGCACTGGTTTTGTAAGTTTGACTGAATAGTTTGCTTAAGGTTTTTTTTATTTATTTTTTATTTTATTTTATAATGGCTATTGTTGTTAATGTTAATATTTTTGTTCAATAAATATTTATTTGATATAAATAACATGCTGTTTTTGGTAGTGAGAAAGGGTCCGTTAGTGATTGTGATTTTGACTTAAGTGAACGTTACATTATTATACCATTAATAATAATAATAATAATAATAATAAATTGAATTTGTATAGCGCTTTTCACGAACTCAAAGTCGCTTTACAGGGCAGGTAGGTAATAATAACAATGCAAAACAAAACAAAACAAAACAAAACAAAACAGAACAAGAATCAAACACAAATGAAAATGGAGGGCTACGGATAGGCAGAGGTGAAGAGATGGGTCTTGAGGCGGGACTGGAAGATGGTGAGGGACTCAGAGGTGCGGATCTCTTGGGGGAGGGAGTTCCAGAGTCTGGGAGCTGCCCTGGAGAAGACTCTGTCCCCAAAACTGCGGAGGTTGGACTTGTGGATGCAGAGGAGACCGGCTGAGGTGGATCTGAGGGACCGCGAGGGTTGGTAGGGGGAGAGGAGGTCAGTGAGGTATGATGGGGCCAGATGGTGAAGGGCTTTGTAGGTGAGGACCAGGATTTTGTAGGTGATCCGGTGGGAGATAGGAAGCCAGTGGAGTTGTTTTAGGAATGGAGTGATGTGGAGCCAGGATTTGGAGCGGGTGATGAGTCGGGCAGCTGCGTTCTGGACCAGTTGGAGTCGTTTGATGTAGGTAGAGCTGATGCCAAGGAGTAGTGAGTTGCAGTAGTCCAGTCGGGAGGAGATGAAGGCGTGAATGACTCTTTCAGTAGCGGGGGGTGTGAGAGAGAGTCTGATTTTGGCGATGTTGCGGAGATGAAAGAAGGAGGTTTTAATGACATGACGGATATGGGGCTCAAGGGAGAGGGTGGAATCAAAGATCACGCCAAGGTTGTGGGCCAGGGGAGATGGGAAGACAATAGTGCCGTCGATGATGAGAGTGGGGTTATTTATTTTGCTGAGTGTAGATTTGGAGCCTATGAGGAGGAATTCTGTTTTATCGCTTTTGAGTTTGAGGAAGTTGTGTTGCATCCAGTTTTAATAGCTGACAGACAGGTTTTGATGTGGGAGAGGGGAGGATTGTGGAGGGATTTAGTGCTGAGGTAGATCTGGGTGTCATCGGCATAACAGTGGAAGTCCAGGTTGAAGTGGCGAAGTATCTGACCAAGGGGGAAGATGCAGATAATGAAGAGGACGGGGCAGAGTACGGAGCCTTGAGGAACACCTTCGGTGACTGTGGCTGTGGCAGAAGTGTGGTTATGGAGAGAGATGAAGTGGGATCTGTTGGAAAGGTAGGAGCAGAGCCAGCTGAGTGCAGTACCTTTGATACCGAGGTCTTTGAGTCTGGTGAGCAGGATTTTATAGCTCACGGTATCGAAGGCTGCGCTCAGGTCGAGGAGGATAAGGATGTTGAGGGAACCGGTGTCAGCGGAGGTGAGGAGGTCATTGAGGACTTTGAGGAGAGCGGTTTATGTGCTGTGGAGGGGTCGAAAACCAGATTGGAGAGGTTCGAATTTGTTATTGGCATGAAGATAGGATTGTAGTTGTGAGGTGACTATACGTTCCAGGGTTTTAGACAGAAAGGGGAGGTTGGATATTGGGCGGTAGTTGTTGAGGGAGGAGGGATCCAGACCAGGTTTTTTTAAGGATTGGGGTGACAGCGGCATTTTTGAAGCCAGAAGGGACAGTTCCAAGGGACAGTGAGGAGTTGAAGAGGCTAGTGAGGTAGTGGCATAGGACGGGGAGGCAAGACTTCAGGAGTGGAGTAGGGAGGGAGTCAAGGGAGCAGGTAGTGGGTTTGGAAGAGCTGATGAGTTTATAGATTTCAGGAGGGGGGACCAAGTCAAACTGGGAGAGGAGGCAGTGTGGAGGAGGGGGAAGGAGGTCAGGAGGGATGGGGAGAAGAGGGGCAGTGGTAGGTACTGGAGTAGATACTGGGAGGTCAGATACAGAGGATAGAGATTGGTGAATGATGTTGATTTTGTCAGTGAAAACGTGGAGGAATGAATTGCAGAGATCCGGAGTAGAGGTAAGGAGAGTGTTGGTCCGAGGCTTGATGAGGTTTTTCATAGTGGAGAGTGGGGGTTGGCAGATGTAGTTATAGCCAGGGGGGGTTGCTTGATTGAGGGAGAAGAAGTCATTAGGTTGTTGCCAGGTTTCAGTGAGCAGAAGGAAGTCCAGAGTGTTGTTGAGGATTAGTTCATGGAGAGCAGGAGCTTTATTATTGAGCGATCGGGTGTTGAGGAGGGCAAAGTTGGCATGGTGAGAGGGTGATGGGATGAGAGCAGGCTGGAAAGATGGTGGGGAGGGGGGGGGGGTATTGCAGTTGAGGGGGGACAGTGAATGGATTTGCAAATGATTGGAGAATAGGTGTATCTGAAGTGCGGATAGCACTGTAGTCTAGTACTGGTTTTCTGTGCAGCCAGACGGTGCGTTCGGCCCTATGTGATCCAGCGGGGGAAGCATTCTGATGACGTGCGAGAGGTGCGACAGAGCGTGCAGGTGACCAGATGGATGGAATGAATTGTGCGTGGTGAAAGTAAACAAACTTGCGGCGAAAGTTTCTGTGGATGTAACGGGGTCGACGTAGAAGTCCAAGCTGTTTGATGACTGGGATGCAGGATGGAATGGAGTAGTTGATTAGTTGGAGTAGTTGATTAGTTCGACCAGTTGCAGAGTTGAATATTTTCAGAGTTGAATTGAAAGAAACTGGTTGTAAACAAGGCAGTTTGTTTTAGTGCTGTCATGGGAAATATTCTAAAGAGACAAAGACAAATATATTGCTTTCCTCAGCAGACATTCAAACTGATATAGTATAATGGAAATAATATTATGTCTTCAAAAAAATCACTCGTTTAGTCAATCTCCCTCTCATAATACTATAAGTTCTGTGTTGTCTCCATTGTTGCCTTGATCACCTCATGTCTCCCTGCTACTCTGTTCCCTTGTTTGTTGCCACGGACACTCATTTGACCACACCCATTTCCTTGTCTGTTTCCATGGTAATGTATTAATAAATTGGTTTTGAAAAGCATTTATAGCCCTGCTTGTCTCTAGTTTGTTTGTCAGTCACTGAATGTATGTACCCCTTGGATTATCTCATGTTTCCTCCTGTGTCATTGTTTGCTCCAGCTACCTTGTGGATAATTTTAATAAATCTTACTGCACGTGGATCCGCTTCCTAGCCTATTTCTTCACCTGCCTGTATGCCCTGTTGTTACAGTTCTAAAGTTACGTTTCAGAATTACTAACGGAGGCTTGGGCTCAACTGTTAACCCCCTGAGGTCGACGGTATCGCCGGCGATACCAGTTCGCTTTTTTTTTATCAGTGTAAAAGAAACTCATAAATACTCTGTTGACTTTGATTTTCCATAGGAGTTTCATACATCAATCGATTCTGTTAAATGTGTATTATTTTTGTGTATACTCACAATAAAAACAAAGTGTTGTGCTTTTTGCCAAATAAAGAAAAATAAACACGAAGCGAGTTCTGCCTTCTCTCTGTCCGTGTAGTCCATTCTGAAACGCGTCCGAAAATGAACTGTAACTCAGCGAATACTCAGTCAAACAGACATACAGACACACAGGCATGAAGCTTGAATTCTCTTCTTTTAAATGAAGTAATTTATATAAAAAACAAATATTCTCAGTTCATGTAATCTGTAAGAAAAGAGTGAGATGTCAGTCGTTCTCATCTCATCTAATTACTTGTAATGTGACTCCGCCCTCGGAGAGTGCGTGCTATTCAAACGCAAATGGCTGAGGCAATCCGTGCAAACTGTGAACGCCCCCATCAGCTCGAGAAAACAAGTTGAATCAGATCATTGTAGCCTACTTGTTTACACTGTCTCACAGCGCTGTGAGGAATAATAATAATGGAAAATGTCCCTCAGAAGTGCGGGTATATCGAGGAGCGAGCTGAGGAATGCTGTAGTAAGATTTTTTCCTTCTCACGTGAATTGGGTTTCTGTTTATGAATGAATGAACGGCAGAGATGCGCGCTGTTTACCACAGCTCACAAAAAGACAGTTTAAATTTAAATCGCATGTGTGAATGAATGATGATGTTTTAGCAAACTGTATTGCTATACTGAGATGAGTAAAATCGACTGAAATATGTTGAAATAAAGTGTCTAGGTTTTGACATAAATGCAAATATAAATGTAATTTTACAAAATATTATCGATTTTCAAATACTGCTGTATTGAATGAACAGCTTTTAGCAAACTCTATTGCTATACTGAGATGAGGAAAAATATCAAAAATTATCAAAAATAAAGTCATCAAATAATACGTTTTGTATACTTTAGTTTTTAAAAAGAAAGATTGCACTTGAATTGTTGTAATTGTAACCTTTTTAATAAAAAAAATATATTTATAAGGTAGAAGTAAACAAGTAAATATAATTTTTTTCTTTAAATAATTTGTATTGTGTTTTATTAGTGACAAATTTGTGGAGAGGATAAATATTTCAAAACTGAAAATACAGTATGAGAATTAACTGCACAATTACTAGACATGTTTACCTTGGATATTATACAATTTGCAAGCACAATTTGTGAAAAAAAAAAAAAAAAGGCGCTGCCTCCAACTGTGAACCAATTTGGTAGTGTATATATATGAAGAGTTCAGATGCAAAAGCCTCTAAATGCCATCTGAAATTTTCTTCTAGAATGATAATTTTTATGAAGCTTGTATATTTAAGTTAGCTATAGGTGACACACCTGAATGAATGGCTCATTAAGTATGCAGGGGCATTGTCTCACCAGGTGTGAACCACTAAATATGCATGATCGTTTACGCCCCATCCGCATATTGGCTTTCCAAACTAAAAGTGTTTCGCAAAACTTAAATCAATGTATCGTTTTATGTGAATGATTAGGCAGGATGATTTTCACATCATTTTGAAGAAAAAACTCTAGGCGAGGCCTTATTGACACATATTTAGTATGTGTTTTGTGGCCTTATTTCAGAAACTTTCATTTTTAGTTTTTTCAATAACCATGCATAAACATTATTCTCTCAAAAATGAAAACATGTACATACATGTGGCTCACATATTATGGTAGTCCTGTTTGTGCTAAATAGAGTGTAATTTTTTTTTGCCATTGATATGTTTATAAGCAACTGAAAAAAGCACAAATGTCAGGGCATGTCAGAACATCTCAAGGACCCCAAAAACACCCCAGACTCCAGAGGGTTAAAGGCACACTATGCAGCTTTCCGTTTTTGTCAAACAGCGACCCCTAGAGTCGCTGTGGAGTACTTGTATTTAACGTTACTGTCGTAAATACCACTCGTGCAGAGCCGTCTCTGCACTCACGGTCTGATCCCTTCCGCCCTCTATACCGGTACCTGTTCAGTAGGATGGAAGCTGTAATGAGTGGAAATAAGGTGTGGCCCCTTTTGTCACAGTATATACAGTGTTCTGTGTTTTCTGTGTTTGGTTCTGTGTTGATTGTGTTCACCTGGACTCATTAACTCTGATTACACCTGTTCCTTGCTTCCATTGTTCCAGCTGCCACTCATTTAGGTCATGTGTATATATACTCTGTCTTGTGTTGTGTCAGTTGCTGGTTCATTGTCTGAATTCAAGTTTCTGTGTTAATGGTGTTGTGGTTTTATGTATTTACTATATTCATTTGGATTACCGTGTTGTCTCGTGTTTGGATTATTGTTCTTCGTGTCGTCTCCGTGTGGATGTTCCGGTCTGTTCCTGGTTTTCACCATTGATCATCTTCCACCAACGCCACTACCAATCATCCAGCACTCTCCACCACCGTTATCCTTTGATCATCGTTGTTGCTATCTGGACATTACACCATTCCAAATTTCTGTGTTGTATGTTTACCTGTTTATAATAAACTCTCTTTTACTTTGCACTTGCGCCTACATCCTCATCAATCGCACCGTGACAGAATGAACCAGCCAATCATGGATGTAGCGAGTGCGATGGACATGATCATTTCGCTCTTTCCCGAGCGTCGACCACGAGAGAGAGAGGTGGAAAGGAGATCCAAGCCGGTTCACAAGATGGCTACCACTGCTGCTCCTGTTCTTAAGATGGCTGCCAGTCCTACTCCTAGTCCTAGGAGGGCCAGTCTAGAACCGATCACACCAGTTAGACCAGGGCGAGGTTCTAGACTGGCAATTAGAAGAACACCCTTCTCCACAAGGCCCATCACGTCAACTCCTGTTTTAAAGATGGTGTCTGTTCCTGAGCCGGTGGTGTCTGTTCCTGAGCCGGTGGTGTCTGTTCCTGAGCCGGTGGTGTCTGTTCCTGAGCCGGTGGTGTCTGTTCCTGAGCCGGTGGTGTCTGTTCCTGAGCCGGTGGTGTCTGTTCCTGAGCCGGTGGGGTCTGTTCCTGAGCCGGTGGGGTCTGTTCCTGTTCCTGAGCCGGTGGTGTCTGTTCCTGTTCCTGAGCCGGTGGTGTCTGTTCCAGTTGCTGAGCCGGTGGTGTCTGTTCCAGTTGCTGAGCCGGTGGTGTCTGTTCCAGTTGCTGAGCCGGTGGTGTCTGTTCCAGTTGCTGAGCCGGTGGTGTCTGTTCCAGTTGCTGAGCCGGTGGTGTCTGTTCCAGTTGCTGAGCCGGTGGTGTCTGTTCCAGTTGCTGAGCCGGTGGTGTCTGTTCCAGTTGCTGAGCCGGTGGTGTCAGTTCCAGTGCCTGAATCGATGGTGCCTGTTCCTGAGCCGGTGGTGCCTGTTCCTGAGCCGGTGGTGCCAGTTCCAGTGCCTGAGCCGTTGGTGCCTGTTCCTGAGCCGTTGGTGCCAGTTCCAGTGCCTGAGCCGTTGGTGCCAGTTCCAGTGCCTGAATCGATGGTGCCTTTTCCTGAGCCGTTGGTGCCAGTTCCAGTGCCTGAGTCGATGGTGCCTGTTCCTGAGCCGTTGGTGCCAGTTCCAGTGCCTGAGTCGATGGTGCCTGTTTCCAAACCGGTGGCAGTTCTCAAGAGGGCCGTCATCATGCCTGCACCGGTGTTTGAGACAGCAGTGGCCATACCTGCATCTGTTTCCCAGAGGGCTGTCGCCATACCTGCATCCGTTCCCCAGAGGGCCGTTGTCTTACTTGTACCTATCCTCAAGATGGCTACACATGAGCCTGTTCAAAGGAGGACCACCGCTGCGACACCCAAGCCACTTCACAAGATGGCTGTCACACCCGAGCCACTTCACAAGAGGGCTGTCACACCCGAGCCACTTCACAGGATGGCTGCTACACCCGAGCCACTTCACAAGATGACCGCCTCACCCACCTCTCCAGTGCATACTAGGACCCAGAGGTTAATGTCTAGTCTGGTGGATACCCAGATGATGTCGGTACGGGCGGCTGGGATCCTAAGTCCGTTTGTTTTCAGTTCTGTGGTCTCTACAGTGCCTGAGGTATGTCCTTTGACTTCTGTGCTGCCTGTGTTGGCTATGGCTCTGTGGTGTGTGTGGTCGGCTTTCTGCTCTTTTGTTTCACAAGAGGTCTCTCAAACCCATGAACCTGAGTCTCCTGCATTTCCTGTCACGCCTGAGAGGTCCGAACCTGAGTCTCCTGCACTTCCTATCATGGCAGAAAGGTTTGCATTTGAGTCCCCTGAGCCTCTGATCTCGACCAAGTTAGCTGAACCCAAGTTTCCTGAATTTCCTGTCCTGACCATAAGGCCTGCTTCCGAGTTCCCTGAGTTTCCTGTGATGGCCGAGATGGTTACTCCTGAGTTTCTAGTATCCTGTGGGTCAGCTGACATGGTCGCTTCCAAGCCCCATAGACTCTCTTCCCTTGCCAAAATGGTCGTGCACGACTCTCAAAGTCTCTCTGTCTTGCCCAGTGAACTGCCTAGTGTGCTGCCCAGTGAACTGCCTAGTGTGCTGCCCAGTGAACTGCCTAGTGTGCGGCCCAAGATGGCCAATCCCGAGCTCTCTGAACTTTCCGCCTGGTCCAAGATGGCCGATCCCGAGCTCTCTGAACTTTCCGCCTGGTCCAAGATGGCCGATCCCGAGCTCCCTGAACTTCCTGCCTGGCCCAAGATGGCCGAATTTGAACTCCTTGCCCTGTCTAACCTGGGCCAGAGGGCCTCTTTCTGCTCTCTCCCTCAACCCAGGTTCCTGTTGCCGCCGGCACCACCATGGGTTGCAGCTCCACCCTGGTCTCAGGTTCTGCCTGTGGATCCGTCTTGGCCTCCTGCACTGCCGGCCCCGCCCTGGCTTCCTGCTCTGCCGGCCCCGCCCTGGCTTCCTGCCCTGCCCGCTTTGCCTGCCCTTCACGGACCTGGCCCGCCTACTCTCCCCCAGATCCACCTCTGTTCTTCCACCCACCTGAACTTTCTTTGGGAGTGTCTGGAAGCCACTCCTTAGAGGAGGGGTACTGTCACAGTATATACAGTGTTCTGTGTTTTCTGTGTTTGGTTCTCTGTTGATTGTGTTCACCTGGACTCATTAACTCTGATTACACCTGTTCCTTGCTTCCATTGTTCCAGCTGCCACTCATTTAGGTCATGTGTATATATACTCTGTCTTGTGTTGTGTCAGTTGCTGGTTCATTGTCTGAATTCAAGTTTCTGTGTTAATGGTGTTGTGGTTTTATGTATTTACTATATTCATTTGGATTACCGTGTTGTCTCGTGTTTGGATTATTGTTCTTCGTGTCGTCTCCGTGTGGATGTTCCGGTCTGTTCCTGGTTTTCACCATTGATCATCTTCCACCAACGCCACTACCAATCATCCAGCACTCTCCACCACCGTTATCCTTTGATCATCGTTGTTGCTATCTGGACATTACACCATTCCAAATTTCTGTGTTGTATGTTTACCTGTTTATAATAAACTCTCTTTTACTTTGCACTTGCGCCTACATCCTCATCAATCGCACCGTGACACCTTTAAGAGCTGGGCGCGCCCTGTTGAACTGTTGGCAGTCTGTATTGTATGTGCACCTCGAACACCCCATGTATGCGGGTTATTTCAGTTTGATGCTCCTTCTTATCCTACTTTTGTTTATCAAGTAAAGCTGTGGACGGTAGAATGGGTGACAGACAGTTACACGAGTTCGATTGGGGAATAAAGTGCAAGTTGTGAGATGCCAATCGCCTCCGTGAGTCTGTCTGGCCTCTAATAACTTCATCTGTGAGCTATCCCTATTGTGTATATGTGCAGTGCCGTAAAGCAATTCGTTACATCGCGAGACCTGATATCAAGCGATACTTCCTGACGCTGGGCGGCCCGCCGGCCCAAAGTTGCAAGGGTGGTTTTTCGGCTTACAGGCGCTTGGGGGCTGCGCGACGACCACCATTCAACCCGAAAAAAAGTCATATAACTATTCCAATGACTCCGAAGCTGTTCGGTTAAGGTAAAAAAGTTACTTAGTTCACCTTTAACCCTCTGGGGTCTGATGGTGTGTTGGGGTCCTGGAGAAGTTTTGACATGCCTTGACGTGCTTTATTCAGGTTCCTAAAAACATATTAGCTAAAGTCCGATTACACTGTGTGCAGCACAAACAGGGCTACAATAATATGTGAGCAGCATGTGTGTACAAGATAACACATATGTATGAGAACAAAATATGTATGAGAAAATAATGCATGGTTTAAAAAAATAAAATAAAAAATAAGTCACTGAAGTAAGGCCATATAGCACATAGAAAACATTTGTTCACAAGACTTTTTAGAACTGGATATTGTAGCTTAGAGTTTTTGCTACAAAATGATGTGAAAATCATCCTGATCACTCATTCATACAAAACAATATAGTCATTTAACTGTTGTAAGACACTTTTTGTTTACAAAGCCCATATGCGCGAATGATCATGAATAATGCTGATTCACAGCTGAGGAGACAGCTGATTCACAGCTGAGGAGACAAAGACCCCTCCCCTAGGCCTATCAATGAGGAATGTGAGAGAGGGTACTACAAGAAAGAATGTGAGGACAAAAGAAATATAAAAAATATATATATTGTGACACCTATCCCTTAGACTTTTTTTTCAAGTGTTACATGAACTAAGGGACCAACCAAACTAATTTTACTCATGACTCAAATGTATTAAATAAAGTTATACAGAACATACAAATTCAACATAGCAGCAATAACTGATGGTCAAACAGTTGAACCAGAGGAATAAAAATAAATTAAAAAACAGTACACAATGTACAGACACAATGTACAGTCTTTGGTTTGCAATCACTTTGAACCATATTGCTCAGTCTTTGTTAGAAAAAAAATGAATGGAGAAAAACTGTACTTGAATGCCAAGAAGATTCCACAGTAAACAACAAGAAGAGAGATTTGGCATCAGATGATTTAAGTATAATGTTGCTTAATAACAGGTAAGTCAAGTTTAAGCCACCAAGTAATCCATATATGCACAGAACACAAACCATCTGTAGACAAAACATTCAAACAAACAAACAAACAAACAAACCATAACTATATGCTACACACCCTAATTGTTAATGAAGCAAAAAATACCAATGACAATTACTTACAGATGAGCTTAGAACTATAAAGTTCCTCAAACAGGGTAAAACGGCCTAAACCACCATGAGGTAAGCTTCTCCTGGGCTGCGTTCGAGTCCACTTTTAGACATGCACTTGCAAACTTCCCTAAGCACTTCCTCTCGGGGGAATCCCTGCCGCCATTTTGAAGTGTGTTCCACTTCGTGAAGTGGACGAGGGAAGTTTATATGGACAGACCCTCGCTCCCTCGATTTTGACCAAGGGAGCGAGTCTACTTCATATGTACACTTCAGACAGCTCCATATACCACAATGCAACACGATTGTAACGTCAACGCATATTACTTTTAATATACCCCACCACAAACAACTCTATGATATATTAATTGTTTTAAAAAAAATAATGTAAACAACTCAAACACACCTATATACATATAGAATGCTGGATTAAACAATTTTGTAAGGGAAAAAAAATAAAAATAAATCAACCCCATAGTGGATTCTAAGTGATCAAGGGCTTAGCATGTTCCAATTCAGCCTATTGCAAAGGTTCCGCCAGTAGTGGGCATTCATGCCATGTAAGCAATGGCATACATCCGAGTGAATGAGATGGAGGGAAGTTAGTGAATTAAAGGCATGATAATTTTGGACTGGAACACAGCCCATGAAGGTAGAGAATTAACTTCCTACCATTTCTCCTTCTTTGTTCCCTTAAATAGGTGAACTCATGCATTTCTTGAGCAGAGCACACCCTAAAGGGGGTCGCACACCGGAAGCGCAGCTCAGCGCCGCGCCACGTCTAGGACAACTCTCACCTGAAAATCCGATAACATCAGCAATTTTCTGATTTCTGTAAATAAATATAAAACTAAAGGTATATTGCAGCACAGGGTGAAGTCCGTATATACATTAACTACGATTTGAGACACATAAATGTAAATTTAATATAAAACTATGTAAATGGCGCTCTGTGGCGCGGCAGGATTTTGAACACGGTCCTCAGCCGTTGCTGGGCGCCGCAGACAGACGCCGAAAGGCGCCACCGGTGTGTACTCTCATAGAGAATAATGTGTTCGAATTTAAAAGACGTGGCGCTGCGCGGTGCTGAGCTGCGCGTCCGGTGTGCGACCCCCTTAATGCTCAGGTGAGTAATGACAATTCTGTACTGAGAGGACTACTGGTATTTCAGTAACAGGGAAACTGTTACATATACCTCCCCTTAAATAATTTGTTTAAACAGCTCCATAAAACAATTTTATTTTCTCTACATGAAAAGTTTCAACTCGTTTTAAATCATCCAACATTACTACCTGGTAGTTAACATTTTTTACTTTTTCAGAACTTTACCTGGACCTTGCCATTTCAGTGCCAGTCTGGCCATATATGAGTCTGAAGCCCGAGACAGAGGGTGAATACTTATCCGGACTAAGTCTCTGTCTTTGAACGACTAAATTGTCGACCTTGTCGAACGACCTTGCTTGTCTCTCTTGAGCTTGACTAGTCCTCTATTTTACCCGTTAAAACAGTTCTCTCTACCTCTCAACAGTACTATAGGCTATATGATAAGGATTAGGTGGGATTCGGATGAGGTGTTCCAAGGGTCCTTTTAACCCTCTGAGGTCTGAGCTGTTTTCTGGGTCCTGGAGGTGTTCTGACATGCTCTGACATTTGTGCTTATTTATGTTACTTGTGACATTTTCATGGCTAAAGTCTAATTACACTGTATTCAGCACAAACTCTGCTACAATAATATATCAGCAGCATGTATGTAAAAGTTTGTAGTTTTGAGATAATGACATTTATGCGTGGTTTGGGAAAATACAAAAAATAATTCTCACTGAAATAAGGTCATTAAACCCATACTGATTATTTCTTCACAAGACTTTTGAAAATTGTATGACGTAGCCTAGAATATTTGCTCCAAAACTATGTGAAAATCACCCTGACTGCTCATTCAGATAAGACAATATATTGATTTAAAAATTTTACGACGTGTTTTGTGTGAAAAAGCTTTATGCGGGAGCTCATTAATATGTAAGCTTTTGACACCTGAGGAAGACAAAGAACCTCCCCTAACGGCCCTATTAGGAGCTATCAGGCCCCTATCATTCTGAGCAACCTTGCACAAAGAATGAGGAGATTTAAAAAAGAATGGCTTTTAGATTTTTTAAATTTTTTGGATTTATTTACAACACAACATAATCCAAAGATACAAAACAAATGACAAAAAAGCACTCATTGAAAACAATTATCCAAAGACAGAGACCTTTGTGCCATTCCTAAAAACATTGTACATACCTTTCATTTCCAAGGTTTTGGATTTTCACTTTACCATGTTCATGTACAAACTCATGTGAATGTTGAAGTCAGCAGGAGTGGCATCTGGGCCCTGAAAGAAAAAAAAAAAAAAAAGTGAACAAACTGATATCAAGAGAAACTATAGGCCTGCACGATTTTGGGAATAAATTTGAGATTTTTCTGGTTAAAATTGCTTTTTAAAATTCACAGAATACACACATACACACACACATAAATGTTTCCAACAATATATAATATAATGAACACCAGGTTTGTTGTGCCTTGTAGGCATAGGCTATGCACAGTGCTGCATAAAATAATAATAACAATAACCATATCAGCCTATAAATCTTCCAAAATATTTCAGTAACAACTAAGCTAGAGAAAAATATATTGATTATCATGTTACTTCTAATGTTTCCATTCGTTATGATGATATGAAATGAGATAATAGTAAAAACATGAAGCCGTTTGGTGCTTTTCAAACGCGATCGCGATCCAAATATGATACATTCAAACGCGATCGCGCTCAAATATAAAACATTATGGTTAACTTACCATATACATATCTACATTTGAGCAGATATCCACAAACACAGTAACAGTAAACACGGGTCTAAATATTATAATATTCACCATATAGCCTATCTAGCAACAGTTCAACTGCAATGTGAAATTTATGCAACAATAACAAACTAATATGTAAGAATTTCTTACCTTACATCTTTCTTGTCTTCAAATCGCGTTCTTCTTCTTCTGAGGTAATTCCAATGTAAGCTCACGGCGTGTCTTTCAAACTCGACGAAAAGTAGAGACTTGTGAAGTGTTTTGGTGTTTTGTTTCTGAGGTAACGAGCGCGTTCGCGTTCCATGTGGAGATTTGCATGTGAATATCTTTTGCGCGAGTGGGCGTGTTCAAATTAAAAAATAATTAGGAAGCGTTTGAGAAGCTGGACATCTTGTTGGTTTTATACAAATTACTTAAACAGAGAATATTTGTTTTCAGTTTGAATCCGATCATTTAAAAGTGCACACTTAAATGTTTATAAAGGTATATGGCTCATAAATGTGTGACAAGTATTCGCTGAGTTTTGTTTCAGTTTATAGACGTGCTCAAGAAAAAAAAGTTCACCGCGACGGAGAGGCAGAACGCACACCCTGTTTATTTTCTTTATTTTACAAAAGCACAATGTTTTGATTTGATTGTAAGTGGACACCTACAAAAGTAAAAATATCACAGATTATTTTTTTATATCTCTTTTTTCTGTATGACCATAAATGACGGAGAAATTTAAGTTTATAGTGCTACAATGTGAAGAAAATACGGCAAAGCGCGCCGGCGCGTTTGCCGACCTCAGAGGGTTAACTTGCGGCCTAAAGCAATCTCTGCAGGGGTTAAACCAGTACTTTCCTGCCAGGCCGTGTTTATGGCATACCGGACATCTGATAAACATCTGTCCCACTGCCTGTGGTTGTCCTTAACATAAGAGGATATCATGGTCTTGAGAATTCTGTTGGTTCTTTCTGTAATATTAGTTTGAGGAGGATTTGCTGTTGTTAGCTTCTGAATAACCCCCCAGCGCTTGTAAACATCATTCAGGAGCTGTGCCATAAACTGTTGCCCACGGTTAGAAACTTGGTAGGTAGGTGTTCCTCATCGAGTGTATATCTTTTTTTATCAAGATGTTAACAATGAGGTGGGTCTTGGCAGATCTTAGAGGAAATAATTTCACCCATTTACTGCAGTAGTCTACCACCACCATCATGTATTCATTAGACGTTGAACTCTATGGGAAGGGACCCATGAGATCAACACCCAACAATAGTCTAGGCTCCACTACTGGTGTTGACTGTAGGTGACCAGACAGCTTGGAGATTCTCAGTTTCTAAATCTGACAGGTTTGACATGCTGTACAAAAGCTCCAAACATCCTTGCATAATCTCTGGCCAGTAGACAACATTAAGTAAATGGATCTTGCTTCTGAGCAACTCCAATTTCATCCCAGCAGACAGGCAAGTCTGATCCAATGTTAGTCGCCTGACAAATAGCAATCAGACCCTTGACTTCCTGGAAAGGTATACCCCGAGAGAGTGTGTTGGGTACCATGTTACATTGTCCCTTTCAATATTTGACTGAGAAGTCAAAGCTTTGTAACCTCAAAGCCCACCTGGTTAAGCGAGAAGTTGCTCTGGGATGATTGAAAACCCACATAAGAGCAGCATGATCTGTAAATACTTCGAAATGTTTCCCTTCCAGATAGTGTTTCCATTTCTCGACTGCCCAAACCACTGACAGACATTCGTTTTTGGGCGTGGAATAGGACTTCTCAGCTCCATGAAGAAGTCTTGACGCATAAGCTATAACATGTTCAGCTCCATCATGATTCTGAGACAACACAGCTCCTAGGCCGACATCACTGGCATCTGTCTGGACTTTAAAGGAGAACTCCGGTCAATTTTAACATTGAGCTCATTTTTTTGTACATTTGGAGTGCTGTCAATACAGAGAACAACGACAAAAATCGGTGTTGCCTACACCGAGTTATTCTATTTTTAAAATTTGCACCCTGTTGACTTCAATGGGGCAAGTACTAAACCTGCTTTTAGCCTCTTAACATCCTTGATGTGTCATTACAAGTGCACAGAAAATGTGAGTGATTCCTTCTGAGTGAACACGAGTGAGTCTGACTGCAGTAGATGTGAAAGAAATGTATAAAAATGATGTTATTTAAGCCAGCGCAAATACCTTTGTTTACATCCTGTTTTTCGGTTGAAGTCCAAAGTAGTCGATTGCAGAGTTCACACGCATAGGTTTAATACCTATGATCACGCGCGTGAACTCGGCAATCGACTACTTTGGACTTCAACCGAAAAACAGGATGTAAACAAAGGTATTTGCGCTGGCTTAAATAACATCATTTTTATACATATCTTTCACATCTACTGCAGTCAGACTCACTCGTGTTCACTCAGAAGGAATCACTCACATTTTCTGTGCACTTGTAATGACACATCAAGGATGTTAAGAGGCTAAAAGCAGGTTTAGTACTTGCCCCATTGAAGTCAACAGGGTGCAAATTTTAAAAATAGAATAACTCGGTGTAGGCAACACCGATTTTTGTCGTTGTTCTCTGTATTGACAGCACTCCAAATGTACAAAAAAATGTTAAAATTGACCGGAGTTCTCCTTTAAACCTTTTTGTGAAGTCAGGGGGTGCCAACACAGGTGTTTTTTGAAGAGCATTTTTCAGTTTGTCGAAAGCCTGTTGACATTCCATTGTTCATTCCCAGGCAATGTTTTTGTTCTTCAGAGCATGCAAGGGTGCGGCGATCCCTGAAAAATGTGGAATAAACCTATGGTACCACCCAGCAAGATCTAAAAAGCGTTGTACCTCTTTGAGCGTTATAGGGACAGGAAAAGTGTGGACAGCCTCTACTTTGGCAGTTTCAGTACGAACTCCTTCAGCAGACACAACATGTCCTAAGAAAGTGATCGATCATCGGAGCAGGTTGCACCTCGACAGGTTCAGGGTCAACCCAGCAGCTTCTAACATGTTAGAGCTGTTTAATGTGTTCAAAATGCTCTTGGATTTTCTTGGAATAAATTACAATATCATAGAGATAGACAAAACAGAACTTTCCAAGACAGTCTCTCCATACCGTATTCATCAGGCATTGAAAAGTTGCAGCGGAGTTTCTCAGTCCGAATGATAGACACATAAATTCATACTGTGCATTTTTGGTTACAAAAGCAGTTTTTGGAATGCTATCCTCATCCATAAGCACCTGCCAATAGGCACTTTTGAGATCCAATGTACTGAAAATTGAAGCACCATACATTGATTCAAATGTGTCTTGGATCTGCGGCATGGGAAATTCATCTAAAGGTACCTTGGCATTTAAAGCTCTGTAATCAATACAGAAACGTATTGTACCATCCTTCTTGGGGACAAGAACTATGGGAGCTGCCCATGGGGAAGTTGATGGTCTGATTATTCCTTTTTCCAGCATGTTGAAAACTTCCGGATCAATGAATTGCTGACACAGAAACAGGGTAAGCTTGTTTACGAACCGGAATATCATCCAAGGTGTTAATCTGGTGCTGGATCACAACAGTGCGTCCTAAGGAATAGGTGCAGACTGTTGGCCGATCAAGCATGAGTGCTTCTAGCTCACGTTTCTGGGGTCTGGGAACATCCGCTTGACTTGCCAGTTCTTTAATGGTTGCCAAGGTGGAGGAAGATACTTGTGCTAAAGGTAATGCCAGATGTAGACTAATTGCTGCTGAAGAAGCATACAGCATGAATGGATGTTTTACCCCAGTTTCCTCAGACAGAATGTTGGTCTTATCCTTGAAATCAATCTGGATCCCTGAATCCATCAAAAACTCCTGACCAAGTATATTGGGTAAAGTAAGATCTTGATCTTTCATCACGAAGGCTCTGAATGGATATTGATGTCCATGAAGTGTACAATTCCAGACTACCTCTCATAGAGCTGTCTGTACATGACCATTGGCAAGAGAGAAAGTCTGACCTCTGCTGGACTGCCAAGTTTCAGTGCTTGACTTCAACTTTTTCCAGTAAGATTCCTGAATTAAAGAATAGGTGCTTCAAGTGTCCAAAACTGCTTGACATCTATAGTCATTGATGGTGATCGGCAGGGATAATGGGTCAAGCTGTCTCTCCATAATTCCTGACAGCACAGCAATGTGACTGTCACCCTTTTGCTGCTTTATTAGCTCAATTTGACTTTGTCTGATGCTCTGCTTGTCTCCCTTTCCACCAGGGTAACAACACATACCAACTCGTCTACCGTAGAGACAGTGCCTCTGAGTATGCTGGTGACACAAGGATTACAGTTTCTGAGTGTAGCTTGGAGTATTTCACATTCTGACATTGAAGGTTTCAATCGCAGGCACAAGGCTCGATATTGATAAGCAAATGTTCTAATATTTTCATCAAGTCCTTGTTTCCATTCTCTAATTCTTCTTTCAACCGCAACTTCATGGTCATCAGGCAGGAAAGATTGAAAAAATGCTTTCTTAAATTTACACCAAGTTCTTACCCTCTTCTTCTCTGCAAGCCACCAGTCCTTATCTGTATGAGTTAAAACAAGGCAACATGGCTAATATCTCAGCATCATTCAGTGTTTGAATTTAACATTTTTCAAGATAAGAAATAGGGTCTTCTCCCTCCAAACTGCCAAACCATGGAAACTCCAGCTTGATTGGTGTTTTAAAATGTATAGGATAGTGAAAGATTATGTGTATTTTCAGTTAACTTTAGTCAGATGCATTTACATTGTTACTGTACCTCAAATGTAATCAACTCTATCTGTGTCTGTGAAGGTGTGAACCAAATGGTCCAAACAGACATATGGCCCCATAGAAACTGATGGGTGTGAAACAACATTGCTCAGGGTAGATTGCAGTGTAGATCAATCTCCTGTGGGAGGTCCTAACAGTTTTCATTTGTTTGTAGCTCTTTTGTCTTCATGTATAAAGGTCAGTCACACAGACTGAACTTTGGGTTAAGATTCTCGAATGGTGACATGCTAACATCACTGCTGAAGGACTGCTACACTACAGACCTTCAATAAATTCTTCTCCCCACAGAACTCTGGACAAGCTTACTTATTTTATGTATTGGAGAAATCGAATACATTGGCGAGCCACCCAAACCACTGCTCGGCCAAATACACCAAAATCTAACCTGTTTGTAGGGGTGGACTGAAGTGGGGAGTAGATGTTACAGTGTGGGAAGACTGGATTAAAGATTTCAGATGAACATCCATTTGTGCTATACAATCCTTCATTGCTTGTCCTACTTGCTGTATACTCTTCCAAGGTTTCTTTTACCTGCTGGCATTCAGACTTGAGCTCAGTGGGCAGTACCTTCTCCAGTTGCTATAAAAAAAGTTCTGCATCTGCTCTTCCATTACAGTCAACCTGTGATTTTGCCTATCTATATTATGCTGCACATCATTAGAAAACACAACAAAAGAGTTCTCCAGTTCATCCATTTTAGATTCTATCATGCTCACCCTTAATTCCAAACTGGAAGTGGTTACATCTTCCTCTTGAGGAGGTGGAGGAGGCGGTAACAGCAAGTACTGAGAACTGTCATCATGCTCCACCTCATCTACCTCATTCTCTAAATACAAATGACTGAGAGATTGAATAAGGTCTTGAACTGGTTCTCATCTGGTGGTGAAAGGTGCAGTGGAATAGTCTGGTTCTGTAGGATTCTCACCCTCTGCCCCGTCACGATAGTGAATTAACTGGTATTTGTGCCATTATTTAAAAAAAAGCAGGTAGCACTTTATTTTCCAGTCATGTTCCCCATGTACATACTATGTACTTATTATAGTAATTACAATAACAGGGTAATTACTAGGTACTAACCCTGAACCTACCCTCAAACCTAACCTTAACCCATGTATTTATCTTATATTACACAGTACTTTCCTAGGTAAGTACGCTGTAAGTAAACATAAGTGCACATACTGTAAAATAAAGTGAAAACAAAAAGTATGTCTCCTGTCACAGAGCAGATTCACTGGCCAACCCGAAACCAGCTGCTTTGGTTGTGCCTCTATCTTCGTATTTAGTCTTAACACCATTGCGGATAGTAGGTTGAAGATGATAAGTTATGAGAACATGCTAGGCCTCTATTGCAGAATGTGATATTCTTACTTAAAGGCATAGATCAAAGATAATAAGTTTTCTTTATCTCAACAGCAGCCAATTATAGCAAGCTTGTGGATCTTAGAGGCTTCTGGGTACTTCCCAGCCACATTTTTGGTTAGTAGCACTACAGTACATACTGTATAGAATACGTGACACATTTATTTTTTTGTATTCGCAAACACCTAGAAAAGGTTTTGTTGTGGACCATAGAAACTTCTCTATGTACTGTAACTTAGATTATATGATACATTTTCCCATTGTCCTCGGTCCAACAGATATCGTGTAATTTAATAATAATTAAACTTTCAGAGCAGCAGTTCTACTTTTTGAAGTGGAGTGATTCCTAAGTCATATTTGGAAATGCACTATTTTCGCATACATTTTAACCTTAAAATTAGCCATGTGTAATGTGTAATTTGAGTATCGTTTCATGCTCTGTATAATCTGATAGATTGTGATGTCGTCTTCTCACTATTAGAAAATTATGTCTCATACAAAATACAAAGTGCTGCTGCATGGCTGTGATGATTCATCTTGCATACCAGACCCAATTGTGTGTATGATTAAGACGCATACATTTCTCCATGCAGCCTCACAACCAATTATCTTCTCTCTTAAATGAGCCCATAAAGGAACACAGCTTCACACATTCACAGGGACAAAGGGAAATAAAGGACGGTACTATGTCTTCCTCTGTGGCACATTTGACAATTAAATCTTTCTGAATTCAATTCAACGACAATGAAAACATTTTAGTTTTCTCATATGGGATATGTGCTACAGTACATGTAACAATACCTGGTTGAAGTATAATACATTATATAAAAGCAATAAATCTGAAGGACAGACAAATATTGGCAGAAGCGAATATGAAACTTTAAAAATGAACCTAATTTTGACCCAGAAATTATTTTTTTTAAAATGAAGGAACAATGGAAAGAACACACATACCATATCGGTGTCTGATACTGGTCCGAAGCTTGTCACATAGATGTTTGTCCTCACTTCAGTCACACTTTCTGAAAGAACAAGCATAAGAGCAGAAATATCTACACTGTAAAATACATATTTAATGAATTTTAAAGCTATTATTTGTTACACTTTGCTTCAACAGTCCACTTTAGACACTCGACTAACTATACGTAACTTTTTAACAACATGTCAGCTAACTCTCATTAATTTGCAACTATATGTCAACTAACTTTCTTTAGAGTATTAGTAGACTGTTAGGGCTAGGGTTAGTAAAATAAGTTACTTATAGTCAGTAGAATGTCTATAGGGGAAGAAACAAAATAGTTTTAGCAGATATCAGACAGTCTACTAATACTCTAATGACTGCCAGTTGACATGTATCTATAAATGATCTATAAAGACAACAATTCACCACTAATGGCCAGTAAAATAATACATAATGCACATGGGACCATCACTGTCAGACAGCTGTACAATGTATGACCTTGTGTATTTTTATCAGTAGATTTGTTTCCATTTCTTGCATGCACATACCTCAAAAAGGTCTGGGTCATTATAGTCCACTAGTTGACTGTCTAGTTGACTGTCCAACAACCAAGCTGATTAGTAAGATTTATTTTAGATATTTTTGTTTTGTTTTGTTATGTTTTATTATTATAGCATGAACAACAACAACAAAATAAAATAAATAAAAAATAAACAGCAGTAAATCATGAATAATCCTGTTAATGACACAGAATAAAATAATCAAGCATATGTAAACATTTGAAGGGTGGTGGGGGGAATTTGTCATTTGTACAGTATATTCAGTTTGTATTTGTATATATCATTTGTATATGTGTCGTGTGGCTTATATGTGTGTCGTGTGGCTTATATGTAAACACCTGTTATGTGAAATAGCTTTTTCAGGGCAGTACTAAATAAAATAAAAAAACATGCAATTTTTATGGTCCATCTTATTTTTGTTAAGATTAGGGATGCACCGATACCACTTTTTCCAGAACGAGTCGATACTTTTATTTTTAGTCCTTGCCAATACTGAGTACTGATACCTGTATTTTCATTGCATTTTTAATTTTCTAAAATACTGGGCAGAGAAACCAAAAGAATATGAATCAAATGAGTTGGCTTAGCCAATAGATATTTCATTCAGTTATTTTCTTGCCTAATTATGCCTATTAAAATGTATTGTAGGAGCTACTGTTACTTTCACTGTTCATATTATTACTCTATCATATGTTATCTTTAATTTAATAGCACAGTGAATATTTAGAGCTGCTCCAGCAGGACCTAACCAGTCAAGAGCAGTGAGTGATTTTCTCTGTCTTTTGTTGTTAGATTAAAGGGATAGTTCACTTTGAAATTAAATGTTGGTATGTTTTAGCTTACCTCAAGGGCATCCAAGATGTAGGTGTCTTTGTTTCCGCAGAAGTTTCAATTTTGATATATTTAGGTCAAACCGTTCTTGTCTGTCAGTCGTATAATGCAGGTCTATGGTCACTATCTGAAAGAGCATGCACAGAGAAGTCCAAATTAAACAATTCCCCATCGTAAGTACACATTGATGGCCTAAGACACGAAACGAGCGGTTTGTGTGAGAAAACGAACAGTATTTATATCGTTTTTGGAGAATTGTTTAATTTGGACTTCTCTGTGCATGCTCTTTCAGACCTGCATTATAGACCATAGACCTGCATTACACGACTGACAGACAAGAACGGTTTGACCTAAAAATATCAAAATTGAAACTACTGCGGAAACAAAGACACCTACATCTTGGATGCCCTTGAGGTAAGCTAAAACATACCAAAATTTAATTTCAAAGTGAACTATCCCTTTAACATTGAGGATAAAGACAGCAGTAGGTTTATTAGGCTGCTGTCACTTTAAGAGCTGCACGTATCCAACATACTATTACACAAAAGCTTTCTTTTCAATTGTTCAAACTATATGTTCACTTAAGACATAACCGACTATGTTTCACAATGATACTTGCCTATACGGGCATTTTGACATACTTTTGTGTGAATTTGTCCGTTAGAGCACAAGAAGACATGAAACAGAACTCAATTTAATAAGCTATTTGCATGCTGTCGGAGAGTCAACATTCTGGGCACGTGCTTCGGATGTTTGCGCACAGAAAATCAAATGTCATGTGATTACTGTACCGCATTCTTGTAATAATATAGGGAACCACTCGTTATACATAAATCATGTAACAGTTCATGTTTTTACTTGCACATACAATTTAGTTTTAATTCAAATAATGCATGTGTGCTGAGTGAACGATCAACAACCACGAGCATGCAACAGAAGTGCTTTCTCTTCTCTTTTGTTTCTCTCTCTCTCTTAACATTCTATTAATTCAATATAGGGCTGCATGATTAATCGTATTTTAATCGCGATAACGATATCTGCCTGTCTCGATTAATTTTAAAAAATCGTCGTGATATTTGCCCACTCGTTTTTTTTTATCCTGAAAACGCTTTTTTTTTTATTATACATTTGCATTATCTTGCATTGTTAACATGTCCCCACTAGCATTGATGTTTGTGGTTGCCAGATCTAAATAGCTTAAATCTCCCAAATCAACCAAAAAGAGCTTTTCTGTTACATTTTATGACCAGTGTTTTACTTAATCGGTGCAATCTGGCAACCCTGCGCACGCTCGCTCTACACTGTGGAAAAAGCACTGGGCTGCGTTCTCCGAAACTACCTTAACGCTACGTCGTTCTTAAGTTGTACCTTAAGAAGTACCTTATCGTTAATACGTGTTTTCCGAAACCTTCTTAGTTAAGTATACCTTCTGTAAGTCATACGTTCGTAAGGTTGGTCTGGAGCGCTCTTAGCTATACCTTATCGCTGCTGACGGTTCATACCGCTAGTGGCCACCACTACGCAAAAACCTTTTTTACATCGCAGTTTAATTACACATAGAAAATTTTATATGAACATTTCATATAAAATCTGATTTAGTATTAAAATAACATTTTTACTTTAAAATTTTACACATAAAATACTTAAGTTGTTATAGCCTACACCCAGTGTATGGAAGTGTTTTCATTAATAAAGTTTCCATACACTAATGGTTGTTAGCTTTTTTAATTACTATCCTAAGGCACATCAGCTGGCGAACCATTTGACAGAAAAGGCTTAGGAGTCTATATAAAGAAAGATGAGTTTACACAAACTTTATAGCTATGGCAGCAAGACAGCGAGTACTTGTTTTAAATCAAAGACGGCGCCGTCCGCGGAGCCAGTTAGTGTATGTCAACTACATGGCTGGTGGATAATCAGCATACGTTGTGGAGAACATTAACTTATTGCACACTTTCTAAATTATAAACACATACTCATATTTATTTCTGCATGTACATATTTCAATGAGCCCCGATAAATGCAGTTTGTACTATTTCTAAAACGCTTCTTTATAAAGAACATTGTTTTCTCAATACTTTACCTATACCGCTGTGAAGGAAAGAGCGCACAATCGATCATCGAGGCATCGATATCAACCTATTCAGCACCTCCACCATGGACAGCACCTGCTAAGGTCGAACTTAAGAAGGTTTACCTTAAGCAACATCCTAAGGTATAGTTCGGAGAACACACGTAGGAAATGTATACCTGTAGTTAAGGTGTACCTTTTGAGTCTTCGTAGCGCGCTAAGAGACAACGTTATCGGAGAACGCAGCCCAGATCTCCACAGCGATATTCTGTTTGCATGAAATTGTTATACAGCCAGTCTGTTTCTTCACAAGCTACTTGTGCTGTTTGTGTGACTAAATCTGTTTCTAAATGAGTTTCACTGTTCTATTTTTTGAAGTTTAACCCTCTGGGGTCTAAGGTGTTTTTGGGGTCCTTGAGATGTTCTGACATGCCCTGACATTTTTGCTTTTTTCAGTTGCTTATAAACATATTAATGGCAAAGGTGTAAATTCACTCTATATAGCACAAACAGGGCTACCATCATATGTGAGCACCATGCATGTACATGTTTGTATTTTTGAGAGAATAATGTTTATGCATGGTTATTGAAAAAACTAATAACTAAAGTTTCTGAAATAAGGCCATAAAACACATTCTAAATATGTGTCAATAAGACTTTGACTAATGGATGTCATCGCCTAGAGTTTTTTCTTCAAAATGATGTGAAAATGATCCTGCCTAATCATTCACATAACACAATGCATTGATTTAAATTTTGCAAAACACTTTCTGTATGGAAAGGCAATATGCGGAGTGGGTGTCAACGATCATGCATATTTAGTGGTTCGCACCTGGAGACAATGGGGCCCGCATACTTAATGAGCCATTCATTCAGGTGTGTCACAAGAAAGAATGCAAGAGCAACAGTTGGAAGCATCTCGTGTTTTTTTTTATTTTTCCACAAATTGTGCTTGCAAATTGGCCTATAATATCAAAAGGAAAACATGTCTAGTAATTGTGCAGTTAATTCTCATACTGTATTTTCAGTTTTGGAATATTTATCCTCTCCCCAAATTTGTCACTAATAAAACACAATAAAAAATTATTTTAAAGAAAAGGCTTATATTTACCTTTTATTAGTTTGTTTACATCTACCTTGTATTTTTTTTTTTTTTTTATTAAAAAGGTTACAATTACAACAACAATTCAAGTGTAATCTTTCTTTGTAAAAACTAAAGTATACATTTTATCATACATATTTCAAAGTTAAGGATTCATTATTTGAATATAGCCTAGGCTACATTGGAATAAACACTATAACATATTATTTGATTATTTTTGACAAAACATACTATATTTAACATATGAGCAAAGATTGGCAAACAAAAGCTTATTTGAGGTGGCAGATATTTTACAGTAAAAATGTATAATCTATCCAAAACTAATCAATGAAATGTTGTCTTTCATATGTCTGTAACATAGTAACTTTCGTTTTTATTATAAGAAATATAAATGTTAATTTGCAGTTTAATACGTTGCTTATACAAATACATTTTATTTCAACATATTTCACTCGATTTTTACTCAGTAGCCTAGCAATACAGTTTGCTAAAAGCGAAACATTCACAGACAGAAACGATTCAAATTTAAACCGTCTTTTGCCAGTTGTGGTAAACAGCGGCATCTCTGCCGTTCATTCATTCATTCATTCATGCACAGATACGCGCCGCACTTGAGAATGAAAAAAAAACTTACTACATTATTCCATAGCCTCGGATCTGTTGCTTCTCGTACTTCTGAGGTAAATTTTCCATTATAGTATTATTCCTCACAGCGCTGCGAGACTGTGTAAACAAGTACAATGATCTGATGTGTTTTCTCGAGCTGATGTGGGCGTTCACAGTTTGCGTGGATTGCCTCAGACATTTGCGTTTGAATAGCGCGCGCTCTCCGTGGGCGGGGTCACATTACATCTGAATGAGCTCTAATTAGCTCGACTGGAATCGCTCTCTTTTAATGCAGATTTCACAAGATGCGAATATTTGTTTTTTATATAAATTTCTTCATTTAAAAGAAGAGAATTCAAGCTTCATGCCTGTGTGTCTGTATGTCTGTTTGAGTATTAGCTGAGTTATGGTTCATTTTCGGACGCGTTTCAGAATGGACTACACTGACAGAGAGAAGGCAGAACTCGAATCATGTTTATTTTTCTTTATTTGGCGAAAAGCACAACACTTTGTTTTTATTGTGAGTATACACAAAAATAATACACACTTAACAGGATCGATTGATGTATAACACAAGCATATAAGATAAAAAGTAATATTTTATTTTATTTATTTGTTTTCACTGATAAGGAAAAAAACGAGCCTATCGCGCCGGCGCGATAGCCGACCTCAGGAGGTTAAGTTTTTACCAGTTTTCATGATGTGAATCAGTTGAAAACGACAACCACTGACCGTTTTCATTTTGTATCAACAAGCAGACTATTTTTCCTTGCAGTACGAATTTGCTGAGCGATCTGGATCTGTACTTTGTCTCATTTGCAACCAAAATGTGTCGCTTAGAAGATCTAATGTGAAGACGCATCACAAAGCGCTCATCTAACGTTAAATCATGCCATTTGTATTGACTTGCTGTCTGAGGAAGTTGTCATAGTTGGTTAAATGAAGTCTGATGGTTTGAAATTAACACCCGCCAACCCGCCAAATGCGGCTAAAAATGAACTTTGGCGGGTAACGCTGTCAAATCACTGGCCAATTTGACATGTTATTATGTTTACTCACTTTGCTGGGGGAATTCGTGTAAGCCAAATCTGTGCGGATATTGCGCAAATATTCGTGAGTCATCATGATCTATTAAATACAGCGTATTGCGCAGAATCTGCGCATTTCTGGCTTACTTGAACACACACGTCACTACACAAATAACTGTACACTTGTTCACTTGCATTGAAGCAATAGCATAGATTAAAAAGCATCTGGTTAACAGAAAAGACATTGATATTTTACAACATCCTACATGTTCTTTGTACTGTATTTATCTGTCCACCTAAAACACATTTTTGGTAATAAAAAAGATGAGAATGAATGAGGAAGTGGAGATATCTGGATGACAGGATTTTGTTTGAATAAGAAATGAATGTATGAAATCCAAATTTGAATATAGCCTTATATAAATAAGCTGTGAAATTAACTTTTTTGGCTAGTAAAATAATAATAATAATAATTCATTACATTTAAATAGCGCTTTTCTCGGCACTCAAAGCGCTTTACATGGAAGGGGGTAATCTCCTCAATTAGAAGTTCTGAATGACCGGTAGCTTAAATTTTGTAACTAAAATGGCCGGTGGGTGAAAGTTAATTTCAAACCCTATTTTATATATATATAAACCGTTAACTGTCCCTTCTCTTTCCCTGTAGTTTCTCAAATGAGAATAATCATGATTAATTATCGCGATTATAATTTTGAGCAAAATAATCGTGATTATCAGTTTAACTATTATCGTGCAGCCCTAATTCAATATATTTACTTCATAGACATCATTCTCTGATATATCTGTTCTGCTCTCTCTTTGCTCTGTTGTCCGTGTTTCTTTGTCACAAGCAGTGTACTGTGCAGGCTGTGTGATATCGGTTGTTGGTATCTGTAATGGTCACCAGCTGGAGTGCCCTTGAGAGCTGCCAGAGGGCAGTCCACATCAGATTATTGCCATTCCCCCATATAAGCCTGGTTTTCACATTCATTCCCTTCAAAGTCTTGTTAGTTGTTTACACTGCATCACTGAGCATTCTCCTCTGTTTTCCATGTCCCTTGTTTTTGATATCTGCCTGTGTCATGGTTTTCCCATTCCTGTATCACCCTCTGGATATGTTTGTTTGATTGGTCTGATTTACTGTGCTCTGACCTCTTGCCTGTTTTCGAATACGATTGTGGATTACCCTTTCAATAAAACTGCATTTGGATCCTCAACCTTCTTGTCTCAGAGCAGTACGTGACTGTATCGGATCATTTTAATGAGTACGAGCACGAATACCCAAGCGCAGTATTGGGCCCGATACAGGGTGCATCCCTAGTTAAAATTATGAACATATTGCAGATTCTGCAAGGTTTATGTGTAACTTGTATAAAATATTCTAAATGCTATAAATATATTATGTATGAAATGTATTATATACATAGTATATACAGTGCTATGCATAAGTTTAGACACCCATGCTAAAGTTGACTAAAAAGAGGAATAAAAAATCATCTTTTGGAAATTGAACTTAATGCCTTAATTTAAAAAATTAGGAAAAATCCAACCTTTAAGGACACCAATTTTCTTTGTGAATGAATAATGTATTGTAAATAAATAAATGTTCTTTCTTAAAATACAGGGTGCATAAGTTTGGACACCCCTATGTTAAATTTCCATAGAGGCAGGCAGATTTTTATTTTTAAAGGCCAGTTACTTCATGGATCCAGGATACTATGCATCCCGATAAAGTTCCCTCGGCCTTTGGAATTAAAATAGCCCCACATCATCACATAGCCTTCACCATACCTAGAGATTGGCATGGAGTACTTTCCATAAGATCATCTCTCAATGCAAATCAAACTAGCTATTAGGCTAACTGAAATAAAACCATGCCAATCTCTAGGTATGGTGAAGGCTATGTGATGATGTGGGGCTATTTTAATTCTAAAGGCCAAGGGAACTTTATCAGGATGCATAGTATCCTGGATCCATGAAGTAACTGGCCTTTAAAAATAAAAATCTGCCTGCCTCTATGGGAATTTAACATAGGGGTGTCCAAACTTATGCACCCTGTATTTTAAGGAAGAACATTTATTTATTTACGATACATTATTCATTCACAAAGAAAATTGGTGTCCTTAAAGGATGGATTTTTCCTAATTTTTTTAATTAAGGCATTAAGTTCAATTTCCAAAAGATGATTTTTTATTCCTCTTTTTAGTCAACTTTAGCATGGGTGTCTAAACTTATGCATAGCACTGTATATATATATATATATATATATATATATATATATATATATATATATATATATATATATATATATATATATATTAATTTAATGAACTATAAAGTTGTTAATGGAGAAAAGAGGGAGAAGAAATCTTTCCCTTTCCCTTCGTGTGTAATGTAGCCATTTGTGCATGTAAATGATCTGCAAACTATTACAAAGCAAAAAGTCATCACCAAAAGGAGTTAATCTCTCCAAAAGAAAACTCTTGCTTGAACCAGTCGTTTGTAGTTCTCAGAGCAGTACGTGACAGTATCGGATCATTTTAATGAGTACGAGCACGAATACACAAGCGCAGTATTGGGCCCGATACCGGGTGCATCCCTAGTTAAAATCATTAACATATTGCAGATTCTGCAAAGTTTATGTGTAACTTGCATAAAATATTCTAAATGCTATAAATATATTATGTATGCAATTTATTATATACATAGTGTATATATATATATATATATATATATATATATATATATATATATATATATATATATATATATATATATATATATATATTAATTTAATGAACTATAAAGTTGTTAATGGAGAAAAGAGGGAGAAGAAATCTTTCCCTTTCCCTTCGTGTGTAATGTAGCCATTTGTGCATGTAAATGATCTGCAAACTATTACAAAGCACAAAGTCATCACCAAAAGGAGTTAATCTCTCCAAAAGAAAACTCTTGCTTGAACCAGTCGTTTGTAGTTCTGCCATTATTTCTGTGACTTAGCTATGTCACCATGTTATACATTTGCATAATGCCCACCTGGCTGCTTTTGCCTTCCATCAAAGAACAATTTCGTAATGTTGAGGAGACGTTGATTTTTTCATTTTTTTTTTCTTTTCTTTTTTTTGTGGCAAGGGCAAAACACATGGAATTCCAAAACTGGCATCATAGTTATCATCAATATTATACTGTTTACAGCAGCTCATGAAGCCTCGGGAGCCTAAATACACAGTCTAAGAGGTTGACCAATCACAACAGACTGGACCAGCTGACCAATCAGAGCAGACTGGGCTTTTCGGAAAGGTGGGCTTTAAAGAGAACGGAACTAAAACAGAGTGTTTTCAGGGTAAAAAGAGGTGCTGCAGCAATGTACAGTATGTGAAATTTATGCGTCTTTGTTTTTTACATAAACCATGTTAATGTATTCTGGCAGACTAGTAAATGAGCATCATATGGGCACTTAAAAACGTGTCCTGTGTATAATGCACTGTAGGCCTTTAAAGTCATCTGAAGTAAGTCATCATGTTCCAGTTAGCAAATTTGATGTGATGAGTCCTGTATTACACATCAGCATCTATGTAAAGCAGTGTGGAAATGAAAAGATTTGATCGAGCTTAAGAGAGGTGACTGGAAGGTGGCCAGGATGGTGGAGACAGCAGGACTCGGGCAGCTGAGTAATGGAAGCCATCCAGCTCCACAGCATCAGCCCACAGCTCTCGGTGTGGCAATGTGACTTAGTCCATTTATCAAAAACATACATCTTGATTTTTGACTGCCCAGCAATGGGATCACAATTTAGGCTCTGTACTTCAAAGGTCACCAGGGATTCCCTCTGTGAGACCTCTGTGGAGAAGGAAAAATGTACACAGAGGGAGATGAACTAATGGACTTTGGTGGGCCATTTCAGCAAATGTCATTAGGAAAGACTATAGTTTATTGATGCTCAGAGACCAGCATTTAACAGTAATGCACTGAATCCAAAATGATCGGGGGATCCGATCTTCTTCATTATGATTAAGTGAGCAATCTGTCGGTGCACCATCACAGCAGCGGTCAGGACTTCCTCTTTATTTTATTTCATTTTTTTATTATTTTTTTGTATAACACATAGTACTCCTGGGGCTTCTTAAGCTTAGGATTTGTAAGTGATCTCAGGAGAGCATTGTGGAGAGCATCTGTTATAGATCTGAGAGGTGTGAGACTTGTGGCAAGAATGTCAAAATGAAAGCAAGACTGAGAAAGATCATACTCCATCCACAAGCTAACAGTAAGGCCAGCATGTGGACAATAGAGACAACCAGGAAGGAAATGTGTACATGTATTCATCGTACCTCCTAGTCCAGGACGCAATCTGTTGTCATAACCATCCAGCAAGCGGTCCAAGATCCGGGTAAAGATGGTGATGTTGTCTTTGCTGTCATCAGGAATGGGTTCTCTGTGCCCGGTTACAACCCTGTGGAGAAGAAAAAAGAAAGAGATTCAGGTCTCATAAAGGAAGTAAAGGCCCCAATAAACTCACGGCAATGTTCTTTTTTGTTCTTTGTTTAGGGGTAAAAAGTTGTTAAAATTTTGCAAACTGTAGTGCACAACAAAAATAACAGCTATGAGAAAACAACAGTTAAGAAAGGGATGTGGATGTGTTTGCATAAGCTCTGCAACTCGGCACTCCAGTCTAGTCACATTACGATTATTTTTACCACTTATACAATATGTTGCTTTAAAGCAAACAGCTTTACAACATTAAATATGAAAAACAGTTTCAGTTATAACTTTATTTTCTACTTTAAAGCTGCTCTCCGGTGTGTTAATTTTTTACACTTTACACGTGGACGTCTGACTCTGGACTGAACAGAAGAAATTAACCTGAGAAGATTTCTATGTCAAAGAAGTCGGAGCCCCAGAGCATACCTACCCATTACGTAATCGCCATGGACCAATGGTAGTTTGAAGGTGTTTACCAGCCAGAGCGAATTTTTATCTTTTGGTTTCAAACTTCCGAAACAAACTTAAAACAAACTTGATTTTGAAATGACTTCACACAAGATCATTCTTCGATTTCGCTTGAAGTATATTGGAGGATTAAGGATGCATTACAAACAAAGATATGAGTCAAAATCGGCTAAGGGTTAATTAAATGTAATAAATCATGTAAAAATGTGTAGCAAATTAGCTCTAAAGAAATATTAATAATCAGTAATAACTTGTTATAATTGATTATAAATATTTGGATCAGTTAATAGAATTAACTTAATGTTGTAAATTAATACTACTATCAATTAACTTGTTTGTCCTGTGAACATTCAGTGTTAATTGTTTATTAATTCTAAGAAATGTACATTTCCGGGGTATGGAAAATGTCTTTCTTACTTTACAGTACAACTAAGAGCAAGTAGTCAAAATCTATGATTAGGGACTCCAGTATATGAGCTTGAGACACGGACAACTTTACGTGTGACATTAACAAGACTTTATTAACCAGACTAAGCATTTAAACCGCTTAAACATACACATACATACATGCATACAGTTTACCAAGGGAAAGAGAGCTGAAGCAGAATACAGGAAAGCAAGAAGTTATAGCATTGTTTGAAATCCAGCAGATCAACAGCCTTGATCAAACCATCAGGTTAGTTCTAACACGCCCTTCTTAAAAAGGGTTCACACGGTTCACAAATCCTTGTGTTCATTTTGTGGATCTGTTGGTGTGTTGTAGGTGTTGGGTCTATGTGTGTGTTGCTTGTTTGTTGCCTAGTGACCAGCTCATCACTCCAATCAGTCACTTCAGCTGCAGCTAGTTTACTGCCTATATCTAGCTGGAGTGAGTTATGCTGGGTGTTGGTTCATTACTCATGTCTTGTTCTCATGGCCAGTTACCTCGTCAGAACTGCTTGCTGTGTTTGATCCCCGCATTCTCCTCTGAGTCCTGTGTGGCGCTGGATTACCAGTTTGGGAATTTACATTGACCAGTCTCTTGTAGTGCACCCTGAGTTTCTTCCTTGTCTGTGATTCCACTTTGAGAGTTCCTGCATTGCACCCTGAGTATTCCAATTATGGTATCGTCTGTCAAGTTTCATCAGTCTCCTGCATCTTGTCTGATCTGAGTACTTTCTCTGTCTAATAAACTTGAGCTACTTGCATTTGGATCTGGAACTCGTTATTGTGACAGAACGAACCGACCACCATCATGGATCCAGCAAGTGTGTCCGAATTGAGCGCAATCCTGTCTAAGAGCGATATTCGCATGCAACAACAGGAGGAACAGACGATAGCCACAGGTCGCGCTGTCCAGGCGCTGGTGACCCAAGTCTCCAAACTAACGACCCAGCTGCAACAACTAAGGACTGAGACTGCGTCTGTGCAACAACAAGTCACCGCCATCCCATCTGCTTTTGCCGCTCAGAGTCAGACCACTCGTGCCACTGAGCCCCGTCTTCCGCCTCCAGCATTCTACTCCGGTGAGCCCCAGTTATGTCGCTCGTTTTTAGCCAAATGTTCTCTGTACATCTCTCTTCAACCTTCGTCATTTCCTACGGAGGAGGCTAAGGTGGCCTTTGTTATAACCCTGCTCTCGGGTCGAGCGGCCAGTTGGGGAACTACTGTGTGGGAACAGAGACTTCCGTGCTGTGCTTTGTTTGAGACATTCTCCCGGGAGCTCAGAAAGGTCTTTGATCACGCTGCTTCTGGTAGAGAGACTTCTCACGGAGCTGCGTCAGGGAGATCGTACTGTAACGGACTATTCGATTGAATTTCGTACATTGGCTGCGGAGTGTGGCTGGAATTCAGAGGCTCAATGGGACATGTTTTTATATGGACTTTCTGAGACCATAAAGGATGAAACTTACTCTTTGGATTTACCCACGGGGGTGGCTAAACTTATAGATCTGGCTATTCAGGTGGATACGAGACTACGGCGATGGGGTCCACGGACACAGCGAGAGTGGCCTGCCAGTGCACAGAGTAAGGTATCTTTTTCTCCTGGTGAAACTATGTCTTTTCCAGATCCTGAACCCATGCAAATGGGCAGGTCCCGTCTATCGCAACAGGAGAAACAAAGAAGAAGAGAGAGGGGACTGTGTCTGTATTGTGGAGCCGCCGGTCACATCGCTCTGCAGTGTCCGGTAAAAGCCAGCACCCGCCAGTAGGTAAGAGGTTACTGACAGTGGAACTACAATGACTAAATCCTCTTTTTCAGCTACTCACCTTTCTGTCAGTTTGAAATTACCTTCTCAGAGTTTTGATTGTGAGGCACTGGTTGACTCGGGAGCGGAGGGTAATTTTTTAGACATTAACCTGGGTCTTAAGCTCATGATACCGGTGATGACACTCTCTCAACCTATCTCGGTCATTGCACTTAATGGTCAACTATTACCCTCAGTCACACATTCCACTGGCACCTTAAGATTCGTCACCTCAGGCAATCATTCTGAGGATATTGACTTTCTTTTGATTGACTCTCCTTCTGCTCCTGTGGTTCTGGGACACCCCTGGCTGGTGCTCCATAATCCTCATATAAACTGGCATATGAATTCTGTTTTCGCTTGGAGTGAATTTTGTCATGCCACTTGTTTGTTGTCTGCGTGTTCTTCTGTGTCTTGTTCTGTGTTTCAGGATGAACACAGATATTTGTCTAACGTGCCTTCGGAGTATCTGGACCTGAAGGGAGTGTTCAGTAAGTCTCGGGCTGCTTCTTTATCTCTGCATCGTCCCTATGACTCTGCTATAGATTTACTGCCAGGTATGTCTCCGCCTAAGGGCAAGTTATACTCACTTTCTGCCCCAGAAAGGGAGGCCATGGAAAAATATATTTCAGAATCAGAATCAGAATCAGAAAGAGCTTTATTGCCAAGTGTGCTTGCACCCACAAGGATTTTTTCTTGGTACTGAAGCTTCCAGTGCACATATACAAATACAAATACAACAAGAAACATAGTAATACAAATTCTAAGAATAAAATATTTAAAAAATAAATAAAAATAGTATAAAAGTAAAAAAGTAGGGTCACAGTTGGGTTTAGTCCGAATAAACATTTACAGATTATGAACATATTTACAGTATTTTGAGTAGTATGAATAATATAAATATAAATATCACCTTAGTTAGAGAATATTACACTAGACAGTGGGAGTCTAGCGCATGTTACAGATTATGAACATAGTTACAGTATTTTGAGTAGTATGAATAATATAGATATAAATATCACCTGAGTTAGAGAATATTGCACTAGACAGTGGGAGTATTGCACTTACAGGAATATGCCTTGGGGGGCATGTTAAGTGTTCAGAAGGGAAATGGCCTGTGGAAAGAAACTGTTCCTGTGCCTGGATGTTCTTGTGGCCAGTGATCTGTGTCGCCGTCCTGACGGTAACAGTTCAAACAGGGGGTGTCCAGGGTGAGTGGAGTCTGTGATGATTTTACCTGCTCTCTTCCTCACTCTGGAAGAGTACAGGTCCTGGAGGGTTGGCAGGGGGGCACCAATAATCCTCTCTGCAGTCCGGACTGTCCGTTGTAGTCTCCTGATGTCCGATTTGGTAGCTGAACCAAACCAGACAGTGATGGAAGTGCTTAAAACAGACTCAATGACGGCTGAGTAGAACTGGATCAGCAGCTCCTGTGGCAGATTGAACTTCTTCAGCTGGCGAAGGAAGTACAGTCTCTGCTGGGCCTTTTTCACAATGGAGTCAATGTGATTTGCCCACTTCAGGTCCTGAGAGATGGTACAGCCCAGGAACCTGAATGACTCCACTGCTTCCACAGTGCTGTTCATGATGGTGAGAGGGGGGAGTGCTGGGGTGTTTCTCCTGAAGTCCACAATCATCTCCACTGTTTTGAGCGTGTTCAGCTCAAGGTTGTTATAGCTGCACCAGACTGCCAGCTGTTCACCCCCAGGCTGTAAGCAGACTCGTCACCATTTTGGATGAGACCGATGACAGTGGTGTCGTCTGCAAATTTCAGGAGCTTGACAGAGGGGTCTTTAGAAGTGCAGTCATTAGTGTACAGGGAGAAGAGCAGTGGGGAGAGAACGCACCCTTGGGGGGCACCAGTGCTGATGGTGAGGGTCCTGGATATTTTTCTGATTCTCTGACAGCTGGGTTCATCCGCCCTTCCTCTTCTCCAGCGGGGGCAGGGTTCTTTTTTGTGGGTAAGAAGGATGGTTCTCTGCGACCGTGTATTGACTACCGAGGGTTGAACAACATCATGGTAAAGAATACCTATCCTTTGCCGTTGATGTCTTCAGCCTTCGAGCGTTTGCAGGGAGCATCCATCTTCACAAAATTGGACTTACGTAATGCTTATCATTTGGTTCGCATAAGGAAGGGGGATGAATGGAAAACTGCTTTTAACACCCCCAGGGGGCACTTTGAATATTTGGTTATGCCTTTCGGGCTGTCTAACTCCCCTGCAGTTTTCCAGGCACTCGTGAATGACGTGCTGAGAGATATGGTAGATCAGTTCATATAGGTTTACCTGGATGACATATTGATATTTTCTTCTTCTCTCCAGGAATACCTTCAGCACTTCAGACGAGTGCTCCAGAGACTGTTAGAGAATGGGCTTTTTGTCAAGGCGGAGAAATGTTCGTTCCATGCACAGTCGGTTCCATTTCTGGGTTATATCATCTCCTCCGAGGGTGTGTGCATGGATCCTGACAAGGTTAAGGCTGTGGTGGATTGGTCAACTCCAGATTCCCGTAAGGCCCTACAGAGGTTTCTGGGGTTCACCAATTTTTACCAGCGTTTCATTCGCAATTTCAGCCAACTAGCCGCTCCTCTGACTGCCTTGACCTCCACCAAGACGACATTCAGGTGGTCTGGTGCAGCTGAGGCTGCATTTACCAACCTCAAGAGCCGCTTCGTTTCAGCTCCCATTCTTGTAGCCCCTGATCCATCACGTCAGTTTGTGGTGGAGGTCGACGCATCAGAGTTGGGGGTAGGAGCGGTTCTTTCCCAGCGCTCACCCATGAATGATAAGATGCACCCTTGCACGTTTTTTTTCTCATCTTTTATCGTCTGCTGAGTGTAATTATGACATTGGTAACAGAGAGTTACTGGCAGTCAAGCTAGCGTTGGAAGAGTCGCGCCATTGGCTAGAGGGTTCGGGGGTACCTTTTATCGTCTGGACCGATCATAAGAACCTTGAATATATCAGATCTGCTAAACGACTTAACTCCAGGCAGGCTCGGTGGGCACTTTTTTTCTGACATTTTGACTTTTTACTATCGTATCGTCCGGGTTCTAAGAACATCAAACCCGATGCTTTATCTCGAATTTTTGACTGTTCCGTTCGCCCGTCCACTCCCGAGTGCATTTTTCCTGAGAGACTCATTGTCTCCACACTCGTATGGGAGATCGAGTCGAAGCTCCGTTCGGCCTTAGAAGGGGTAACACCTCCGCCCGAGTGTCCACCGAGTCGTTTATTCGTGCCGGAGCAGTTACGGTCCGACGTGATTGTTCCATTGTTCCAACATAGCATGTCATCCAGGAGTCAATCGCACCAGTTTTTTTGGTCAAGCAACGATTCTGGTGGCCTTCTATGGCTCGCGACATTCGAAGTTTTGTTTTGGCATGTTCAGTCTGTGCTCGTGGTAAGACTTCCAATCGCCCACCGGATGGGTTACTCCAACCGCTGTCTGTCCCTTCGAGACCCTGGTCCCACATCGCGCTAGATTTTGTCACTGCCCTCCCAGGGCAATACGGTCGTTTTGACCGTAGTGGACCGGTTCTCGAAGGCGGCTCATTTCATTCCCTTGCCCAAATTACCGTCTGCCAAGGAGACAGCGGTTGCCGTCATAAATCATGTCTTTCGTTTACATGGCCTCACGATGGATGTGGTATCTGACAGGGGTCCCCAATTTATTTCCAAATTTTGGAGAGAGTTTTGTCGTTTACAAGTGTCAGTCTTTCTTCTGGTTTTCATCCTCAGAGCAACGGCCAGACCGAGCGTGCCAACCAAGATTTAGAAAGAGTGTTGCAATGTTTGGTCTCTCAGAATCCTTCCTCCTGGAGCCAGAAACTCTCGTGGGTTGAGTACGCACATAACTCATTACCAGTGTCATCCACGGGCCTATCTCCATTTGAGTGTAGTGTAGGGTACAAGCCACCTATTTTTCCCAGTCTGGAATCCGAAGTCACGGTCCCCTCTGCTCATGCATTCGTCCAGAGGTGCCGCCACACTTGGAGTAGAGCCCGTGACACTCTCTTCCAGGTTGGAGCGCGCACGAAGGCTCAAGCCGATCGCCACCGGTCGAGGCCTCCCTACGTCGTGGGTCAAAAAGTGTGGCTTTCTTCCAGAAACATTCCTCTCCGCTCCGTATGTAACAAGTTAGCTCCCAAATTCATCGGCCCGTTCACTGTCACCAAGATTCTTAGTCAGGTGGCAGTCCGCCTCAAACTCCCTCCTGCGTACAGGAGAATTCATCCCGTTTTTCATGTCTCCAAATTAAAACCCGTGTTTCATTCTCACATTAACCTGCCTGTCCCAGTCCCCAGTCCCACTCTCAGTTGTTGGGAGAGTGAGTTTGCTGGATTATTCATTAAACATTGAAAGATGTTCACTAACCCGGCAAAGTTTTTCAATTAGATTGGCATTTATTCTCTTTAACATGCAGTGTGAAGTATTTCACTCAGTTCCCTGATCATTCCAAATCAATTTCAGCGAATGAAGAACAAATTTATACTCGCGTGTGTTATGATTTATGCACGTTATCGTTTCTGATATACAGCATGTTAAAGGTAATAATTATTTATTTCTTAGATAACAAGTATTCAGTAAAGTGATTTATACTAATGTGTGTGTTGCTGTTTTTAGTTCTAATATTTCAACCGACAGCAAGCCTAAGTTTTTGATGAACGTGATATGCGAGGGGTGCGAGGGGTCCATATGCGAGGGGTGAACTATGTTTGACATTAATTATAAGACGTGCAGAAAATTTTCAAAATGCTTTTTTGTGTAGGTCGTTATAGTTGTTTTACAGAATTTTGTGACTTAAATAAATTACATGTTACTCAGAGACTGACATGTTTGGCTTGTCAAAAATGCTACATTCAGTTGATGCAAATTCATAGACTTTTGAAAATCAAGAACATTTTTTGTTTGTCTTTTGGCTTTATAAGCCAAGGCGATGGCATCCACTATCCAGTGGGCCATCCTCTGCTTGGAGACAGCCTTTCCCTTCTGCTGGCCTCCGTAACAGACGAAGAGCTGGTCTGAGGCCATGAGGCTTTGCGTTCAGTCCACGTATAGGCGCAGAGCACGAACGGGACAGAGAAAAGCTAGGGCTGGATCTGCCTCCTCCGAGGGCAGCGATTGCAGGTTCACCACCTGGTCCCGGAAGGGAGTGGTAGGAACCTTGGGCATGTATCCGGGACGGGGTCTCAGGATTATATGAGAGTTAGCCGGGCCGAATTCTAGGCACGATTCGTGGACCGAAAATGCATGCAGGTCCCTCCCCTACCCTCTTGATGGAGGCCAATGCAACCAGGAGCACTGTCTTCCAAGACATAATTTTTAACTGTGATTGCAAGGGTTCGAAGGGTGGTCTCTGAAGTGCCGAAGGACCAGAGACAAGCCCAAGAGGGTATCGAGAGCGGGCGAGGCAGATTTAGTCTCCCTGCCCCCCCCCCCCCCCCCCCTATGCAGGTTCCACTTCAACGCATAGAGGAGCCTCGTAGAGGGGGCTTAGAACCTCTGCGTCCTGTCCAGGGACCAGACATGGAGTTTCCAGAGGTCTGGAGGCGGGTGCCATAGGGTGCCCCGTCTCTGAGAAAGCTCCAGTTCTGGGAACCAGGTCCGGTTGGGCCAGTAAGTCGCAACTAACAAGACCTGCTCCTCGTCCTCCCTGACTTTGCACAGAGTCTGTGCAAGAAGGCTCACTGGCGGAAACGCAACTTGCATAGGCCCCGGGGCCAGCTGTGTGCCAGTGCATCCGTCCCTTGGTCAGGGAGTAACACAACAGGCAGTGCGACATGTCCGGGGCGGCAACAGATCTACCTGTGCAGTCCCGAAGCGCCAATTCAGCTGGACCACCTGTGGATGGAGTCTCCACTCGTCGGCTGCACGGTTGAGCAGGCCCGGAGTGTGAATGGCATGAAGCAACCTCAGATGCTACTAACTCCATAGGAAAAGATGACGGGCGAGTTGTGACATGCGGTGGGAGAGTAGATCACACTGGCGGTTGATGTATGCAACGGCCGTAGTGCTGTCTGTACTGACCAGTACATGCTTGCCTAGTAGCGGCGTTTTGAAATGGCCCAGAGCAAGGTGTACTGCTAACAACTCAAGGCAGTTGATGTGCCAATGCAGTTGAGGCCCCGTCCACCCGTTGTACGTGTCTCCCCAGCCAGTGGCAGAGCCATCCGTGGTGACCACAACATGCCTGGACACTTGTTCTAGGGGAACACCTGCCCGAAGAAACGAATGGTCTGACCACAGGCTGAGAGTTTGGCAACAGTGCGGGGTGATAGAAACCCGGCATGAGCTGCGCTGCCATGCCCATCTCGGGACTCGACCATGGAGCCAGTGTTGAAGCGGCCTCATATGAAGAAATCCAAGCAGCGTCATACTTCCATACTGAAAAAAGTTCTTCACACACATCCGGGAAGACACGGAGGCGGGGCAAGGCGATTATGCGTCGCACTGCGCCCCCAGTGTAACCCGGACAAGCATGGCTGTCAAGTCTGAATCTGATTCAGCATGAGCACGCACACCATATAGTGGGTGCTCAGCATCATCTTCATTTCCAGAGCGTAACAGCCCTCTCTCTGATGCAGCGATCGACATCTAATCCTCCCCTGAAGCCCGAATGAAATGCTAGGTCCATAATGAGAATGAGGCATGCGAGACAGTAGCCGCGTTTCCATTAAAGATTCGCGCAAAACTTTTGCGATTTTTTTCTAAATATCGATAAAAAACTATTGCGAAATGACGGCGTTTCCATTAACCGATGTTATGCGACTAAAACGTCATTTTTTTCCTCTCGCGATAAGTCATTCCAAAAATCATGGCAACGGACGTTGGTAAGTTTATATCACAGCCACGTACCGCACTAGACATTATTATTATTAATGGAAGGAAACGTAGGCATGTTATCCAAGCATTGATGGCAAGGAAAGAGCTTATACTGTGTCTGTGAGCGGCACATATGAAGTGTTTTTGGGTTTTTCTCACTCATTTCTGCTCCGAGGTCTTGATTGTGGTATTTCTTGGTTTAGAATCCAGTATTTCTGTCATTCTTCCGTCTTTTATGAATTCAATAAAGAACTCCGTCTCGTATTCTGTCCAAACACACCGCGCCTTCTAAGTCAGCTGACCTGTAAATGCGCAAAAACTGTTTCCATTGCAGTTTTGCGAAATATTTCTTTTTCGAATTGCCTGAAAAACCACCTCATGCGAGCGTAAAAACTTTTTTGCGATAAATGGGAGTTTTTGCGAAATTTACGTGTTTCCATTATATATATGATATATATATATATATTAGGGCTGGGAATCGATTAAAACATTTTTTTAACATTTTTTGCACAAAAATTTGCACAATTTGCTGTAATTAATTGCAATTAATTGCATTTCCCCCAAGCTTGTAATCATCAATATTTAAACTTAGAATCACCTAATTAAATTAAACAACACAGGGGAAAAAAAGGAACAGAAAATAGACCTATATATATTAAAATAATATTAAACATCAATATATCAATATATTATTCTTTTTCAATAATCAATCAACATAGTCAATTTAACAGATTTTTTTTTCTTTTTTTTTTTTTACTAATTATCAAAATAAAATATAGTCCTACAAAGCTATTATTACCAGAGCATGTGATCAGAGCAGGTAATTTTACCATTGTTGCCCAGCATGACTATACCAGCTCAGCAAACAGAAGTCTACTACAGAAAAATGTCACGTTATTTGAGCGGACTTTGCTTTTCCAGTGCGTGATCGGTACATGATTGGAGCGTTTGGGCCGTTAACGACAGCAGAACGCGCAGCGCAAACACGGAGCAGAACTTTGAGCAGAGAGCGCAGCAGCGCGCCAACACACACACACACACACACACACACACACACACGGAACAGAGAGCGCAGCGCACACACGGAGCGGAAAAGACCAGCTCATGAAAGCTGCGCGAGAATGAAACCTGATCGCCGAACACGGCATATTTTCGGCCTTTTCAATAGCAGCCACAACAGGAAATCATTAAAACGAGGCAAAAAAAAGAAAAGTGCTGCGTTAATTGCGTTATTTTTTTTTTTTTAACGCGTTAAACATCTCAAATTAATCGCAAAGATTAATGTGTTAATTCCCCCAGCCCTAATATATATATATATATTAGTATATATATTAGTGCTGTCAAACGATGAAAATATTTAATCGCGATTAATCACATTAATGTCATAGTTAAAGGGTTAGTTCACCCAAAAATGAAAATTATGTCATTTAATGACTCACCCTCATGTCGTTCCAAGCCCGTAAGACCTCCGTTCATCTTCGGAACACAGTTTAAGATATTTTAGATTTAGTCCGAGAGCTTTCTGTCCCTCCATTGAAAATGTATGTACGGTAGACTGTCCATGTCCAGAAGGGTAATAAAGACATCATCAAAGTAGTCCATGTGACATCAGTGGGTTAGTTAGAATTTTTTGAAGCATCGAAAATACATTTTGGTCCAAAAATAACAAAAACTACGACTTTATTCAGCATTGTATTCTCTTCCGGGTCTGTTGTCAATCCGCGTTCACGATTCCGCAGTGACGCTGCTGACGTAAGACGCCGCTGACGTGTTATCTGGTGCACCCGAGCTTCGTTTACAGTCTGAGGGAGACGCACGCTGTATTCAAGCTATTCTACATAGTTTGTATTTTGGTATTGCTATATTTTTTAAAATGGTGTGTAAGTGTGCATGTCGAGAGCGTCAGCAGCGTCTTACGTCAGTAGCGTCACTGCGGAATCGTGAACGCGGATTGACAACAGACCCGGAAGAGAATACAATGCTGAATAAAGTCGTAGTTTTTGTTATTTTTGGACCAAAATGTATTTTCGATGCTTCAAAAAATTCTAACTAACCCACTGATGTCACATGGACTACTTTGATGATGTCTTTATTACCTTTCTGGACATGGACAGTATACCGTACTGTGTACGGTAAAAAAATGTTTTTTTATTGAAAACAACACTGGCATATACTGTAGTGTTCAATTTCACACTAACATTCTCACTTGGAGCAAATAATCTCTCACACAATGTAACACTGTCCATCAATAAAAGGGTGAAAGAAATACTGACGAGGTCTTGATATTGACGAGGTGGCGGAGAATTCGCATCAGCTGTGTGTGTGCTTGGCCATCAAGTGGTAATTCAGACTGGATGTGCTGCAATGATAGCTCAGTTCACAACGACAAAACACACAGATCACTTTGGTCTTGTCAATTGAACCATTTGGCCACTTTTTTTAAATTAAACTTTTCATTCAGAATCTTATTGGCATTCATTTCGGCGTCTCGCGCTCATCATTCATCCACTCAAAACGTAACGTTAAAGGGGGTCGCACACTGGACGAGAAGCGAAGCGCCTCGTATTTAAAATTAGAACACATTATTCTCTATGAGTACACACACCGGCGACGCCATTCGGCATTTTTATTGCTGGCCATAAACTGAGAAAGTGCGCGTCCGATGTGCGATACAAGTTGTCCTAGACGCGGCTTCTCGTCCACTCTTTGTCCAGCTCGCAAGCCCAAACAAGTGTGTGTGCGGCATGCCTGTTGTTTTGTTTCCAGTCTAGCTAGATCCAGTGGTGTTGTAGTTTTACTAACGTTACTAGTTGTTGCAAAAGCATGTGAAAAAAAACTACAAAGTTTGCTAGGCGTTAATCGCACGATAAAAAAAATGACGCCGTTAAAATGGGTTTGTGTTAACGCCGTTATTAACGCGTTTAACTGACAGCCCTAATATATATATATATATATATATATATATAGGCTTATATATAAATGCAGTTCATTACCCCTTTTAAGTAAGGATAATGGCGTGTTTTATTTTACTATTACTTTATTCAGTTTCTGTAGTATTTTTTTACTTGAATACAACTGCTGTGTAGACCTGACTGAACACATACTCAGCAACTCAACGCTTACATTAGACTGTGGACAGCTTCTTAGCATTAGAGCATGCAGACCAAGTCAGTAGGAAAATTAGTTGAAGTGAGAAAAAGGAAAGAGAAACAGAAAGACAGGCAGAGAAGTGATATAACTTATGTAAGTCCAAGTGGATTAGTGAAACCTGTCACACAATTGAATATGGCTTTGCAGAAATCCCTGCTCTGGGATTTGGCAGCATTATTTCCCAAAAGTTGCAAATGGGGTCTTGAATATGCAGCCAAGCGCTGTTTCTTTAATTACCTGAAATATGCAGAATAATTATGTCCTGCTGGGGCTGTGATTCCCTGATGAACAATGCAATGGCACGATGGAGGGCATGATAGACAGAAAGCTGATGAGATGAGTACTGTCCTCAATCAAGGGCTGCGCTGGAAGCGACCTTGCACCAATTACATGCTGACCTTTAAAGGCCTTAAAATAGCATGTAAACTGTCTAAAATGCATGTAACAATGTTCCATTAGGTTTTGCTTAGTCCTCTTGTGGCAGCCAAAAAAAAAAGTTTCTTGTTGTAGTCATTTATGCACAACATTGGTTAGTCATTTGTGGGAAGAATGACACAGAGAGAGAACACTGAGATAAATTATCCAATATTTTCAGCTGAAATGTATTTGTACATTTATCATTATTTATCATTACGAAAAATATGTTATGTTATGAAAATAACAAAACAATTAAAGTTAAAATTAATGTCTAGTATGCTGGAGGTTGGTCAAATTAGACAATCTAAACAGAATTATAATAATACTAACAAGCTGTTCCAGGAAATGTTATGTAACATAACTATAATTGTAACAATAATAATAATAATAATTATATATATATATATATATATATATATATATATATATGTGTGTGTGTGTGTGTGTGTGTGTGTGTGTTTAAATATGCATTCAAACAATATTTTAATACATTTAAACATTATATTCTTAATATTTTTATCTTTGTTTATATGTTTGAGCTTATACACTCACCTAAAGGTTTATTAGGAACACCATACTAATACTGTGTTTGACCCCCTTTCGCCTGCCTTAATTCTACGTGGCATTGATTCAACAAGGTGCTGAAAGCATTCTTTAGAAATGTTGGCCCATATTGATAGGATAGCATCTTGCAGTTGATGGAGATTTGTGGGATGCACACCCAGGGCACGAAGCTCCCGTTCCACCACATCCCAAATATGCTCTATTGGGTTGAGATCTGGTGACTGTGGGGGCCATTTTAGTACAGTGAACTCATTGTCATGTTCAAGAAACCAATTTGAAATGATTCGAGCTTTGTGACATGGTGCATTATCCTGCTGGAAGTAGCCATCAGAGGATGGGTACATGGTGGTCATAAAGGGATGGACATGGTCAGAAACAATGCTCAGGTAGGCCGTGGCATTTAAACGATGCCCAATTGGCACTAAGGGGCCTAAAGTGTGCCAAGAAAACATCCCCCACACCATTACACCACCACCACCAGCCTGCATAGTGGTAACAAGGCATGATGGATCCATGTTCTCATTCTGTTTACGCCAAATTCTGACTCTACCATCTGAATGTCACAACAGAAATCGAGACTCATCAGACCAGGCAACATTTTTCCAGTCTTCAACTGTCCAATTTTGGTGAGCTCGTGAAAATTGTAGCCTCTTTTTCCTATTTGTAGTGGAGATGAGTGGTACCCGGTGGGGTCTTCTGCTGTTGTAGCCCATCCGCCTCAAGGTTGTGTGTGTTGTGGCTTCACAAATGCTTTGCTGCATACCTCGGTTGTAACGAGTGGTTATTTCAGTCAAAGTTGCTCTTCTGTCAGCTTGAATCAGTCGGCCCATTCTCCTCTGACCTCTAGCATCAACAAGGCATTTTCGCCCACAGGACTACCGCATACTGGATGTTTTTCCCTTTTCACACCATTATTTGCAAACCCTAGAAATGGTTGTGTGTGAAAATCCCAGTAACTGAGCAGATTGTGAAATACTCAGACCGGCCCGTCTGGCACCAACAACCATGCCACGATCAAAATTGCTTAAATCACCTTTCTTTCCCATTCTGACATTCAGTTTGGAGTTCAAGAGATTGTCTTGACCAGGACCACACCCCTAAATGCATTGAAGCAAATGCCATGTGATTGGTTGATTAGATAATTGCATTAATGAGAAATTGAACAGGTGTTCCTAATAATCCTTTAGGTGAGTGTATATCTCCATATTAATAACAGTCTGAGTAATTCTGAGTCTTGAAATGTAAACTCCCAAGTGTTGGCTTTCTAAATATATGTAGGTCTTGTGTCTATTCAGAGTGACTTATGAGCAGCAACCTTTTTATTTTGGGTATGCCAAAATGGGGGCGGAGGCACTTAAGGGGTTAAACGACAGAGTGCCCACATAGCTACAGTATACTTTGCAACCTGCAAGTTCATGAAAACGTAATGCTGAACATTAATGGTCTGCCTCAGATGTGACTATTAATGACTGACAAAACACAAGTCTCTTACATTCGCTGGTGGAAATAATCTCAAAACATTTTGGGAAAATGTTAATAATATTGGCACACACAAAAGTGTTACGGAATATCAGACTATCAGATTGTTAGTGGAAATAAGGAATAAAGATTTGTTGCATAAGATGAGCAGATTGTAATAGCCGGTAAGCAATTCAGAATTATAGCAGTTTGTGGTGATAGATAAATGGATGGTAAGTGTATTTATTGTTCTGCTGGTGACGTTGGAGATTGTGGATGAGGAGATCAGTGATGTGGAGATGCATACACCTCGTCTTGGTAGTGGTAATTTAAAGCTTAGCAAAGCAGGTAAATAGTCCTTTCTCTAAACGAGGTCAGACAGTGTAGCGACAATGAGAAGGAACCAACCACAAACTAATCTTCTTCCAGAATATTAATTCAAACAGAATATTAATTCAAGATTTGGTCAGGACTTCGTATCCTCATCCATCTTGTCACGGGATCCAGGCGCCGACCAGTCTGACTAATTACAAGAGCCCCCAGCACTAACACATAACTGGTCAATGCTATCTTTGTTGCTGAAATTACTGATTGGTTAAGAGAAAGACAGAGACCAAGGTCTCACACAAGAGCCCTCACATTCCAGATTCAAATTACCCAACCCAGAGCCATGAATCATTTCATTCTCCAGAAAGTCTGCTAACCAAAGACTTTTATTGGTTAACTGAAGGAAGAACTGGTCAACGTTTGATAGTTTCGCAAGACGGATCAGTTCAGAAAATGGTACTGCTGACCCCTGCGGCTAACGGACCCCATCTTGGTCCCATGAGAGATGAACAAAACCTCTCTTCAGCAGGAACTATCCATGACCTCAGATTGGAATGTCTAAACTTTACACACCAAAAAGACTTTACCTATCAAAATCCATAAAACTCATTCAAGAACAATTTTCAATGGACTTATAGACATCAGACATCATTCTATGTGTTTCTACGATATATGTGTCCATTTAATATGCTTTAATCCCATATAATTCATGTAATTGTATAACTATTAGGTGTGTGAATGAAAGTGTGTACTGTTTAATATCAATGCTATCTTACGAACACAACTAGCAAGATGACTGGAATTAAATCTGTGTAAAATGTTTCATATTCTGATAATTAGAAATCATGCCCAAACTGTTGCATCTGGTCTTTAAATAGAGAACCCCCAGGGAATACATGATTTATGACTTTGCAAACAAAGCCAGTGTCTAATTGGTCCGCTCTCTTCAGGAGGGGGGACAAACTTTTAGTTTAAAACCCTTAGACCCAAAAACAAAGCTCTCTCTCTCTAAGTTGCTCTCTAAGTTCGCTCTCTAAGTTCTCTCTCTGAGTTCGTTCAAAATGTTCTGATAGAGAAGAGCTCTCAACAAATGCAGAACTAAGATGAAGAAGAGCAGACGATGGTTATAGCCTAACCATGTAACAGACGACCAGATCAACCCAAATTAAGATCAGATGGGTTAGATTCCATTCCAGTCATCTAGCTACTTTCCGTATCTTATTTTCTTTCTTTCTTTGTGTTATTCTTTCTTTTCCGATTGAAAGTCTCGGTTTTAAGTTAAGCTTTGCTGCAAAGTTTCGGTCCACGATTCACGGCAACGCACGCTTTCAACTTCAAAGACCTTCAACCATCCGGCATCCACGCCACAGACATCTATCCAGGCACGAGGAGACCATAACCAACGAACGAACCCCTTTGACGCTGACCAAAGGAAATCCCAAAAGGAACGCAAAAGCAAATACGCAAGTAGACTACCTCCAGACTTTTAAACTGAACTGGTGTTTTGATATATGTAATAACCTGTCTAAGAAACGATAGAAGGGTTAAATTAATGATTGACGGTTCGTTCAGGTCATGTCTTACAAGTGCATATAGAAATTCGGAATTTGCTTCCTCTTACCCTTAAACTCCTTCTTTCCAAACTCATTCTTCCTTTTTTTATTTTTTTATTTCTTTATTTCATTTTGTAATTCTTTCTGTAACTTGTATGAATGTGTGCGTGTGCGTGGGTTTGTGTTAGATGTTTTAGATAATTAGCTTTATGTGTTAGTATATAATCAATAAAGTATTGTTTGTATTTGAAAAGAGATTACTTGTGTTATCTGCTTATAAATTTATTGTCTTGAACTTCGATCAAAGTTACCTGCTTTTACCCTTGATTATTTCTTAATTTATTGTTAGCTGGGGATTTCTCTTTCTTGGCCAGGAAGATATTATATTTCCTAGAGTTAATAACTGTTTATGCTTTCTGTTCATTGGATGAACTGATAGACTGATCATACTATTGATTCTGCTACAGTAAATTATGAAAATAATTAAATTATTAATTATTGATCATAATTCGTTATGAATAATAATTAATTAGATTTATACGGGCGTATAAACGCTACAACAGTAAGGATAGACGAGGTGTGTGCTTATATGTGTGTCTTGATGAGGTGATGATCAGGATGAGGGAGTGTACAGTAGCAGTGAAGGAAAACTGGTGCACTTTTTTTCCTGCACAGTAACGGTTCTACACTAACCTGCATTTGTCGCTGGTTTTTAAAAACAAACACAACGCTGGGCATTTATTACCTGCAAATCACTTTCATAATACTTTTAAAGGTTGGTGACATATCCTCGGAAAAACTCCTGAGATCCAAAAGCTAATGCCAGCAACTTACCTATGATGACTTAACAGCTGAGCGCAGGCATTTCACTGATGTTGGATGTGTCAACATCACATTTGCATATGCCATACTATTTTGAATTCATGATTGATTGACTGAACTGACTGAAATTTTAAACAGAACGATAAAATAATGTTATTAACCGATTAATGGTAATTTCCAATAAGCTACTAGTGTTGTCACGGTACTGGAATTTCTAACTTCGATACGATACCTTGAAATGTATCATATTCGATACCATAAGGATTTTTTTTTTTTTTCTTCAAAATGAAAGACAAGTAAACAGTAATAAAATAAGAACAAATAAGCAAATTACTAACAATAGCACAAACAAATACAATATAATAAAGATACAAATTAAATAGACTGCTTTATTATTTTCAGATAGGTCTAACAGTAGTATTCAGGTAAGAAACTAAATAAAGAAACACATTAATCAAATTTAAAATAACATTGGATAATCTTCATTTAAAAAAAAAAAAAACAGATTAATCAGTCAAGAGCATTAAGTGATTTTCTCTTTGTCTTTTGTCGTTTGATTAACATTAACAACATAGAGAGTGGCACGTTAATTAGGCAGCTGTCCCTTTAAGACCTGACACTCGCATGGATTCAAAATACTGTTACACATTCTTCCTGAACTGTTTATGACTGTGTTTTCACTGTTAATACTCACTAAGATGGACATTGTGACATTATTTTTTTGTGTATTTGACCATTAACCCTCTGGGGTCTAAGGTGTTTTTGGGGTCCTTGAGATGTTCTGACATGCCCTGACATTTTTGCTTTTTTCAGTTGCTTATAAACATATTAATGGCAAAGGTGTAAATTCACTCTATATAGCACAAACAGGGCTACCATCATATGTGAGCACCATGCATGTACATGTTTGTATTTTTGAGAGAATAATGTTTATGCATGGTTATTGAAAAAACTAAAAACTAAAGTTTCTGAAATAAGGCCATAAAACACATTCTAAATATGGGTCAATAAGACTTGTGACTAATGGATGTCATCGCCTAACATAACACAATGCATTGATTTAAATTTTGCAAAACACTTTCTGTCTGGAAAGGCAATATGCGGAGTGGGCGTCAACGATCATGCATATTTAGTGGTTCGCACCTGGAGACAATGGGGCCCGCATACTTAATGAGCCATTCATTCAGGTGTGTCACAAGAAAGAATGCAAGAGCAACAGTTGGAAGCATCTCAATACTTTTTTTATTTTTCCACAAATTGTGCTTGCAAATTGGCCTATAATATCAAAAAGGAAAACATGTCTAGTAATTGTGCAGTTAATTCTCATACTGTATTTTCAGTTTTGGAATATTTATCCTCTCCCCAAATTTGTCACTAATAAAACACAATAAAAAATTATTTTAAAGAAAAGGCTTATATTTGCCTTTTATTAGTTTGTTTACATCTACCTTGTATTTTTTTAAATTAAAAAGGTTACAATTACAACAATTCAAGTGTAATCTTTCTTTGTAAAAACTAAAGTATACATTTTATCATACATATTTCAAAGTTAAGGATTCATTACTTGAATATAGCCTAGGCTACATTGGAATAAACACTATAACTTATTATTTGATTATTTTTGACAAAACATACTATATTTAACATATGAGCAAAAATTGGCAAACAAAAGCTTATTTGAGGTGGCAGATATTTTACAGTAAAAATGTATAATCTATCCAAAACTAATCAATGAAATGTTGTCTTTCATATGTCTGTAACATAGTAACTTTCGTTTTTATTATAAGAAATATAAATGTTAATTTGCAGTTTAATACGTTGCTTATACAAATACATTTTATTTCAACATATTTCACTCGATTTTTACTCAGTAGCCTATAGCAATACAGTTTGCTAAAAGAGAAACATTCACAGACAGAAACGATTCAAATTTAAACCGTCTTTTGCCAGTTGTGGTAAACAGCGGCATCTCTGCCGTTCATTCATTCATTCATGCACAGATACGCGCCGCACTTGAGAATGAAAAAAAAACTTACTACATTATTCCATAGCCTCGGATCTGTTGCTCCTCGTACTTCTGAGGTAAATTTTCCATTATAGTATTATTCCTCACAGCGCTGCGAGACTGTGTAAACAAGTACAATGATCTGATGTGTTTTCTCGAGCTGATATGGGGGCGTTCACAGTTTGCAGGATTGCCTCAGACATTTGCGTTTGAATAGCGCGCACTCTCCGGGGCGGGGTCACATTACATCTGAATGAGCTCTAATTAGCTCGACTGGAATCGCTCTCTTTTAATACAGATTTCACAAGCTGAGAATATTTGTTTTTTATATAAATTACTTCATTTAAAAGAAGAGAATTCAAGCTTCATGCCTGTGTGTCTGTATGTCTGTTTGACTGAGTATTCGCTGAGTTATGGTTCATTTTCGGACGCGTTTCAGAATTGACTACACTGACAGAGAGAAAGCAGAACTCGCATCATGTTTATTTTTCTTTATTTGGCGAAAAGCACAACACTTTGTTTTTATTGTGAGTATACACAAAAATAATACACACTTAACAGGATCGATTGATGTATAACACAAGCATATAAAATAAAAAGTAATTTTTTTTTTTTTTTTTTTTTTTTTTTCACTGATAAGGAAAAAAACGAGCCTATCGCGCCGGCGTGATAGCCGACCTCAGGGGGTTAATAAGCCACGAAAAAGAGCTCATTTTGGCACTTGTATATCAGAGGTGGCTTTGTTATGTATGTTTGGTTCGGATGTGAGCGCGAAATCTGCGGGAATGAGTAGAATTATGCGCAATCCCATGCCGAAATTCAGACCCGGTCACACCAACACTATTTAACCGGAGTGAATGAGACGGCTGGATGAGAGGAGGCGGGTGTGTGTCAACTCATTGTCGGAGAGGAGAGCAAGAAAGCACAGCTGGTCTCAGTCTATTGATACTGCAGAAAGGAATATTGCAATCGTTTCAGATATTTCAGTATTGATACATATTAAAATATCAATATTTTTTACAACACTAGAAGCTACAATAAACAAGTCTTTCGTAGTTCCAGAGTGTTTGTGAGCTGTTTTTCTCCATCAGAGCATATTTTGCACTGAATCATCTCAAGAGGCTGTCTACTCTATTGTGGAGCTGGAGCAGCACAAAGAGGTAAACATGGCGGAACGACTGCCTTCAGCCCACAGCAACAGCAGAGCAGTCTCCATCCAATGTTAATTCATTTTCTTTGGGTTTAATTTATGTTAGTTTGCACCGAAATTCAGAGAATCGTATCTGTCGGATTTACAACACATCAATTCATCCACATCCCGGAATGCATGAAAGTGAGTGGCCGGTGATGTGGGAGAAGAATAGAGTAAATTTTATAGTTACCTAATACCTACACAATGTGTACCTGATATGAATAAAACACGTCGTCAATTTATATAGTCTGTGTGGTGCAGTGAACGTTCTAATCACACCAGTGTGATCATATGCCAGCCTGGACTGATTCAAAGGGTTAATGACACTCCAGAGCACTGTTTGTATACGAAAATTGTTTCCCTGCATATTCTGTCTCATGTAATTTTCACTGCTGCTTCTTTGTATATCAGCTCATTGATATTAATAAGCAGTGGATGATGCAGCCTCTTTCCTTTGTCAGAAACATGGCAGCTGTATTTAACAACTCACGTTATAAATGAAAGAACAATAGACACTGTCTATGACCGTTCTTTCTGTTGTCTGTGTGTAGAGAAGATAAAATGTACAGGCTTCCAGGAGAAACCAATCAGGTAGAACAATAACAGCTAATGCCGATTGATTGACTAAGGTGACAGAGTGAACATTGTGGCTTTTCATGGTGTGATGTGTCCACATTGCATTTTTATGTATTGAGTTGAAGCTAATGAATGTCTGGTGCTTGCCAAAGAACCAGTGAACAGGGCCATTAAGTGAACTCAAACCAGAGGTTTATTAGAGGGATTCATGAGGCTGCAGTCCAGGTCCTCCTTCACGTTTGTTTCCCAGCCTCTTCAGTGGATTTATGTAACCTTGTGAAGGCGAAGCTTTAAAGGTAATTTACAGCCCATTAAAACAAGCAGAGGAGGATAAGAGTGAGTGCATGGTAGGGCAAATGTGAAATACTGTATGGAGTGATTGCCAGAGGGAGAAAAAGTCAGGTGAAGAAAGATGATACAAGCTACCAGGTTTCTTTGCCCACGCATCTTTACAATACAGTCCTTAAGGAAAACCTTTGAGAAGTATCTCTTCAAATGCTTTCCAGGGCTCTAGCGTTCATCGTTTACCTCAAACAAGCACTTTCAACTAGAAGTTTCCATTGGAGCTGTGGCCTAGTGGTTAGTGAAACACGTGTGGTCGACACAAGATTAAGTCTCGCTCATCATTTTCTAGTCGCTTCTCTACTATCAATAAAATGCAAATACAAAAGAGCCCACCCTCGTGTCTCTAAGATATGATCTTTGGTTAAATTTCAAAAATGTTTGTTTTATTGTCCACCAAGCAAAAGGGTAAATGCGTCCAATATTTAATAATAATAATTATTATTGTGTGTGTGTGTGTGTCTGTGTGTGTGTGTGTGTGTGTGGTGGTAGTGGTGGTGGTGGGGGGGGGTGGTGGTTTAGGACACGTTTGGGTCCACAAATGCTGCCAAAAAAAAAGGCAAGCAAATCCAATCGACAGATTTGCTTGATTTGAGTTGACAAGGTCAGTCAGATTGGACAGGAAACATGTATCATCTGTGCGCAGCCAAACATAAAACATGTGTGTTCCCATCTGGTGTTATGTGAGGTGTGTGAGTGGATTGGAATTTCTCTCTCTTAGATGCCAGGCTGGAGGATCATGAGCCCTGGCGGCAGCTGCTTCATCCCTCTTCATTACCACCACATCATCCCTGAAAAAAAAAAAAAAAAACCTTTTCCTCATAACACCCTTCCTCCACCCCCATCCCTACACATTCTCGGTATTGGTATCCTTGAAGCTCTCTTTCTCTGTCTCTCCCCATCTCTCTCTCTCAATCTCATGTCTCCTTTTTTTTAATCACCTCCCTTATTCCTCTCTCTTCACCATATTCCTTTTTCTTAGAAAGTATGTGGCAAAGAAAAATATTCAGGAGGCCAAGACTGTAGCAAATGTGATTAAATTCACATTCATATAGCCACCCCTATTTTGTATGTATAGAAACAGTACACATAATATTTCAGTAGAGTGAAGTGCAGCAAAGACACAGTGTTGAAATTAACTCCTGAATATTGTATAATGTATTTGAACACACACTGTCCAGATTACGCACTTTACGAAGATTGCAGATGTTTTTATAATGCAGGAAATGACTTTGTTAGCGTACAATCTCCTTCTGAAGCAGAAAATATATTAATAGAATTGTTTAAATCATTTTCAATTAGTATTTCACTACACAACAAATAACAAGACAACGCAAGTTTCACTAGAGAAAATTCTGTGGTCTGCTGTGGACACTACCAAAGCTGGTAATTGAAAACAATTATCAGCCAATTACATTTTTTTTAAGAAATGGAAAAATGCACATGACACAATAACATTTAGAGAATATAACAGTAAAATGTAAGTAAAACATCTCTCAAGTGCATTAAGCAGCACAATAACTCGGTCAGCCCATTTAGAGATTATTGGCTGATAACCCATTCAAAAAACAAACAAACATATGATTTGGTAGCAGAATTGTCAATAAATAATAACCTAAACATTTTTTTTTTCTTCTTACAGGTCCCTTTTAAACAGGTCAATTTAAGAGAATATCACCAGCAATATTTAAAAAGCCTCCAACAGCAATTATCACAAAATATTAATAACCCCTAAAAAGCCAACAGTTAAAATAAATGCTTGGAGAGACACCTTGCAGTACACAAAAACTTGGTTGAATATTGGGCAAACTATGACAATGTTAAAGGATTTGCTTACCTATATATATATATATATGAGAACTATTCTGCCCTACAAAGGCAAAAGACCTTAAGTCGCTAGAGTGTGGATCTGAGAAAAATGACTTTAAAGATTTTTTGTTGTCCCGCCAAATTAATTATAGGTAGGGCACTGGAAATCTGGCAAATTGATGTTTTAGTAATGGAAATTATATACATAAAAAAATATTGAGCTCAAACTTGACTTTTGACCACTATTTTAAAGTTACTGTACTCTGCCTTTCTATTGTCAGCGAAAAGTGAGAAGTCATGCAAAGGCAAAAGGCAGTAACTTCCACATTATCAGTATTTGGTTGCTGATCACCATTAACAAAATCATTATAGTAACACCTGTATAAAATCTAGTGATCATGGCATTTATTTTGTATGATTTACAATTATTTATAGCCATCTACTTATTGATATCCTGTGCTTTGGTTGCATTCTGATGGCATTATTAATACATTTGACATGACAAAATACCTCCATAGATATATTAGTCCAGCGTTGGCTCGACCGCGTTAAGTTTTGGTACTCTGCCAGCTAGATGCATGAGTGTTTCAACCAGGTCCAGTACCCGAACTGAGTGAGGCGGGGCTTTAATTCTTGGTTGTATTCATCTGATACGGCAATGTGTAACGTTTTTCTGTCAACTCTGCATAATTTGTCAATGATGCGGGTTCATACCATACTAAATGTTCTGACCGCAATTGTGCAGGACAAAGCTCTGAGGACATAGGAAGTTAGAGGGACTGATGGCAGCTGTACAAAGTACACAGGCTACACCGTAATTTTAATTTTAATGGACATTAAAACAAAGGCAGAACACTGTACAATCTGATAGGTAGCATTATTTGATAGAACACCGGCACAGTAACTTCATATTGACGCGCGGTTAAACAAAGGCAGAGTACCGTAACTCAATTTGAGCGTTCCAAAACAAAGCCAAAGAGCGGTAACTGATGTTACGGTGTTCTGCCTTTGTTTCTCATGGGCTTTTGGAAGTTACTGTTAAGACAACTCATTATTTTCTCGAAAAAACAACGGAATTGATTCAAGATACTTATCCACATGATAAAGGAGGTCTTGAATCTGGAAGCCAGGGAAAACAATCTGAAATCAATTCTGAATTTAATAGTTAACTGACAAATACTAAATGTTTTATAACTACATGAATTAATCATGAATTACAGTAGGAATACATGTTAATAAAGCATTTATTAACACACTGAGTAACTATTACTATATGTCTAAATAAAAAAAGATGTATAAATGTACATTTAAATACTTCATTAATCATTTACTTACACTTTCTAAATGATCTTATGAACCACTGACAACTCCTAAATAACTTGTTTGTAAATAATGTAATGCATCATTTAGAAATGATAAATTGATTATTAATATAGTATGAAAATACAATTATTGAACACATTATAGATATGCTTATAAATCAATAATAAAGCATTTATAGTTGTATTTAGTGTTGTCAAAAGACCCGGTACTTCGGTACCAAGTCGGTACTAAAAAAATGTAAACGTCACGGTACCAAGTTTTCTTAAGTACCGGTGGTACCGAGGACCCTTTCAAACCCGGTTCCTTGATGCGCATGCATGCACGCATGCACTGAGCGCGTGCAGTTGCGCGTCCTCTTTATTAAAGCGCTGAGACATGGCGACCGGCGGTGCTGCTGATGTGGTGGCTGTAAATCCACTTGTTGATAAGAAAGGAGGAAAGAGACACATATGGAAATATTTTGGATTAGGCTAATGTCACGTTCCCATAAGTGGCCGTTCACATAGCGTGTTTTTTGCGCGTGCAGATTCCAAATAGAAGCGATGCAGCGCGCTCGTTTTTCCAGGCGCGCCTATGTTCATGGTTACATAGCAACGACAGACGCCACGGGAGAGCAAGCGCTTGTGGAAAGGAGAAACTTGTCAATCTCCGAATGCAACGTTACATGAGGAGAGTAAAGATGGAAAGCTTTTAAAGCTTAGTTCCATATAAATTCACGGATAATTTGTTGTTTTGTCATTAGTGAAAATCAATATTGACCTTGTATTTGAAAAAGGATCCTCATATAAAAACAATACTAATTCAGAGTAAGTTCATTCGCATTCAGAGATCGACTATTTTTGAAACGGTGCGAACTGCGCTCTCCATGATGACGAGGAAGTATCAGCAAATAATTTATTGATTTCTAGCCATTTGGTACCGAAATTGGTACCGAGAACCGTGGATTTTCACTGGTATTGGTACCGAATACTGAAATTTTGGTACCGTGACAACACTAGTTGTATTTATAAACTGCTTATTAATGTCTATTAATGCTTTATAAATTATGAATTAACTAACGCTTAACTAATGATTCATTGCATGCAGTTATAAAGAGGTGCATTGTCATGTTTTGCTTCAATAAGAAAATAAATAACATATCATTGAAGAAAAAGTGTTATATAAATATGTCTTCACTGTCTCCCATTACCATTGGTATTCACTACATCATGTCATTGTTCATTTGCTTAACCCTCTGGGGTCTGAGCTGTTTTCTGGGCCCTGGAGGTGTTCTGACATGCTCTGACATTTGTGGATATTTCTGTTACTTGTGACATTTTCATGGCTAAAGTCTAATTACACTGTATTCAGCACAAACTCTGCTACAATAATATATCAGCAGCATGTATGTAAAAGTTTGTAGTTTTGAGATAATGACATTTATGCGTGGTTTGGGAAAATACAAAAAAAAATTCTCACTGAAATAAGGCCATGAAACCCATACTGATTATTTCTTCACAAGACTTTTGAAAATTGTATGACGTAGCCTAGAATATTTGCTCTAAAACTATGTGAAAATCACCCTGACTGCTCATTCAAAGAAGACAATATATTGATTTAAAATTTTTACGACGTGTTTTGTGTGAGAAAGCTTTATGCGGAGGTCATTAATATGTAAGCTTTTCACACCTGAGAAAGACAAAGACCCTCCCCTAACGGCCCTATTAGGAGCTACCAGGCCCTGTCATTCTGAGCAACCTTGCACAAAGAATGAGGAGATTTAAAAAAGAATGGCTTTTAGATTGTTTGGATTTATTTACAACACAACATAATCCAAAGATACACAACAAATGACAAAAAAGCACTTATTGAAAACAATGATCCAAAGACAGAGACTTTTCTGCCATTCCTAAAAACATTGTACATACCTTTCATTTCCAAGGTGTTTGATTTTCACTTTACCATGTTCATGTACAGAGACTTGTGTGAATGTTGAAGTCAGCAGGACTCAGTGGCATCTGGGCCCTGAAAGAAAAAAAAAAAGTGAACATACTGATATCAAGAGAAAGGCCTGCACGATTTTTGGGAATAAATTTGAGATTTTTCTGGTTAAAATTGCTTTTTAAAATTCACAGAATACACACACACACACACACACACACACACACACAAATGTTTCCAACAATATATAATATAATGAACACCAGGTTTGTTGTGCCTTGTAGGCATAGGCTATGCGCAGTGCTGCATAAAATAATAACAATAACCTATAGCAGCCTATAAATCTTCCAAAAGAATTCAGTAACAACTAAGCTAGAGAAAAATATATTGATTATCATGTTACTTCAAATGTTTCCATTCGTTATGATGATATGAAATTAGATAATAGTAAAAACATGAAGCCGTTTGGTGCGTTTTGCTTTTCAAACGCGATCGCGATCCAAAATATGATACATTCAAACGCGATCGCGCTCAAATATAAAACATTATGGTTACCATATAGCCTACATATCTACGTTTGAGCAGATATCCACAAACACAGTAACAGTAAACACGGGTCTAAATATTATAATATTCACCATATATCTAGCAACAGTTCAACTGCAATGTGAAATTTATGCAACAATAACAAACTAATATGTAAGAATTTCTTACCTTACATCTTTCTTGTCTTCAAATCGCGTTCTTCTTCTTCTGATGTAAATCCAACGTAAGCTCACGGCACGTCTTTCAAACTCGACGAAAAGCAGAGACTTGTGAAGTGTTTTGGTGTTTTGTTTTTGAGGTAATGAGCGCGTTCGCGTTCCATGTGAAAATTTGCATGTGAATCTCTTTTGCGCGAGTGGGCGTGGTCAAATTAAAAATAATTAGGAAGCGTTTGAGAAGCTGGACATCTTGTTGGTTTTATACAAATTACTTAAACAGAGAATATTTGTTTTCAGTTTGAATCCGATCATTTAAAAGTACACACTTAAATGTTTATAAAGGTATATGGCTCATAAATGTGTGACAAGTATTCGCTGAGTTTTGTTTCAGTTTATAGACGTGCTCAAGAAAAAAAAGTTCACCGCGACGGAGAGGCAGAACGCACACCTTGTTTATTTTCTTTATTTTACAAAAGCACAATGTTTTGATTTGATTGTAAGTGGACACATACAAAAGTAGAAATATCACAGATTCTTTTTTATATTTCTTTTTTTCTGTATGACCATAAATGACGGAGAAATTTAAGTTTATAGTGCTACAATGTGAAGAAAATCCAGCAAAACGCGCCGGCGTGTTTGCCGACCTCAGAGGGTTAAAGTGTTTTTATTTTATTTTATTTTTCTTTCTTTTTTTCTTTCTGGGTGCTTTCTCATGGCAAATTGCTGTCAGAGTGAATACCCTTAAGGTTGGTACTTTGGTCTTCCATTGGAACAGGCCGTTTAGAAATGTTTTAAGGCGAGACACGGCAGGCAAAAACAGTTTTATTTTTACTGGTCAATTTTAAGATTTTTGGATATTTGTCTTCAATAACATGTCTTCTTTCAGACTTGTGGTGAAAAAAAGTCTGAAATACACATTTAGGCCTTTATTTTACTACACTTTGTCTGTTTGTGTCTGTAGATTTCTCATAAATTCAACAAAAGTTGACGTTCTTAATCAACATGCTGCTCCGCGATCTGTCATCACATACACCGCTGGAAAGCTCTCTCTCTCCTGTACAATGCTGTAGGATCCAAATATGGTAATTTCCTTTTTATCAGCAACCAATTGTGAAAGTAAAAGGGCTGAACACGCAATCTCATTGGCTGATGATAAATCTTTAAAGCCCGTTTTCTCAAAATGACTTTTCTCTCATACTCCAAGTCCGAAATCTCCACTTCAGTAGCACCTATATACACCAAACTTTCCAGTCTTGTACCTAGTTATATTATGAAGACTTTTACAGAGGGATTTGTAAATATATTATTCCTAGCCTGATTTATATAACATTTTATTCCAAAAAACATGGCGAAAATCATTTTTTTTAAGGCTATTGACAGTATATTCTGATTTACAGGATAACAAAAGTAGATATCCATAAATCCCTCTGTATTTTTTTCCCATCTAATATGTGAACACAATGAAAAAAATTTTTAAAAAATAACCTGGCTTAAGATTTCGTTTTTAAAAAAAAAATATATATATATGTAAATGAGCGCATATTTAATTAGGTATTGCCTAATTTGCATATTTAAACATTAAATTACATAAAACTTGTAATACATTTTTTTCTCATCTTAATGTAGGTAATCAACTGGGAAAGTTTCATGGTGATATCTGCTAGTTAAAAAATTTACCCTATTCACCTGTGGTGTCTCGCCTTAAATCATTTTTTGTTAAACTCTTGTTAAGTACATTTTTAAATTCTGTCAGTGATAATTAACTCAAGGCACTGTATCTACAAACTTAAAACATTTAATGAAACTATGAAACTATGACAAGCTCCTCTGAAAGTGTATTCAAGACCATATTCAGTTCTCTCTAAATTTGCTCCAATGTCTCCAGGAGTAGAAATCTCTGAAGTATTTTAGAGGAAGTCATTCTGAACTTGCACTTAATACTGTGTAACCTTTCAACCTTGTTCATTAAAAGCTACTTTTTTCAGAGGTTTCAGCTAAATTAGGAGATTCTGCATTAGGCCCCCTATGAATTATAAATCCACCAAATATAAACTCAGAAAGAGCATATTTTAGCTTGTAGTCTAAATAATGTTTTGTACATTTTCTGAATGTGTCTTCTGGCCTTCTCATACTTTAACTGTATTATTTATTTTACTGACAGTTTGTAGCTTTCACTAGATAGCCCAAGGTATTTTGAACAAACATTGATTTTCCACCTAGCCTCAGACAGGTCAAGACTGCACTGTAATATTTTATTAGAGTCTCAAATTCTTGCTCAACTTGCTCAACTGTGACAACTTTCGTTTTAGGCCGATGTAACCTAGGCTGCACAAGCTATTGGTTAATGTTAACCAATGGCTAATTTCGTATTTGTTCTTTTAGTGGATAGCAGGTTGGGGCTGAAAAAATAAGACATTGGTTCTCATTCACTAACCGTGCTATGCACAAATTTGTATGTGATATCTGCGTATGAAAGTTTTCACAAAAACATAATTTATCAATATCTTTCATTTTGTTTTATCATACAATAAAATGCAGTACAATAAAATGTATTCTAAATTTCTGAAAAAAAAGTAGGAACAACAAATCACATACCCTGAATGGCGTTATAAATGCGTTAAGATGAATTTGTATACAAAGATATAGATCTTAAATATATTTCATCATATGTAATCTGGGTCCATGTAAAAGGTGTTTATTTGCATTAAGACTTGTTTTGAGGATGGTACACTCTGCATTGCACCAGGATCTTACTGTGTGTGATCTCAGGCGAGAGCGCATCTTTAGAGAGGGTCATGTTTGCTGTGAGCGACAAAAGGAAACGGTGTGTGGAAAGCCCTTATATTGACATGGTTTGGGTGCAAATTACTGTATTTGGGCGTGCGGACACTCATTTAGAATACTCCAAATTCATTAATGTTAAAACAAGGCTAAGAACAAATTCATGTGCGTACGCACGTGTTGTGAATCAGGCAGAAGATTTTCGTGAGACGTTCTCCTGTGTGTATAAATAAGAATAATCCATGCAATCATTAGTGAATGAGACCTAGGACAAATGAGGTCTTGTAGAAATGACCATTTTTCACAGTCCAATTAATGCCTGATGAATAAAATCAACTCCCAGCATACATTTTCACTCTTAAATGCATAATACTATTAGGTGAGTGCAATATTGATAAAAATGATATCTCTGTAAATAACGATAAGTAGCCAATATTTTGCTGAGTGTGTTTTTGGGCTAGTACCTTCACTGGTGTATTTGTCATGGACAGCTAACTGTGTGGTGTTTTACTCTCAACAAATTCAATTATAATAATAAGACACTGTTACTAATTAAATGAAAGAAGTATCAAATAAATCTATCTTTGCACTGCAGAGGTGACACAGAAACTGCACTGGCATTTGGATGTATTTATACAGACTGTTTAATGCAGCTCAGAGGTGACTTAAATGCATTTACACTGCATGTACAATTGCCTAATGCTAAGCAATTTATTTAATTATTTTTTCTAATTGAATATTTATTGACTATGACTTTGACTTTTTTCCATTTTTCTTTCAAAAATTGACACTTTAAGTATGAATCTTAACTTTCAAGTTCAAGTTCAGTTTATTTGTATAGCACTTATACAACAGCCACATGACTGACCAAATTGCTGTACAGAGGTTCAAAAGGAAGGAAAAGGGTAAACAAACAACATAGCTAAAACACAGTTAAAACAGTTAATTAACAATTAAAAAAAAAAAAAAGCCATGGAAAACAATCTGAAATCAATTCTGAATTTGATAGGCAGCCAATGAAGGGTCCTCAGAATTGGGGTGATATGGGCGCTTTTACGGCTATTAACCCCCTGAGGTCGGCTATCGCGCCGGCTCGTTTTTTTCCTTATCAGTGAAAAAAATTTTTTTTTATAAAATATTACTTTTTATCTTATATGCTTGTGTTGTACATCTATCGATCCTGTTAAGTGTGTATTATTTTTGTGTATACTCACAATAAAAACAAAGTGTTGTGCTTTTCGCCAAATAAAGAAAAATAAACATGATGCGAGTTCTGCTTTCTCTCTGTCAGTGTAGTCAATTCTGAAACGCGTCCGAAAATGAACCATAACTCAGCGAATACTCAGTCAAACAGGCATACAGACACACAGGCATGAAGCTTGAATTCTCCTCTTTTAAATGAAGTAATTTATATAAAAAACAAATATTCTCAGCTTGTGAAATCTGTATTAAAAGAGAGCGATTCCAGTCGAGCTAATTAGAGCTCATTCAGATGTAATGTGACCCCGCCCACGGAGAGCGCGCGCTATTCAAACGCAAATGTCTGAGGCAATCCACGCAAACTGTGAACGCCCCCATATCAGCTCGAGAAAACACATCAGATCATTGTACTTGTTTACACAGTCTCGCAGCGCTGTGAGGAATAATACTATAATGGAAAATTTACCTCAGAAGTACGAGGAGCAACAGATCCGAGGCTATGGAATAATGTAGTACGTTTTTTTTCATTCTCAAGTGCGGCGCGTTTCTGTGCATGAATGAATGAATGAACGGCAGAGATGCCGCTGTTTACCACAACTGGCAAAAGACGGTTTAAATTTGAATCGTTTCTGTCTGTGAATGTTTCGCTTTTAGCAAACTGTATTGCTATAGGCTACTGAGTAAAAATCGAGTGAAATATGTTGAAATAAAATGTATTTGTATAAGCAACGTATTAAACTGCAAATTAACATTTATATTTCTTATAATAAAAACGAAAGTTACTATGTTACAGACATATGAAAGACAACATTTCATTGATTAGTTTTGGATAGATTATACATTTTTACTGTAAAATATCTGCCACCTCAAATAAGCTTTTGTTTGCCAATTTTTGCTCATATGTTAAATATAGTATGTTTTGTCAAAAATAATCAAATAATAAGTTATAGTGTTTATTCCAATGTAGCCTAGGGCTATATTCAAGTAATGAATCCTTAACTTTGAAATATGTATGATAAAATGTATACTTTAGTTTTTACAAAGAAAGATTACACTTGAATTGTTGTTGTAATTGTAACCTTTTTAATAAAAAAAAAAAATACAAGGTAGATGTAAACAAACTAATAAAAGGCAAATATAAGCCTTTTCTTTAAAATAATTTTTTATTGTGTTTTATTAGTGACAAATTTGGGGAGAGGATAAATATTCCAAAACTGAAAATACAGTATGAGAATTAACTGCACAATTACTAGACATGTTTTCCTTTTGATATTATAGGCCAATTTGCAAGCACAATTTGTGAAAAAAAAAAAAAATATTGAGATGCTTCCAACTGTTGCTCTTGCATTCTTTCTTGTGACACACCTGAATGAATGGCTCATTAAGTATGTGGGCCCCATTGTCTCCAGGTGCGAACCACTAAATATGCATGATCGTTGACGCCCACTCCGCATATTGCCTTTCCAGACAGAAAGTGTTTTGCAAAATTTAAATCAATGCATTGTGTTATGTGAATGATTAGGCAGGATAATTTTCACATCATTTTGAAGAAAAAACACTAGGCGATGACATCCATTAGTCAAAAGTCTTATTGACATATATTTAGAATGTGTTTTATGGCCTTATTTCAGAAACTTTAGTTTTTAGTTTTTTCAATAACCATGCATAAACATTATTCTCTCAAAAATGAAAACATGTACATGCATGGTGCTCACATATGATGGTAGCCCTGTTTGTGCTATATAGAGTGAATTTACACCTTTGCCATTAATATGTTTATAAGCAACTGAAAAAAGCAAAAATGTCAGGGCATGTCAGAACATCTCAAGGACCCCAAAAACACCTTAGACCCCAGAGGGTTAAGAAGGAATCTTGCAGCAGCATTTTGAACTAGTTGAAGAAGAGCAATTTGAGACTTTGAAATCCCGCAGTAAAGTGAATTGCAGTAGTCTAGACATGAGGTAATAAGACATGAACAGCCATCTCTAGAGTTTTATGATTTAGGAAATGTTTGACTTTAGACAACAGACGAAGTTGATAAAAACTAGAGCCAATTACAGAGGAAATGTGTTTGTCAAGGTTTAAAGACTTATCTAGCAGAACGCCCAGGTTCCGTACACATGAAGATATAAACCGGATAAGATCGAAGCTGGTAGCCTGAGAATTATCAGTGGGCCCAAAAACGATCACCTCTGTTTTGTTTTCATTTAAAGATAAACATTTTTGAGCTAGCCAAGATTTAACTTCATCTAGGCAACAAGTAGGTGGTGACAAGTCATTAACTGCATTCCAATTCAGAGGCTACATCCTTTGAAGGACTCAGACTTCAAATGCCTAGCCGTTGAAGGCTACGAAGGTCGGACCAAGCTTTGTTTAATCGGATGGTCTAGCCTACGGAGGAATGTTTTTGTCTCCAAGCAACTCTGACAGCTGCCTTTGATGAGTGGCAGTAACGTTTATACTGGACTTTTTATGTTCAATTGCCTAAAAACAAAACAGGGTTCGAAACCTGTCAAAATATGTTCACCTTGGTGCATTTATGAACATAGTAAAGAGCATTACTATATAAAATTGCATCTTGGTAAGATATAAGTCAATATTTGAACCGCTTTATATATGCATTTTTTATATTTTACATTTGTATCATTAGATACATTAGATTATTTGAGTAAGAGTAAACTCAATACTTATATTTAAACGAGTAATTAAAAAATCCTGTCGTCACCACCGTGCAATGAATTCTGGGGTAGGGGATGACGCAAAGGATCCATCCGTTCTATCCTATAATGAAGAGCCTTCGAATTGGCACGGCCTTTGTTGCGCAGCGGTGAAGCAATCATCCTTGAATGCAGCCTTCTGGATTGGAACGCAGCTAATGTCTTAATAAGTCATTCATCCATACTATTCATTCAGTCACTAAATCATTAATTAAACTGATTCATTTAAAATGTGGATTCATTCAGTATGAAGCACCGCTACGTGTTGTTCAGAGACACAAAACAGTACTGCTGTGGTTTATTCAACTACTTTATGAAATGAATATGACATTTTCAATCGTGCTGACATTTGGGGAAAAACAGCTCATATGATATTGCTTAACTATATCATTTGATATTAATAAATACACACTCATGGGTTAAAAATGGCCCTGGGTATCTTGAATTTCAGGGGAATTCTAACAGCATTAAAATAGGCATCATGCAGTAAAAGTGTACATTCTCAGGAAATTCTATGGTTTGATTTTTTTTCCCAATGTGAGTGACAATCCAAAATGTCAGCTTGCACTTCGTTAAAGCAATAATTACGATTATAACAAACATTATTGCAGATGATAAATATCACATACACCTTTATATACTATGCAAGTAAATTGGGTTACAAATACTATTTCATGTTAACCTAAAAATAGTGCATGTGTTGGAGACAGCATAGACATTGAAACTACTTTCAATGCTGCTACACCCATCATATACAGAGTGTTATAATTTCACCACAAAAGGTGAAACTCTGCTGGTCTAACTCTGCCGGAAATTTACAGTGGTCATCTTATCTGGTATACACATCGCTTGACCATCAGGGTGACCCTTGTCATTGTTTTCTGATAGACTATGACAAAACTCTCCATCAGTTCAGCTAAGCCTCCTCACGTTTGAGTGTCAGACACATTTATCTTGAAGACAATGAGGAGTAATTTCAGGAAGGGCAGGATATGGAGGACATAGATTCAAAAAGACAGTTAGAAAGAGAAGCAAAAATTTAAAAACAAAATGATTTTTTTTTTTTTTTTGAGTATCATGATTCAGCTTTTTATGGCTCATATAGTATAATATAGTAGAATATGGTGCTCACACTCAAGAAAATAAAATAAAATACAATTTTATTCAGAGGCCCAAACTGAGCAAAAACATTCAATTTGGTGCAGTTTCTGAAATGTAAATGTGATGCGATCTGGGAAAACCCACCACATGGTGAAATTTTACCGATTACAGGGTTTGATACCATATTAAAGCTGGTTTCAAGCCCTTTCCAAATCGGTCGGAACAATTGGCGGTCTTTTATATTGCCTTTTTTCATATCACATATTTTAGTAATCATCAAAGATTAGGTATCATTCGAAAGCTTACGAACTCAAAATTCATCCTGTGAAAACCATTTTGAAATTGGACGATTGAGAGGCGAGCAAGATCTTTTAAGCGAGCAGCTACATCAGACTCCGTTGTTCTCTTGTGCTCCGCTCCACATCTCACAATAACGTTGGATAAAAAAATAAATAAAAAAAACTTGGGTGCCGTTGTAGTTTAAACAGGACTGGTGGGAAATGCGCATTGATACACCTTTATTCTAGATGTTATGTGGTTTATTTTGATAGGTGAACTGTATTTGTAGTGTTAAGAGAAGGAGAGAAAGACAAAGTCTTTTCAGCTTGCCACTATAAATCACAATTTTTCTGCACTAAACTAGTGAATTTTGCCAATATACATTCAGAGATGATAGACAAGATGTTATAGAATAAGAATTTAATGGAAACCCAATTTTGACAAAAAAATTACATCTATTTTTAGACCTTACTGACAAACGTACAAGCGCGACATCTGACGGGTTTTCCCAGATCGCATCACAAATTGCCAAAAAGTGAGATATAAGTCTGATATCTTGTATTTTAAATCAATTAGGCTAAATATTAATAAAAAATAGCAGACTATTTTCATAAACTGCATATAAATATAATTTGTATCAATATCAAAATCTCTCTGTATCACACAATAAAATGTCTTAGTAAGATGATATTTAAGTACTTAGTCTTAAAATCACAGCTCTGTAGTTTTTATTGTGGGGGCAAAACATATAATGCGATGCAATATGATGATTGAAAGACAAATAAACGTTTCTCAAAATACTAATGGATCATATTTGATATGGATGTGATACATGAAAGAAAAGAAAGCCTGTGTCTGCAACAAAAGTCGCACAGCTGTTTTAAACCTGTGATTTTCCCTCAGTGCAATTAAGAAGCAAATCAGCGGGGAGGATTAAAACATCCACAGCTGATGGTCCATTTTTGACAGGCCTTCCTTCTGTAACGGCCTTTAGAGCAGTTACTTTGGTTTTGAGCAGTGGTACCTCTCCCGTGCTCTAGGGGGCTCTCCAGACTACTTTTCCTCTGAATAAAAGACAGGGAGAAGAAGAGTAGGGTATGTTTGGTTGGAGAGAAGCATGGCTTCCTTCTGTTAACCTTCTGTGTAGTCCGGATTGAGAAACTGTGGTTTTAAGCTCATCCAAAAGGACTGCTTGTGCATACCTCATCCACAAAGTTATCATGAGAATTCCTCCATTCCTATGCTGTAATGCTTCTGTGGGGAATTCTACTAAGTCATGCCAATATCATCATTGGATTAATTGAATCTACTGAGATCTGGGATGTTTGAGTGCTACAAGGACATCATTTTGCAACGTACCCTAAACTGAAGCCTGGATTGTATGAAGCTAGGATATGAGATGAACTGCTAGACTGTTTGCTCTTTTCTTGTTTGACAAACCCCTATCTTCATCTGTACTTTGCGCAAAGACTTTTCAAGGAAAGACATTTTATGGACAATTACCAGATAAGCTCGGTTTCTAATAACAAACTTAGAAAACATACATGCATATCTTTAATTGTTGGCGATTTTGTGTGACTTAATTAATATAAACACTTTGCAATTATTTTTGTGTTTTGTACTTGGTTTGTGAGTTTCTGAATCTGGTTAAATCTATAATAGTCAACGAAGTCCTCCCTTATAAATTTATTTGTGATGCGCCCTTCTGAGAGTTCTCGGAGGGACAGTCACAAAATGGCGCCCGAACAGGGACTCTAAGACTATTTTACCAGACTACCAGAACTCCAAACTCTAAGAGAAAAAAAAAAAAAACACTAATTTTCAAGTCATTTATTTTGCAATATACATTCAGACTATCATGGATAGGGATATAGTCACCTCCCAAACAGATTTCACAGCAGGGTCCTTTCATTCACGAAGAGAACCAATGAGAGACCTGATTACCACTTTTAGTGATTTATATATTAACTCTGATGAAGAAAGTGAGAGAGCTGAAGATAATGATCCTGATGAAGAGATCCATTTTCCACCACCACCACCCCCATTGACTGTTGAATATGACGGTCAATCATCGGCTGTTAACCCTATGTTAAATACACGGGTTACCTCTTTAGAAGCACAGTTAATGGATTTGGAGAATGGGGTGAGTGAAAAAGTTTCATTGGTGGAGTTGGAGAAACAATGTAGGAAGCTGGAAGATAAAATGTCATATCTGGTGCAACGTGAATGTGAAAGGGTGAAACAACAGCTAGAGATGTTAGTGAAGGATCTGGGACAATCCATGGTTGACTGCTTAAAGAGAAGAGATCGGCAATTGGAACATAAGTTTCAATCCATGATACCTCCTTCATCCACACCGGTTGTTACAAGCCAGAACCCTCTAGCTAACATCCATTGTGCAAAACCCCACAACTCTACTTATATTGAGCAATCTGCTCAAAGCAATCAGTCTTCATTACAATACAATCCCCCAGTAAAACTTGAATTCCCTAGTTTCTCTAATTCCCAAGAAGATGATCCTGTTGTGTTCGTTGAGCAGTGTGAGGAGTATTTTGCTGTACGTCCCTTGAATGAAGAAGAGATTTTAGCCTCCCTTACGGCTGTGCTAAAAGGAACTGCCAAGGATTGGTGGAGGGCCGAGCGAAGAAAAGTGAGTAACTGGAAACAGTTTAAGGAGAGATTCCTGAGTTCTTTTTTAAGCGAAGACCATGAGGAGGTAGCAGCTAGGAAGTTACTGGAAAGAAAGCAAGGGGTTAAGGAGAGCATTCGTGATTTTTCTTTTCATTACCGAGCTTTATGCCTGAGATGGAGAAAAGAAATGACGGAGAAGGAGATAGTTCAAGCAATTCTAAGGAACTGCAATCCCCGACTTGCTAGCCTGTTAAGAGGGACTATCAAAGATGTTGAGGAGCTGGTTCGGATAGGAACTCAAATCGAGCGAGACTTCGATGAGTCTAAGAGGTACTGGTGTCAAGCTAATGGTGAGGAGCAGAGGAAGAAAACGGCCGCCGCCGCCGAGCGTCAACGAAAATCTCCCTATGCAAGTAATCAAGTGATGCAAGCCTGCCAGCAACCAGTCTCACCACAAAATTATAAGAACATCGCCATTCCAATAGTCCTACAAGGCAGGTATGTCGTTTCCATTATTGATACAGGAAGTACCCTCTCGTTGATCAAAGAGTCCTTGTGGAAACAGTTGTGTTGGCAAGAACCATATCAGTCAGGCGAAGGCCAATCTTTTCTGTTGGCAAATGGACAAAGACAAACTGCAGTTGGGAAGGTTAATTGGAAATGTGAAGTGCAAGAACAAGTAGTGCCTTTGTCCCTTTACATCATGCGGGATATTGATCTAACTGTACCGATTATCCTTGGCATTGATTTTCTACTTGAGAGCAGGATGATACTAGACTTTAGCAAGGCTCAGTACAGTCTACCCACTGAGGAAGGAATTGAGGAAGCACATTTTTTTCCCTTCCTTCAACACAATGTGAACCCTTCACTGCACTTTTACCTTGCTATACCTTCTCCTGGTGGTAATAACGATTCCAGACAGCAAATACAACAACTTTCCCAAGCAGCAGACACTGAAAACCATGTGAAGAAACAGTTAGAAGAATTGTTGTTAAGCTGGCCGTCAGTGTGTACCCAGGAGATTGGGCGGACTAGGGTTGTGAAGCACCGTATCATAACTACGGATGAGGTACCAGTGCGACGGCGTGCGTACCGGGTTTCTAGAGAAAAACAACAGTTTATTGAGTCAGAAGTACAGGAGCTTCTAAAACAGAGAGTTATCCAACCATCCACCTCTCCTTGGGCTGCGCCTGTAGTTGTAGTTCCGAAAAAGGATGGTGGCTCCAGATTCTGCGTTGATTATAGAGGTCTAAACTCTAAAACTCACTTAGATGCCTATCCTATGCCTCAAATTCAAGATATCCTTGAGTCATTGCACGGGGCTACAGTCTTCAGCACTCTCGACCTTAAGAGTGGTTACTGGCAACTAGAGATGGAATCGGACAGTAAGCAGAAGACTGCGTTTGTAACATCAACAGGGTTATATGAATTCTTGTGTCTTCCTTTTGGGCTGAAAAACGTGTCTCCATAAAGCTGGCCTCACTCTCAACCTAAAGAAATGCCACCTCATTCAGAATTCCCTAATGTTTCTTGGACATGTTGTTTCAGGAAAAGGAGTGACAACAGACCCAACTAAGGTTGCTGCAGTTAAGTCTTTCCCAGTACCACAAAATGTCAAAGATGTACAAAGATTTTTGGGATTAGCGGGCTGGTATCACAGGTTCATACCCCAGTTTTCAGAGAAAGCTGCTCCCTTGCATTTTTTAAAACAAAAGAACGTCAAATGGTCTTGGGATGACCAGTGTCAACAAGCATTTGACATTCTCAAGCAAGACTTGGTACAAGCACCTGTATTGGTAACCCCTGACTTCACTAAACCTTTTCGTGTTCAGACGGATGCCAGTGACATTGGTCTAGGAGCCGTGCTCACCCAAGAGACGGAAGGAGAGGAACATGTCATTGCGTATGCTTCACGCTTACTCAGAGGAGCTGAGAAGGCGTACTCTGTCTCAGAAAAAGAATGTCTTGCTGTGGTATGGGCGGTGGAAAAGTGGAGACCATACTTGGAAGGAAGCCCATTCGAAGTGGTAACGGATCATGCTGCCTTAACATGGGCCTTTCAACATCCAAAACCATCGTCACGTCTTATTCGTTGGACAATTCGTTTGGGCTTCCTTCCAAGTATGGTCTCCACTTTTCCACCGCCCATACCACAGCAAGACATTCTTTTTCTGAGACAGAGTACGCCTTCTCAGCTCCTCTGAGTAAGCGTGAAGCATACGCAATGACATGTTCCTCTCCTTCCGTCTCTTGGGTGAGCACGGCTCCTAGACCAATGTCACTGGCATCCGTCTGAACACGAAAAGGTTTAGTGAAGTCAGGGGTTACCAATACAGGTGCTTGTACCAAGTCTTGCTTGAGAATGTCAAATGCTTGTTGACACTGGTCATCCCAAGACCATTTGACGTTCTTTTGTTTTAAAAAATGCAAGGGAGCAGCTTTCTCTGAAAACTGGGGTATGAACCTGTGATACTTCCTACACATTAAAAAAATCCTGCAGAGCACCCTGGAGAAAATCCTAAAAAGATAACTAAAATTAAAATGCTTTCCATTCAAAATGTTTTGAAGTGTACTTGAAATGTCATTTTCACTATGAATACATTATGGCCACTGACAGAGTAGGATTTATGTTGAAACATGCATTATTTTGTTTCCTTTCACCTCTTGTATGAAACAAACACGTGCCGTGTAAAATCTTTCTTCAAAATAAAGGCTCATATTGCGACTGGAATGAGATAGTGTTCGTTCCATGCACTAGGATGATGACATTGATTTCCTCCTTTTGGCCTGCAGCCCTTCAGAAATACCCTCCGCTAAGCCAACGGGGAATGTAATCAGTTTCCCACAAAGCCAGCTGAGACCATCAGCCACTTAACGTTTCTGATGTTGACAATGCTATTACTCAGTTTATCAACAAGTGTAGAAATGCTACAGTGAGACAGGGAAAAACATACTATCTAATTAGCATCAGTATCAGCAGTATCACAACATGGGGAACATACTGTATGCGCTACTTGTAATAGAGAAAGAAAAAATTAGTTCTGCAGTTACATTTATATCATTAGATCCATTAGATTATTTGAGTAAGTCGAAACCCAATACTTACATTTAAAAGTGTAATCCAGCAGTTTCTTTTTAAAAAAATCCTGTTGTCACAATGTTTTTTAGGAGTACTTAGTGTTAAGTAACTTAACTTAGTGGAATGTTCACTGAAGTAATGCAACTGCAAATCCTGATAAATTACCCTGCTGGAGGTGGCAAACGTTGAAACTCTTGGTAAGTGATGCACGCTGAGAAATTGCTAAGTGGACTCCTGCCCCTCAACTACCCTTTCCCCCAACCATCTAACACATTAACCATGACAACTTCATGCCAGCCATTGACAGCATGTTATTTGTTGGCTCGGTCACATCTCTGAGTGCCACCAATTCCTTCTGAAGCCTGTGAATAATGCATGATGAAGAGCAGGAGGGAGAGAGGGGCCGGAGCGCGAGAAGTTAAGAGGTAATCCATATGGAAGGAGTGTAGGAGTGACTCTCCCCCCTTCTTTGTTATTGATTTTATGTCACTTTGGACAGTCGCACTGATACTGATTCCAAACAAAACAGAAAACAAAAGAGGTTCGAGCTATCCACAATCGTTCACCCAAGATTGCACCATTAACCCCCTGGGGTCGGCAATCATGCCGGCGTGATCTGCTTGTTTTTTTCCTTATCAGTGCAAAAGAGATTCAAAATACAATGTTGATTATGATCTTACATACTTGTGTTTTTAATCAATCGATCCTGTTAAGTTTGTATTTTTTTTTATGTATCATCACAATAAAAACAAAGTGTTGTGCTTTTCGCCAAATAAAGAAAAATAAACATGATGCAAGTTCTGCTTTCTCTCTGTCAGTTAAGTCCATTCTGACACGCGTCCGAAAATGAACTGTAACTCAGCGAATACTCAGTCAAACAGTCACACAGGCATGAAGCTTGAATTCTCTTCTTTTAAATTAAGTTTTTTTTATAAAAAACAAATATTCTCAGTGTATGTAATATGTATGAAAAGAGAGAGATGTCAGTCGTTCTCATCTCAGCTCATTATGTTTTAATGTGACCCCGCCCATGGAGAGCGCGCACTATTCAAACGCAAATTATCTGAGGCGATCACACCTGTGAACGCCCACATCAGCAGGATAACACACATCGCGAGTTCACTTTCAGACTCATGTACTTAACGACGCTGTGAGGAATAATACTATCTTAATAATAATCCTGGAAAATTTACCTCAGAAGTTCTGGAAGTTTCATTTCGAGGAGCAACAGATCCAGCTGAGTAAGGTCAGTTCTATATTTGCTTTGTTCTAATCGTAAGTGTCTGTACGCAAAAAGACTGTTTAAATATGAAACGCGTTTCTGTGTGTGAATGAATGAACGCACAGATGTGCGCTCTTGTGTAGCTACTACAGCTGGCAAAAAGACTGTTTAAATATGAATCGCGTTTCTGTGTGTGAATGAATGAACAGCTTTTACCAAACTCTATTGCTATACTGAGATGAGTAAAAATCGACTACAAAAATCGGATAGATTATAAAGTTTTTACTGTAAAATACTGCCACATCAAATAAGCTTATAATGTTGCAAATTTCTGCTCATATGTTAAATATATATATATATATATATATATATATATATATATATATATATATATATATATATATATATATATATATATATATTATGTTTTGTCAAAAATAAAGTCATCAACTAAGATGTTATAGTGTTTATTCCAATGTAGGCTATATTCAAACTAATTAATCCTTTACTTTGAAATACGTATGATAAAATGTATACTTTAGTTTTTACAAAGAAAGATTACACTGGAAATATTGTTAAAATTTTAATCGTTGTAATTGTATAACCTTTTTAATAAAATAGCACAAATATATAAAAGGATAGATGTAAACAAAATCTTAAAAGGTCGATATAAACCTTCTCTTTAAATAATTTTTATTGTGTTTTAATAGTGACACATTTGGGCAGAGAATATATTCCAAAACTTTCTGAAAATACAGTATGAGAATTAACTGCACTATTACTAGTGCAGTGGATATTATACAATTTGCAAGCACAATTTGTGAAAAAAACAACAACAACTGTGTTTCCAACTGTGAAACAATTATATGTATATATATATATGTGTGTGTGTGTGTGTATATATATATATATATATATATATATATATGTATGTATGTATGTATGTATGTATATATATATATATATATATTGTCCTTGTATTCTTTCCTGTGGCCCAGTGACACACCTGAATGAAAGGCTCATTATGTATGCGGGTCCCATTGTCTCCTCAGATGTGAACCACTCTATATTCATGATGGTGTCATTGGTTTGTTTACGCCCACTTGCATATTGCCTTTCCAAACAAAAAGTGTTTTACAAAATTTAAATCAATGTATTGTTTTATGTGAATGATTAGGCAGGATGATTTTCACATCATTTTGAAGAAAATGGCGACTCTAGGCGACGACATGCATTAGTCAAAAGTCTTGTTGACACATATTTAGTATGTGTTTTGTGGCCTTATTTCAGAAACTTTCATTTTTAGTTTTTTCAATAACCATGCATAAACATTATTCTCTCAAAAATACAAACATGTACATACATGTTGCTAACATATTATGGTAGCCCTGTTTGTGCTAAATAGAGTGTAATTACACCTTTGCCATTAATATGTTTATAAGCAACTGAAAAAAGCACAAATGTCAGGGCATGTCAGAACATCTCAAGGACCCCAAAAACACCTTAGACCCCAGAGGGTTAAGGGGTGGGGTGTGTGTTTGTGTGTGAGTGTGATGGAAAAGAGGCTGCAGCACTCCGTCTGGGAGGCAAAACACAAGCGGCTCATTCATATGTAAAAGATGGATTGTTGTGAATAATAGTTTAATCAAACCCTGCCTATCGGTGCACTTGCGCACAGTGAGGGATGGCTGCGATGCATAGAGTGACATTAGCTAATATGGGAAATTTGTCTGTGACAACTTTATCCATTAGCAAAGTCTTCGGCCTGTGCTGTTGCAAAAGCCGATTTAGAGTTGTGTGATAGTATCGTAGAGCATCAGCGAGCCTGCAGGACTCGTAGAGCATCAGCGAGCCTGCAGGACTCGTTGAGCGACAACTGTGCTGATTCGGAGAGATACTCATGAGGTATAAGCACTCTGCTGATCTGAAGTCTAAAGGGATTATGCCTAAACTTGGTCATGGGTCTTCCGGGCTTGCTGCATTTTCAAGGAGGCACGCAAATATCCATGGAAATGAGCCATCCACACAGATTGTTTCTCTCTGCAGCATGGGAGAATAAAAGAGTAGCTAGTCGAAGCTAGTCGAAGCTGTGTGACGAGGTCAACGTCAAAGAGCCACTCTCTTGTCTTTCTTGTGATTGAGGTTGCCTTGTTAGTATGCGCAGAGTGTTTCAGCTGGTTTGATCTGCCATCCAGAATAGACAAATATAAGGACCTGGCAGTCAAAATAAGAGTGTCAGTGGTCATTTAGACTTGTTTAACAACATATTTATAGCTCAATCAATCTCCTGAAGCTTTACAGGCAAGTATCTTTGAAGCTGGGGACAATAAGGACACAAGATGTGCTATAATGTTGTCTCCAGTAGTGCCTCTGATATGGCGGAGTGAGTTTGATGATGGAGATAGTGGATTGCTGGAAGAATTACTTCACCATTCTCAATGCTTATTAGTATGTGATCCAGATTGCAGACGCTTGCCTAGATAACATTAAGCACATCTAATCTACACTAAGACATGTTTTTTGTTTGTTTGTTTGTTTGTTTTCCCCTGATAGAAGACCAACTTTAATGCTAACATTCAGCCTTGGTCCATTGGCTCACACCGCCTCATTTCTTGGATACTTTTCTGCCTTTTTTTTTGGCCAAGGTTTTATTTTGTACATGCCTGAGAAGGCTGAAATTAAATTTACTTGGGAAGAAGCTAAGCAACAAAGGGCTATGGATCACAATAAAAGCTTATCAAACCCAAAGAACCCTCTCTCACTGTAAGGGAAATGGGTCAGCTGAATAAACAGCACTTTTTAAGTCTCTCACTTTAGTCAAAAGGAAATGTATTCAGCACAACAAAGTAAGTAGCACCATGAAGCATGCAGTAACAAGGCCCTGGTTTGTCCATTTAATAGTCTTGTTTATTCTGTTTTTTTTTTCTATTATTATTATTTTTAATATCAATTATTTACAACCAAATAATGAACTCGTGTTTCTGGGACAGACCAACAAGCAGACACAAAATTCTTAAAGAAACAGCTTGAAGTTTCCCAGAGAACTGTATTGCTCTGAGCAAAAGAACAATCTATTGTTCAAAGTATCATATGTTTTTCTTTAAATTGCTTATAGCACTCTTCCTTGTAGTGCTGTAAAATCAATGATGATATAGTTCAGATAACTTGGTCTTCATACTGAAAGTGATGCACCAATGTGGCATCACCACATTAACGGTGTTGTATATGGTCTACAGTCAGCTTTTTTTCTGTTTGTAATATATTATAAGTAAATGCCTACCCAAATAAAGAAAATCTTTAAAATGTAAAGCATGTTGAATGCTTTGCAAAGATGAAGATGACTTGGGACTAGGCTGAACCAGCAGAAATGAAGGTGACATGAAACTGGACAGGACCAGAGGATCTGGTATACCAGGAAACACCATATCATCCAACTCGTCAAATAATAGTAAAGCAGGGACCCAGCTCATTGCACGAACCTAAGCGACCAGAATGTGGGCGGGACTCCAATCCATTCCCTCAAACTCCACTAAGATGCCTTCGGTGACAATGTTGCTGGCTCTCACACCTGTTCAGACTCCGCAATGTGCTTGGGCTCCAGGATGAACATGAGTTCTGGCAATCAGTCTGGTTCAATCTTCGTGGATGGCTCGGGCTCAGAGTCTGCGGTGGGCTCTGGATAATTCTCTGTAGCGGGCATGGCTGAAGGCTGGCTGGGCTCTAAGTCTGGAGTAAGGCTAGTGTTGTCCTCATCCGAAATGTATATGATAAATGGAGAGTCAATTTGAAAGTGAAGTGAAGCAGAATGACGGTGAACAATGAATTTTAATGAACACTTCAAGAACTACACAAAAACATATAACATTAATGCAGACCTATAAACTGAATGCCTAAATACAGAAACAGGGAATCAAAGAAACAAGGAACAGGTGTGAGCTAATCAGAAACCATAGTAACAAATGAGAACTCAGGCAAAACCAAGACTATAAACTAAACAAAACAAGACCATGAAACTATAAAAAAAGACACGTCATGAATGTTACACTGCTATGATTAGACATTTTTTTGTTTAATGAAATAAGGGTCCCGCTTTATAGTTAGTGTCTTTAACAGCTATCAGATTTAATGTTATACCTTGACAAACTATACATCATTAAAAAGATATAAGACTCAAGTTTCAGTATTTGACCACTATTGTATTCTGAGAAACTCAAAGTGACAGTTATGTCTTAATTTGTGTCAGGAGTTATGAAATGAAAAAATGAGTCGATACCTTTAATATGAATTATGCGCATCAGCCTCTCCCATTCATAAAAAAACTCTGTGTGGTCGTCATGACAGCGCTTGACAAAACAACGTCCCTCAGGGCTTTTAGCTCAAAAATGTGCAGATTTGGAGAAATTTTGATAGATTCTCATAGATTTACATCATATTTCTATAGACAGGAATAATATTTATTGAATTTATACCCAAATGCGTCGATGTAATCTTTATGAGCGTTTGGTACTCTGATTTACTGTGTTTTCAATTCATACCAATAGCCTGAGGGCGCTATATGCACAGTAATAGTCCATATATGGAACATGAAGAAGAGCCATGATCATGTGACATTCCAGGAAGCCTAGAACACACACAAAGCTAACAGATCGCTGTAACATGCAGATAGAGATGTTTTGAAGACAATAAACATGATTGCAATGATATTTGATTTGCCTGTGTTCTTCGAGCCATGCCAGGTATTTTCATAATAATAGATTATATTTATAATGTAATGCTAATCTATATAGCCTTTATCATCGTGCAGAATACTATAAAATAATATATTTTCTGTCTGATTTTTTTATCTGAAGCCAAATTAGATCACAGAAGATTATTTAAAACACTCAACTTGCGTTATAAAGTAAGTTTGGAGCACAAACATGGTTTTAATCTCATATATTGTCATGTATTGATGGTGTGCTAAGCTAACATGCTAGCTAGCCCTGGGTGCACCTGCCACCTAACTGTTATTCTTGTATGATTTTTTTCTAAATAGGAATGCTTACTGAAATGTTTCTTTATTCCAGAAGGGCATTTGATACAGTTAGATACAGTGAGAACTTTGATAAAAGAAATTAGGGATTGAAACCCTATGAATAGCCTGTGAATAGCCAGTCGTTAGTAACTATAATGCAGACAAAAGAAATGCATATTTAGAGCCATAACCAGGCTGGAGAGGTGTGAATGTGTGCATGGGAGACAGAGACTGAATGGGGCTCGTTTTCACCAAAAAACAATAGAGACAAAAGACTGAATGGATGCTTAGATGATGACTAAACATCAGTAGCATTTTAGAGTCTAATCAAAACTAGAAAAATGCATTTCCGGAGGAACTGCGAAGTGTGCTTGCTCGGGTGCGGTTCACTAACGTTAGCAGGTAGTGGATAAGAGTGCGTTCAAGTTTGCTTGATCTGAGAATTTCAACAATAGTACTTTTTTCAAGATTGTGCAAAAAGGTGAAAAGTTATGTGCATTAAGAGACATGTCTGCAATGTAGACTAGTGCCAATGGCATTGTTTATATGGCTTGGTTGCTGGTTTTGAAATAATTGGTTATGAATATACAGCAGAGAGTGGGAGTGTTTTGGGTGATGAAATAGTAGCCTATTGAAAAGAAGTTGACAGTCTTCATTTCCTGTATCCAATAAGCCAATACAAAACTCACCCAGCTGTTCTGTGGTTGAGTGTTCCCTTTGATTAGGAACAAATTTACTATCTCAAATTAAGGTCTACCGTAATTAGCGATGCTTTGATTGCTGCTGTCAAGATGGTTGTCATCACCTACACAGAAACGCTGATTTTTATAGCCTACCGTCAGTCCACATATTTGTAATTAAATGAAGAACGCTATCAGTTTCACTATTAGCTTACTCTAGCGATGCAATCGCAACAACATGGGTAACGCTGTTTGGCCTTGCCTAACTTTATATGACATATGCGCCATATGCTAGAGTTACACATCCCGCTGCCATTTCAGGGCTTGAATTTCGGTGCGGGAATGTGGGGATTGCGCATAATTTAAACCATTCCCGCAAGGTTAGCTTTTATAGTGCGAGAAATTCCCGCACAAATATATTTGCTTCATCTCAGAACAAATGATTAAAAAATAAATTCACAGATGCGAGAAAAAAGATGTCAAACTGTCTTTTATTTTCGAATTTAATTCCTCAATCAGCGCTGGACCGGCATTTTCTGTCTTCCGCTGAGCCCTGGCCGTAGACAGATCATATGTTTCACGCTGTCAATGCAGTGGTCTGCGTTGCGCTGATCTTATTCACACTATCGAGTGTAGGTGTAGCATTCTAACATTGAGTCATAATGAGCTGTTTGTGAAGAAATTATCCACTTCCAAATTATGTCATTTTAATCATGAAATTGAAACATTAAAAAACAATTTGCTCTTTATGGTGTGCGAGTGATAGAGCGCGGCAGCAACGAACCAACTGATCAGCTTGCAGCGTAACAACATTGAATGCTCGGCCGAACAGCTGATCATAGCTGTACAGGGCGCCTTATTATTTTTCATCTCCATAAATATATCTAATAGTAAAGCTAATGCAAGGGCTAGAAATCAATTAATCTTTTGCTGATACTTCCTTAGCTGTGTCTGAAACCGCTCACTCGTTCACTTGTTCACTAATCCCTACATAGTGAATGGCAGTTGAGTGCACTACATCAGCAAAGAATTCGGACGCTGACATAATTATCACGCGCCAGAGCTCAGACAATTTGTCATAAACATTACCTACCCATCTTTAATATTTCCTTTTTTTGGCTGTATGAATTGTATGTAACAATTGTATGTATGTATTTTTCACGTTTATTGCGTTATTTGATTTAAAAAAAAGATAATAAAAACACTTGCTTGTCATATTTATTTACTTTTTACATTTATATGTGAAAATAAAAGAGAACAAAACACTACACAACACATTTGTTTATTCAAATATAGATATAACGGTATATATAAATAAATAACCAGGCGTCTGGTCTTATAAATGATTGTTTTCTAACTCGCGTGCACCGTTGCCATGGTGACATTTTTGTTTATTTTTCATTCGCGCTCTATCGCCTTATTGTGTTGGATTGTGGGAAATAGTGTCTCAGCAAGTGTACATCGTATGTACACTCGAATTCAGAGAGGATTGTGGGTAAAAGTAGTGAAGAATGTAGGGAATGATGTCGTTCACTCAGAATTCGGACACCACTACAAAATGGCCGACACCCTAAATAGTGCACTATATAGTGGATAGGGAGCGATTTCAGACCAAGCAGCAACCTCCCCGTCTCTCTCTTGAAACCAACACGGAAGTGAGTTAAACTGCAATTCGTTGACTGGCCGCTTGAGGCAAATCTGTATCTCCCCAACGTTAAAATACCAAATTTTACAGCAGAAAAAAACGTGTTTACAGCCTGGTGTCTGTATGTGGCTTTGGTCTATACAGCTAATTTTGCCCTTCATGACAACTGTCAGGGGGGTGAATTTTTTTATAACTCATCCGTTTAGTTGATTAATATTTAAAGTTCTGCATAATTAAGGGTGTGGCCACTTGAGTGACAGTGCCGGGTTGTGCTGATGTCAATGCTAGCCGTTTCGTCTGTTTTTACTAGCCGTCTCTTCACCTCAGCAAGTGTTGCTGCTGAACTTGCCTTCTCTGCAGTGTTTTGTGCTTTTTTTCGGGATTATTTCATACAATTTAATACACCCATTAAGTTACTTCGCCCACGGCTTAGGATTCCGTTGTTGTCGTCGAGTATCGTTAGAGAGAACAACCAGCGCTGTATTTCAGTTGTTTTCCTCTGTGAACATGCACTAATGGATGTCTGACAATTTCGTTGCTTTTTGGAGTTTTCAGATTTAAAAACGTCAATAAAGGTTCTGCTCTCACGGAACAGATGGATTATAATATGCTTATGTACCGTCAGATGAAATCATGCAGGCGTCGGCGCTTTCTCCGTTCATGCAATAAATGCACATCCTTGAATGAGCACGGATTTTCTAGCGCATTTACTTGAACTTCATAGGCAATAACGTTATATCTATGGTTTAACCCATTTGAGAGGCGGCCAAAATCAGAATTTAAAATGGACTGAATAATAAGCTCTCTACGAACTTGACGAGCGATGCCGCGCTGACGGACCATAGACTATAAAAAAGGAGTGACTGACATGTAACGATATGCACATAAATCACTGTCACACACTCTCTCTCTCAGAGTAATATTAAGAGTTCCTGCATTATACATTTTCAATTAGCAGAATAGTACAGAATCACGATACACAGTCTCATTTGTAGCCGTGTATTTTAACTATTATAATATAGAAATAAACATATATCTATGCCCAGCCTGAACTAAAAACTCGATCACGTCGAGCTAGGTGATTTCAGATACAGCCAGTAGACGGGCTCTGATACAGCCAGGCTCCAGCTCACGCCCCGCCTCTGCCCATCCGGGAGTGACGCAAGGCCAAGATGGCGACGGCCGGCTCCGCCCACTTTAGGCTTCAAAAATGCTCTTCAGAAACCTACGGGTGACGTCATGTTGCACTATTTTACAACTACCTAAAATAAAATCACTTTACTTCACAAACTAGCTAAGCTGGCTGCATTCACTGAGGTAAATTATAATCATCAAAAATAGTATATGTAATATTCACAACAATAACCGTTAAAAATACTGTCATTTGTATAACAATGGCGAAATGTATGAATACTTACACACATACGTAAACTCCTCCATCGTTAGTTATGACCGTTCTGACTGGTGATGACGTGGTGCGCGAAATGACAGTTGGGTGATCATCGCTCTCCACTTCCTGTGAAGTGATGTATCGATGTTCCCTTATTCCCTATGCCGTGCGCAGTGCCCTTCGAACTGAACATGTTCGCTCCCTTCGGATTAGAATCTAACTTAAGATGGCGGAAAACCCTGTGAAGTCCAGTTCGCAGTCCACTTACGGTCAAATGGAACGCACCTCTAGAGCGACGTTGTTGATTGTTTGAGCATGTGACTGCGCGTTTCTCCTTGTTTTCTATTGTTATGCGCAGCATATTTCCCGTGCGCACAAACACAGCCACAGACAATGAATTGTTTGTTCGGTTAGCGAAGAAGAGCATGATGTATTTTGTATAAAGTTTATTTTTTTTGTTATTAACTGCTTTGAGAACTGGAAATGCACAATTCAAGCATACAAATCTGTATATATTAATAAATACAGATGATGATTAAATTAGACCAATGCAAAAAACGAAATTCATGCCTGCATTTATTAAGACAAACCTAGTAAAAACGAATGCAGTATATACACTGACTTGGCAGCTCTGTGAAATGTAATACAACAGTGCCACCTACTGTCTAAATGCATTAACATTAAAAGTGTGAGGTGAAACTCTTGCATAGACATAAGTAAATGGGTTTGTCTATTAGCCTGAAATAAAAAATGTAAAAAAAAAAATTCAGATCTTGTACATCCTCACATTGGAGTCTCGAGATCATGTACAAAGTTTGGTTTCGATACGTGACAGAGTTCCTGAGATATGGACGACTTCCTGTTTGGCGACTACGCCGCTGATTTCGTTTGGCTGTGACGGGCAAACGCTTCCGAAAATCAAAAATCCTTCTAGTAACTTTTGTGAGGCTTGGTCCAAGGATCATGTACGTCTAGTTTCGTGAAGTTCGGACCAAATTTGTGACCTGTGAAACTTTAGTTTCGCTTTCTGTTCAATCCACTATGGCGGACAAACGACATGGACTCGTGATGTCATCTTCGCGAGCAACTTACACCGGTACTGATCGTACGTTTTAAAGTTGGAACGGTGTCTCTGTCTCAAAGGGCCTAGGCGCAGGAGCTGGCCAAAATTTTTCTCCCGGGAATAATAATAATAACTAGAAAAATGCATTTCCGGGGGAACTGCAAAGTGTGCTTGCTTGGGTGCAGTGCACTAACGTTAGCAGGTAGTGGATAGATGCGAGATGCGAGAAAAAATGCGAGAATGCGAGAAAAAAGATGTAAAACTGTCTTTTATTTTTTAATTTAATTCCTCAATCAGCGCTGGACCGCCATTTTCTGTCTTCCGCTGAGCCCTGGCCGTAGACAGATCATATGTTTTACCCTGTCAATGCAGTGGTCTGCGTTGCGCTGATCTTATTCACACTATCGAGTGTAGGTGCAGCATTCTAACATTGAGTCATAATGAGCTGTTTGTGAAGAAATTATCCGCTTCCAAATTATGTCATTTTAATCACGAAATTGAAACATTAAAAAACAATTTGCTCTTTATGGTGTGCGAGTGATAGAGCGCGGCAGCAACGAACCATCAGCTTGCAGCGTAACAACATTGAATGCTCGGCCGAACAGCTGATCATAGCTGTACAGGGCGCCTTATTATTTTTCATCTCCATAAATATATCTAGTAGTAAAGCTAATGCAAGGGCTAGAAATCTATTAATCTTTTGCTGATACTTCCTTAGCTGTGTCTGAAACCGCTCACTCGTTCACTCGTTCACTAATCCCTACATAGTGAATGGCAGTTGAGTGCACTACATCAGCAAAGAATTCGGACGCTGACATAATTATCACGCGCCAGAGAGCTCAGACAATTTGTTATAAACATTACCTACCCATCTTTAATATTTCCTTTTTTTGGCTGTATGAATTGTATGTAACAATTGTATGTATGTATTTTTCACGTTTATTGCGTTATTTGATTTAAAAAAAGATAATAAAAACACTTGCTTGTCATATTTATTTACTTTTTACATTTATATGTGAAAATAAAAGAGAACAAAACACTACACAACACATTTGTTTATTCAAATATAGATATAACGGTATATATAAACTAGAAAAAAAAGTTTGTTGAGACAAACTTTAAGTTGGCTTGAGAAAGCCGGACCAGAGAGTTTGAAGAAGTTAAAAGTAGTTAGAAGTTTAAAGAAGTTAGAAGTTTGAAGTAGTTTGAAGTTTAAAGTAGTTTAAATTTTGATTGATAAATTAGTTAGAAAGAAAGAATAGTTAGAAAGAAAGAATAGTTAGAAAGAAAGAAAAGTTAGAAAGAAAGAAAGAAAGAAAGAAAAAAGAAAGAAAGATTAGTTAGACAGAAAGAAAGATTAGGTATAAAGAAAGAAAGAACGAAAGAAAGAAAGATTAGGTAGAAAGAAAGAAAAGTTAGAAAGAAAAAAAAGAAAGAAAGAAAGAAAGAAAGATGAATTAGAAAGAAAGAAAGATTAGGTATAAAGAAATAAAGAAATAAAGAAATAAAGAAAGATTAGGTAGAAAGAAAGAAAGAAAAAGATTAGGTAGAAAGAAAGAAAGAAAGAAAGAAAGAAAGATTAGCTAGAAAGAAAGAAAGAAAGAAAGAAAGATTAGTTACAAAGAAAGAAAAAAGAAAGATTAGTAAGAAAGAAAGAAAAGAAAGAAAAAAGAAAGATTAGTTAGAACGAAAGAAGAAAGAAAAAAGAAAGATTAGTTAGAAAGAAAGAAAAGTAAGAAAGAAAGAAAAAAGAAAGATTAGTTAGAAAGAAAGAAAAAGAAAAAAGAAAGATTAGCTAGAAAGAAAGAAGAAAGATTGGCTAGAAAGAAAGAAAGAAAAAATAAAGAAAGATTAGTTAGAAAGAAAGAAAAAAGAAAGATTTGTTAGAAAGGAAAGAAAGATTAGTTAGAAAGATTAGAAAGATAAGTTAGAAAGAAAGATTAGAAAGAAGAAAGATTAGTTAGAAAGAAAGAAAGAAAGAAAGAAAGAAAGAAAGAAAGAAAGAAAGAAAGAAAGAAAGAAAGAAAAAGATTAGGTAGAAAGAAAGAATGAAAGAAAAAAGAAAGAAAGATTAGCTAGAAAGAAAGAAAGAAAGAAAGAAAGAAAGAAAGAAAGAAAGAAAGAAAGAAAGAAAGAAAGATTAGGTAGAAAGAAAGAAAGACAGATTAGTTAGAAAGAAAGAAAAGTAAGAAAGAAAGAAAAAAGAAAGATTAGTTAGAAAGAAAGAAAAAGAAAAAAGAAAGATTAGCTAGAAAGAAAGAAGAAAGATTGGCTAGAAAGAAAGAAAGAAAAAATAAAGAAAGATTAGTTAGAAAGAAAGAAAAAAGAAAGATTTGTTAGAAAGGAAAGAAAGATTAGTTAGAAAGATTAGAAAGATAAGTTAGAAAGAAAGATTAGAAAGAAGAAAGATTAGTTAGAAAGAAAGAAAGAAAGAAAGAAAGAAAGAAAGAAAGAAAGAAAAAGATTAGGTAGAAAGAAAGAAAAAGAAAAAGAAAGATTAGATAGAAAGAAAGAAGAAAGATTGGCTAGAAAGAAAAAAGAAAGAAAGATTAGTTAGAAAGAAAAAAGAAAGAAAGAAAGAAAGAAAGAAAGAAAGAAAGAAAGAAAGAAAGAAAGAAAGAGAAAGAAAGAAGATTAGTTAGAAAGAAAGAAAGATTGATTAGTTAGAAAGAAAGAAAGATTGATTAGTTAGAAAGAAAGAGAAATATTAGTTAGAAAGAAAGAATGAATGAATGGTGGATTAGTTAGAAAGAAAGAAAAAGAAAGAAGAAAGAAAAAAGAAAGATTAGTTAGAAAGAAAGAAAGAAAGAAAGAAAGAAAGAAAGAAAGATTAGTTAGAAAGAAAGAAAGATTAGGTAGAAAGAAAGAAAGAAAAAAAGAAAGATTAGTTAGAAAGAAAGAAAAGTAAGAAAAAAAGAAAAAAGAAAGATTAGTTAGAAAGAATGAAAAAGAAAAAAGAAAGATTAGCTAGAAAGAAAGAAGAAAGATTAGTTAGAAAGAAAGAAAAAGAAAAAAGAAAGATTAGCTAGAAAGAAAGAAGAAAGATTGGCTAGAAAGAAAGAAAGAAAGATTAGTTAGAAAGAAAGAAAGATTGATTAGTTAGAAAGAAAGAGAAATATTAGTTAGAAAGAAAGAATGAATGAATGGTGGATTAGTTAGAAAGAAAGAAAAAGAAAGAAGAAAGAAAAAAAAAGATTAGTTAGAAAGAAAGAAAAGTAAGCAAGAAAGAAAAGAAAGATTAGTTAGAAAGAAAGAAAAAGAAAAAAGAAAGATTAGCTAGAAAGAAAGAAGAAAGATTGGCTAGAAAGAAAGAAAAAAGAAAGATTTGTTAGAAAGGAAAGAAAGATTAGTTAGAAAGATTAGATAGATAGAAAGATAAGTTAGAAAGAAAGATTAGAAAGAAGAAAGATTAGTTAGAAAGAAAGAAAGAAAGAAAGAAAGAAAGAAAGAAAGAAAGAAAGAAAGAAAAATATTAGGTAGAAAGAAAGAATGAAAGAAAAAAGAAAGAAAGATTAGCTAGAAAGAAAGAAAGAAAAAGAAAGAAAGAAAGATTAGGTAGAAAGAAAGAAAGACAGATTAGTTAGAAAGAAAGGAAGAAAGATAGAAAGAAAGATTAGTTAGAAAGAAAGAAAAGTTAGAAAGAAAGAAAAGTTAGAAAGAAAGAAAGAAAGAAAGAAAGAAAGATTAGGTATAAAGAAAGAAAGAAAGAAAGAAAGAAAGAAAGAAAGAAAGAAAGAAAGAAAGAGAGAAAGAAAGAAAGAGAGAAAGAAAGAGAAAGAAAGAAAGAAAAAAGAAAGATTAGTAAGAAAGAAAGAAAAGTAAAAAAGAAAAAAGAAAGAAAGATTAGTTAGAACGAAAGAAAGAAAAAAAGAAAGATTAGTTAGAAAGAAAGAAAAGTAAGAAAGAAAGAAAAAAGAAAGATTAGTTAGAAAGAAAGATAGACAGATTAGTTAGAATGAAAGAAAGATAGATTAGTTAGAAAGAAAGATAGATTAGTTAGAATGAAAGAAAGAAAGATGTATTAGTTAGAAAGAAAGATGGATTAGTTAGTTAAAAAGAAAGAAAGATGGATTATTTAGTTAAAAAGAAAGATAGATAGATAGATAGATAGATAGATAGATAGATAGATAGAAAAGGTTTGAAGCTAGATAGATAGATAGATAGATAGATAGATAGATAGATAGATAGATAGATAGATAGATGGATGGATGGATGGATGGATGGATGGATGGATGGATGGATGGATGGATGGATGGATGGATGGATGGATGGATAGATAAGGTTTGAAGATAGATAGATAGATAGATAGATAGATAGATAGATAGATAGATAGATAGATAGATAGATAGGTTTGAAGATAGATAGATAGATAGATAGATAGATAGATAGATAGATAGATAGATAGATAGATAGATAGATAGATAGATAGATAGATAGATAAGGTTTGAAGATAGATAGATAGATAGATAGATAGATAGATAGATAGATAGATAGATAGATAGATAAGGTTTGAAGATAGATAGATAGATAGATAGATAGATAGATAGATAGATAAAGTTATTAGTTAGAAAGAACATAGATAGCTTAAAGCTTAATTGAGTATCAATGGCTTCTAGCAGTTTACATTAAACATAGTTCAAACAGACATGGACTTTTGGTCAATGAAAGTCTATGAGATTTTTATGATTTTTAATATTAATTTTTAAGAAAACCATAACTCAAACCAGTCTGAAAAGATATAGCACACCAAGTCAGAACAGTATGAAGGTCTGACCCGAGTTTGGAGTATGTAGCTTGAACGGTCTAGGACGTAGCTTGAACGGTTCAGTTGAAAATTTTTGGGTCAGAAGAATAAGAAGAAGAAGAAGAAGAAGAAGAAGAAGAAGTTTAAATAGGATTTCAGTAAGTTGGCTTTCTCAAGCCAACTTAATAAATAACCAGGCGTCTGGTCTTATAAATTATTGTTTTCTAACTCGCGTGCACCGTTGCCATGGTGACATTTTTGTTTATTTTTCATTCGCGCTCTATCGCCTTATTGTGTTGGATTGTGGGAAATAGTGTCTCAGCAAGTGTACATCGTATGTACACTCGAATTCAGAGAGGATTGTGGGTAAAAGTAGTGAAGAATGTAGGGAATGATGTCGTTCACTCAGAATTCGGACACCACTACAAAATGGCTGACACCCTAAATAGTGCACTATATAGTGGATAGGGAGCGATTTCAGACACAGCTCTTGTCATCATGGAGAGCGCAGTTCACGGTTGCATAGCAACGACAGACGCCACAGGAGAACAAGCGCTTGTGGAAAGGAGACAGCGGCGCGCTCGCGCTTTCCACTTGTTTTTACACATCTAATGTGCGTTCCATTCGACAGGGTCCATATGCAGTGTTCACTGCTCCTCTGCTCCCTGAGCACGGTATATCAGTTGAAGTGGACTTCACTGACAATAACCGCTCATTTGAAACGCCCTGCAAATGTCATCAAAGAAAGTCAACGACGGAGTCGCGCAGATTATGATATAACATAAATATATATAGGACTACATTCATATTTTAATTTTTATTATTATATTATATATTTACAATTATATTGCACTATTTTACAACTACCTAAAATAAAATCACTTTACTTCACAAACTAGCTAAGCTGGCTGCATTCACTGAGGTAAATTATAATCATCAAAAATAGTATATGTAATATTCACAACAATAACCGTTAAAAATACTGTCATTTGTATAACAATGGCGAAATGTATGAATACTTACACACATACGTAAACTCCTCCATCGTTATGACCGTTCTGACTGGTGATGACGTGGTGCGCGAAATGACAGTTGGGTGATCATGGCTCTCCACTTCCTGTGAAGTGATGTATCAATGTTCCCTTATTCCCTATGCCGTGCGCAGTGCCCTTCGAACTGAACATGTTCGCTCCCTTCGGATTAGAATCTAACTTAAGATGGCGGAAAACCCTGTGAAGTCCACTTCGCAGTCCACTTATGGTCAAATGGAACGCACCTGTTGATTGTTTGAGCATGTGACTGCGCGTTTCTCCTTGTTTTCTATTGTTATGCGCAGCATATTTCCCGTGCGCACAAACACAGCCACAGACAATGAATTGATTGTTCGGTTAGAGAAGAAGAGCATGATGTATTTTGTATAAAGTTTTTTTTTTGTTGTTGTTGTTATTAACTGCTTTGAGAACTGGAAATGCACAATTCATGCAAGCAAATCTGTATATATTAATAAATACAGATGATGATTAAATTAGACCAATGCAAAAATCGAAATTCATGCCTGCATTTATTAAGACAAACCTAGTAAAAACGAATGCAGTATATACACTGACTTGGCAGCTCTGTGAAATGTAATACAACAGTGCCACCTACTGTCTAAATGCATTAACATTAAAAGTGTGAGGTGAACTCTTGCATAGACATAGGTAAATGGGTTTGTCTATTAGCCTGAAATAAAACATTTTAAAAAAAAATTCAGATCTTGTGCTTCCTCACATTGGAGTCCCGAGTTAATGTACAAAGTTTGGTTTCGATACGTGACAGCGTTCCTGAAATATGAACTACTTCCTGTTTTGGCGACTACGCCGCTGATTTCGTTTGGCTGTGACGGGCAAACGCTTCCGAAAATCAAAAATCCTTCTAGTAACTTTTGTGAGGCTTGGTCCAAGGATCATGTACGTCTAGTTTCGTGAAGTTCGGACCAAATTTGTGACCTGTGAAACTTTAGTTTCGCTTTCTGTTCAATCCACTATGGCGGACAAACGACATGGACTCGTGATGTCATCTTCGCGAGCAACTTACACTGGTACTGACCGAACGTTTTAAAGTTGGAACGGTGTCTCTGTCTCAAAGGGCCTAGGCGCAGGAGCTGGCCAAAATTTTTCTCCCGGGAATAATAAGAAGAAGAAGAAGAAGAAGAAAACTTAAGAAGAACAATAAGTGTGCTGCTTTCAGCAAGCACACTTAATAATAATAATAATAAGAAAACTTAAGAAGAACAATAAGTGTGCTGCTTTCAGCAAGCACACTTAATAATAAGAAAACTTAAGAAGAACAATAAGTGTGCTGCTTTCAGCAAGCACACTTAATAATAATAAGAAGAAGAAAACTTAAGAAGAACAGTAAGTGTGCTGCTTTCAGCAAGCACACTTAATAATAATAAGAAAACTTAAGAAGAACAATAAGTGTGCTGCTTTCAGCAAGCACACTTAATAAGAAGAAAACTTAAGAAGAACAATAAGTGTGCAGCTTTCAGCAAGCACACTTAATAAAGGCATATGACATGATCTTGAAAAACATTTAACTAAATACAGAATTTTAGACGTACCATCTTCAGATTTTAAATATAAAATGTTTAGACGTGACTTTAGCTGTAGTGCATTTCTAGATTGCTACAGTGCCAACTTAAATTTTATTGTCATGAGGATGTTTCATAAAAATAAATTTCTAATAACTTTACAAAACGTTGAAGCTATTTATAACAATTTTTGTCATTATGACAATAATTAATTCTACATTTACAATAAACTGCCAGGTGTCAGCTTTCAAATGAAATCATACTTGTGCTTTTAGTACAAAGGGTTCATGAACTGTATCTGTTTCAGTTTGAGTATGTCATTTCTGGGGATTTTTCAAAAGTGGGGTTGCAGGTTAACAGGTTAAATTAGTAATTGGGGTTACACCTTTATTTTAAAGTGTCCATGTTACAGTGTAATTATACATTTAAGGATTGAGTAATAATAATTAACTACATATACATACGATTGTCACATGTTGAGTTTTTTTTTTTTTTTTTTTTTTTTTTTTTTTTTTTTTTATCTGTTTCTCTATTCTGTTCATGTTTGAGTTTCTTTGTTAATCTTCTAAGCTGTTAATTAGTTCAGTTCTCCTCCTCCGTTCTCCATGTCTGTTTGTCTCCATGGTTTCTAATTGATTGGGTCTCTCAGTTCAGGTGTGTCTATTTAGTTTCTCCCTTTGTCAGCTGTATATATATAAGCACTCAGTTTGCGTTAGATCTTTGTTCCGGTATTATTTTTAAGTAAGCTGTGTAGTTCTGTTATTACTCCTTCGATACCCTCGCTTCTGTTTGTGACTTCTGTGGATTTGGATTTCTGCTTCCAGTGAGTGTTTAACTATACAGCATTACAGAATATTGGAAACTTTAAGACAAAATAATGGCTCCCTCCATCAAGATGGTCATCCTCTGGAGCAGTACGTGGATGAGTTTTTAGAGTTTCCCCATCTGGTGAGTTGGAGCAGAACTACACTCAATGCCTGCTTTCAGATGGGACTGGATGATGAGGTAATTCGGTTCCTGTTTCCTGGGTGTTGTGATTCACCCTTAGCCATTTCCAATATTTTTTTCCTTTGGCTAAATGGTTCTGATTTCTTGGTTGAAGAAGCTAAAGAGGACAATTACAACCCTTATCTAGTACCATCCCGAAAGCTTTTGGGCACTCCAACTCACCCTCAAGCCTGCAACCAAACCCTCCACATCCCTGAACAACAGGACCATCTCATCCACTCCAGATTCCACTCCAGCCCCAGAACCCACTCCAAATTCAGCCAAGAGTCCACTTCCAAGTCCGTTTCAGTGATTTGACACAATGCACTTATTAGGTACATACAGATTTTTACATTGTACTTATTTTTTTAATTACCTGCATATAACTAATTTCTGTAATTACATCTATAATTGTTTTAAAAAAAATTGAGTTTTGCAATACAAAATGAATAAAATAAGTACATAGTACATTTTATTTGATTGACTGATTTATTGATATTAGTTAAAGACACCTACGTGTGACCAAAATATATTACAATTGGAACTGATTGTGAAAAGTGTTGATTACACATTATATTTAGATCTACCACAATGTAAAGTTGACTGTTTAGTCCCTGGCTTGATTTACCAATGCATAAACAGCAATAAAAGTTTTTGAAACTATATAGTACAATGACCTCTATATGTTAAAAGACCAAAGGAAATGTGATCCCTTTAAACAAAAAGCTCTCTTTTCACACCATTAATTCTCATTAGGTGGAATAAAAAAATAAAGTGATCTGTTTTGTGATCTGAGCCCAAGGAATGTTTCGGTTACCTATGCAACCATGGTTCCCTGAAAAGGGAATGAGACGCTGTGTCGAAACGCCATGGGAATGCCTCTGTGTGACTGCGTTGTGAAGGACGTAAGAAGTCAGTCCAATGGCCCAAGCCTGTGAGGAACAGCCTGCCGTATCACAGACATCTTTGAGGAAAACTCCTGATAGTAAAGCTTTAGAAACAGCCATATTCCTATTGGAGTGGGCCCGGACAGCCAAAGGTGAAGGCTGGCCATTCGACTCATAAGCAAGTGAGATAGCCTCGACCACCCACTTGCTCATCCACTGCTTAGATGCTGGGAAAACTTTCCTGGGTGACCCAAAACAAACAAACAGCAGTTCAGACTTTGTACACAGGGCAGCTCTATGGACGTAAACATCTAGTGCCCTAACTGGGCAGAGCCAATTTAGTTTATCTTGGCCAGACATCCAAAAGGGAGGAGGACAGAAGGCCTGCAGCACAATAGGTCTTACAGTAGTAGTAGGAACCCTGGGAATATAATCTGGTTTAGGGATAAGAAAGGCCTTCACCATACCAGGAGCAAATTCCAAACACGTGGGAGATACCGTAACGGCTTCCAAGTCTCCAATTCTTTTGAGAGAGGAGATAGCGAGGAGAAAGACAGTTTTCAGAGTGAGAAACTTCTCAGGAACCTCCTCAATAGGCTTGAAGGGAGCCAAGGAAAGGCCTTCCAATATTATAGCCAAATTCCAAGCCGGTACTCTCGTGCAGACTGCAGGTCTAAGCCTCAAAGTGCTTATTCCAGCACTGCACCCACTGGGCAGTTAATTTGGTTCAGCTGGTGATTTTCGCACTATGAAGTAAATAATCTCAACTTCAAGGCATAAAGTTTCCTCGTGGAGAGAGCTCTGGATTGAAGGATGGTCTCAACAACCTCAGTTGAGAGACCAGAACTTATGAGCTGTGCCCCCTCAGAGGCCAAGCCCACAGTTACCATAACTCTGGATGGGGGTGAGGAATCAGAAAAAGCATACAGAGATAACCACGGCTACATCTGTACCATGGTGTCCAGTTCAATAGGAGCTGGGATGAGTAAGGGAGAACCACAGTGGACAATGTGTCGTCTCTAAAGATGAGAACAGATCTACTTCCACTTGGCCAAACTTCTCCCACAGGAGGTCCACTACCTTGGGGTGGAGTCTCCATTCCCCGTGCCTCGGTCCCTGCCTTGACAGGATGTCTGCTTCCTGATTTAGATACCCCGGGAAGTATACTGCCCTCAAAGAGAGCAGCTTCCCTTGGGCCCACAGGAGGATCTGGTGAGCCAACTTGACCGCAGACCCCCCCTGAAGGTTTATGTAAGAGACCACCGATGTGTTGTCTGCATGAACAAACACATGGCCGCCTCTTAGGTCTGGGAGGAAGTGTTTCAGTGCCTGAAACACAGCCAGCATTTCCAGGCAATTTATGTGCCACTAGAGATGATGAGCCGAGCAGCCCCAGCCCGTGAGGGTTGCATCCGTCGTAAGTGTGACGCGACGGCAAGGAGCCCCTAGTACAGGTCCTTGGGAAAGGAACCACGGATTCTTCCACATAACTAAAGCACAAAGGCAACGCCGCATGACCTTGATCATGCTGGGCGGGTTTCCCCTCTGGAAGAACCCCTTGGTTTTAAGCCACCACTGCATGGGTCTGAGCAGGAGACAGATGTGCATGCCTTGTCGTCGAATCCCATTTCACTAAATAACCACTAAAAAAGTGGTTCTCTGAGCTGGAGAAAACACACTCTTGGCATTCAGCCTTAGCCCCAACTTTCTCATGTGTGCGAGAACGGAATCTCTATGTCTAACTGCCAGGTGCTCTGATTGAGCTAGAATCAACCAATCATTTATGTAATTTAGCATGCAGATGCCCTGGAGTCACAGGTCACAGAGGAGCTAGAGCTGCATCCACACACTTCGTGAAAGTGCGGGGTGATAAAGCTAGGCCGATAGCAAGAACCCAAAAGGAACTTTCTATATTGAGGAAGAGTGGATATGTGGAAGTATGCGTCCTTGATGTCTATCGTGACAAACCAGTCCTCGGACCTAATTTGTGACATGATTTGATTCAGAGTAGCATCTTAAGTTTGAGCTTCCCTACAGAGCGACTTCCCAAAGCACACAAGGTGGCGGGGTTGGCAGAATGGCCCCCTGAGGGCACTGCCCTCGGAAGCTGTCAAAGCCCTCTTAGAAGCCATAACAGTCCTCAGATCTGTTTTGCCCTTCAAGGACTTTGACTGCAAACGTCTCCCCGATCCTCAGTCTTTCTGGGAGTATGGGTAGCGATGCTCTGCTTCTGATGCGCCCTATGTGAGGAGCTCGAAGACGGCTAGGGATGCTTCTGCCCAGCAGCCCCAGAGACCTGAGAGTGGCGAGGGAGGAATTTTTGGAACGCTGCCACTTGCTTTTTTGCCTCCCGGAACCTATCGGCGACTGAATTTACAGCGTTGCTGAAAAGGCCAGATGGAGAGAGTGGGGTGGCCAATAAAAAAGCTCTTGTCTTTTTCTTTGAATCCAGACAGATTTAACCACAGATGTCTCTCCGTAACCACGAGAGCTGCCACAGAGCAGCCGACTGACTTGGCCGTCTCCTTGGTGGCCCGGAGAGATAAATCTGCTGCTTGATGCAGCGCTTTGATAGTATCAGAGCTAACTCCCTTGCCCTTATCAAGGTCTCTAAGCACGTTAGCCTGGTATGCCTCCAAGATGGACATAGTATGCAGACACGCCACGGCTTGACCTGCAGCCGAATAAGCTTCACCAGACAAGCAAAGAAGTGGCTTGGTGACTCAGGGGAGAGATAGCACACAAGCGTCTCTTCAATCCTGGGCATCGCCTTGTAACCCTGTTGTTTTAGCCCCAAGATGTTTGAATAGTTGGAAGTATGAGGGTTAAACACACAATATGAAATCGGCCTCTTCCACGACCTCGACATCTCGGTGTGGAGGTCGGGAAAAAACGGTCAGCCCCAACGAGGAGGTTGTGAGTGTGATGGCAGAAAGCGTTTGTCTAATTCACTTTTATGAAGAAGCTCCTGTTACTTGGCCGGCCAGTTGATGTTTAGCCTGGCTACGGCGTGAGTCACAAGGTATGAAGTGGCAAGTCTCTAGTATCTACATCTGTATCCCCACCCGTAATACAACATGGGCAGGGATGAACACACTTCCTGAATTGTTGTTCGCTCACCACAATAAAGCCACCTACACAATGGTGAAAAACAGTTTTCTCTGAATATACTGAGACAGACAAACACTGAGGGGACAAATGGTTTCACTAAGAGTGTTTGCTAACACTGCCTGGTTTAGGTATGCTTTATAGTTTCCTAGTTGATGACATCACCCGCCTATGATGTTCCGTCACGCAATTAGACTGATTTCATAGGTGCTTCACGATGCAAATGCATTCCCACATTCCCGCAGAAGCATTCCCACAGCGTTTTGACGCAGCACGAGTTCCCTTGAAAGGGAAACTTGATTCTTCAACTTAATACTTGACAAATTTTGTGGAAAAAAAGGGTAAAACAGGGGTGTTAAATGCTGATTCCAGAGGGAGAAGTATGTCAAACTTGTGCCAGCCTCTTCAACAACTGAAATCATCTTCTGAAAAAAATGTGGTGTTATTTGTAATGGGGGTGTTGGAGTGATAGATGTTCCAAAAGACTGGTGCTGTGATATCACACTGAATCAAATTCAGTACATTTTCAATCTGCTGACATAGTGGAAAATGAATTTCTGCTCCCAAAGCAAGGACATCACATTCAGTCACCCCTACTGAATATCTTGTGTGTTGTGGGTGGAGGGAGGGGGAAGCACTAAAATTAACGTCTGCTATCCTTCCGCTTTCATCTCAGATCCTTCTTTCATCACTCTCTCTTGTGCATGTGTCTCTTTTTTGCCTATGTTACTGGCAGATGGAATTGGTAGATTCCAATCAATGTTCTTCTTTGACTAATTACTCTGACAAAGATGGTGAGGATCCAGATGAATGCGCCTGCTGCGCATATCTGGCAACACACACACACACACGCTGTACCAAGAAAATGCCAAATATATCCTGATAAGCAGCTAGAAATCTGCAGTATAATGATTCTCTATTAAACACTTACCAAGTTATGATCTGGTATGATGGCTCTGGATCTAGGCCACTGTTAAAGCCCTGTTATGCTCACTGCAAAGTCCGTTTTTGTCCTTCACCCAGGACTAGAAAGACATTTGAAATGGCTGAACAATGATATACTGTTTGTAAAAACTCTGACACCACTGCTGGGAACTGTGTTTAAACAAATTTTTAACCTGTTAACCGTTGCCAGTGCGCGGGCGCACTGAAGCGTTTTTTTTTATATATAGTTCAAAGTTACTATCAGATTTAATGTTATACCTTGACAAACTATACATCATTAAAAAGATATAAGACTCAAGTTTCAGTATTTGACCACTATTGTATTCTGAGAAACTTATAGCGACAGTTATTTCTTAATTTGTGTCAGGAGTTATGAAATGAAAAAATGAGTCGATACCTTTGATATGAATTATGTGCGTCAGCCGCTTTCATTCATAAAAAACTCCCGTGCTGTCGTCATGACAGCAATACACAAAACAACGTCCCTCAGGGCTTTAGCTCAAAAATGTGCAGATTTGGAGAAATATTGATAGATTCTTATAGATTTACATCAGATTTCTATAGACAGGAATAATATTTATTGAATTTATACCCAAATGCGTCAATGTAATCATTATAAATGCTTAGAATCTCTGATACTGTGTTTTCAATTCATACCAATAGCCTGAGGGCGCTATTATGCACAATAATAGTCCATATATGGAACATGAAGAAGAGCCATGATCATGTGACATTCCAGGACGTCACTGATACACACAAAGCTACAGAGTTCGCGCTGTAACATGCAGATACAGACTTTTTGAAGACAATAAACATGATTGCAATGATATTTAAGTTACCTGTGTTTTTCAAGCCATGCCAGGTATTTCCATAATAAAAGATTATATTTATAATGTAATGCTAATCTATATAGACTGTCATTGTGCAGAATACCATACAATAGTATATTTTCTGTCTGATTTTTTATCTGAAGCCAAATTAGATCACAGAAGATTATTTAAAACACTTATAAAGTGTTATAAAGTAAGTTTGAAGCACAAACATGGTTTTAATCTCATAAATTGTCGTGTATTGATGGTGTGCTAAGCTAACATGCTAGCTAGCCCTAGGTGCACCTGCAACCTAAACTTTTATGACTTTTTGAATGCTTTCTGAAATGTTTCCTTATTCAAGAAATGCATTTGATACAGTTTTAAAGGTGAAGTGAACTTTGAGAAAATAAATTAGGGACTGAAACCCTATGAATAGCCTGTGAATAGCCAGTCGTTAGTAGCTATAATGCAGACAAAAGAAATGCATATTTAGAGCCATAACCAGGCTGGAGAGGTGTGAATGTGTGCAGGGGGAGACTGAGACTGAATGGGGATCGTTTGCACCACAAAACAATAGAGACAATATACTGGATAGATGGTTAGAAGATAACAATAAACATCAGAAGCATTTTAGCGTCAAATCAAAATAAAGTCATTGACATGGTCTTGAAAAACATTTAACTAAATACAGAGTTTTGGACTTATTATCTTCAGATTTTAAACATAAAATGTTTAGACATGTGGCTTTAGCTGTAGTGCATTTCTAGATTGCTACAGTGCCAACTTCAATTTTATTTTCATGAGGATGTTTCATAAAAATTAATTTCTAATAACTTTACAAAACTTTGAAGCTATTTATAACAATTTTTGTCATTATGACAATAATTAATTCTACATTTACAATAAACTGCCAGGTGTCAGCTTTCAAATGAGATCATACTTGTGCTTTTAGTACAAAGGGTTCATGAACTGTATCTGTTTCAGTTTGGGTATGCCATTTCTGGGGATTTTTCAAAAGTGGGGTTGCAGCTTAACAGGTTAAATGTGCATAGCAGAGGTGGAAAGTAACTAATTACAAATACTTTCATTACAGTACTTCAGTACATTTTCAAGTTGTTCTACTTTCTTGAGTACAATTAAATTGTGGTACTTTTACTTTGACTTCAGTTAAATAAAAATAAAGTAAAGTAAAGTATTCAACTTTGCTACATTTATTTTTCACCAAAAGTACAAAGTACAAAAATGACAAAGGTGCTGACGGAACAACAGGGCAAGCTGGCATTTGACGGGCACTTTTCAAACTGCGGTTGAGCCCTGCGCTTCAGGCAATAAACAGGTCTGATTCGAGTGCAAAACCAATCAAAACTTCCAGTTCAGTTGTGGGGCGTTTAAACCACACTTTGACATTCAATCACTGTCGTTGTCATTTGGAATCAGTATCCCTAACGTTTCAATATTTTAGTGAATGTAAGTGAGATATGCTCATTTTCTGATTTTAAATTGCAATTTTTGCAGCTCCTGAAATGGGTCATATCATTAATATTACCAGAGCACTGAGTAGTTGAAGTAAATACAAACCTCTGCTCACACAAGGATGCACGTATTGCATGGTTAGAGCAAGAACATAATGTTAGTGTCTAAAATGCAGGCGCACAGTTCAATTGAATGTTAAAGCATTTTTGGTAGAATGAAAAAACAGCATTTTATTTAAAGGGGTTAGGGTTAGGTGCACTTATAATGTTAATATGATTTTTACATAAAAAATGGTCAATTTAAAAATAAAAGGCCCTTTTCTACCCTGATTTTAGCCCTCTGATTAGAACGCTCTGTTATATTAGAACGCGTCTGCTGTGAGACTTCAATATAAACGCCCACTGCTATGTTTGGCTAACATCTTAGCATCTGAAATAAGTATTACATGGGGAACTCTCTTGAAAACTTTTACTAAATTTGAAAAACAGCGACAGTGTCACAGAATTATATTATAATTACAAAATTATGATTACAATTTCAACTACAAAGCAGCTCTCCAGTGTGCTCATGTTTTTACTCATGTCTCACCTCGACGGAGAAGATTTCCACATCAAAGAAGGTGGAGCACCAGAGAACACCTACCTATTGTTTGTCTTGGCCAGCGGTTTAGAACGACCCAAACAAACTCCAAACAAACTTCAATTTGATCACATTTTGTTCTAAATGACGTCATACCAGTTCGTCTTTTGATTGAAGTATATCGAAGCCTTTCTGATTGCGCACTTAAAAAACTTGGAATCGGCCAGGAAAGATGTATGTCATGACAAGGGGTCATGTGTTGTAATTTAATGTTGTATTTTACTTTTAGAAGACCATTAGCTCTGGCACTTGATTGCAAGCACAAAATCCCTTTTTACCAAAATCCCTGTCTATATGTACCTTCACAATGCTGACATGTGTGAGTGAGCTAATGAGCAGTAAAAAACCAACTGGCATCACTGTAACACAATCTAGGCTAAACTCGTCTCGGAATCCCACAGGTTTTTCCAGCATCAGTTTCTTTCCAGGTTATTGAGTCATCCTTGTAACCAAGCCCGCTCCGCCACTGAAAATCCAATTCATGGCAGTTTGTGCAAGCGATTTACAGCCAACTACGGTGGGCTCCAATGGCATTTTGCAGATCGTAAAAGACCCTGCACAGTAATACAACCTTATTAATGAATGTATTAGTTGCAATGCTTCCCTAGAGCCTGCAACATGGGAAAAAGAGAGGCTAGATGGGGAGGGTTGATGAGTCATCCTACCCGCTTTGTGAGCTGGGGTCGAAAAGCATGAGGAAGATCCACACGCAGGGGACACGTGCTGTGAGCTTGTGGAGAACGGCAGCCATATCACTTTGAGTCCTGAAAGCCTGCATAAAGAAAATGTGGTTTAATTACACATCTGGAGCGTTTTTTTTTTTTCTTCCTTTTTTTTCTGTAGATCAATACAATCCACATGTGTAAGCAGACATTTCTTGAAGCAAGTGCCATTTACAACAAATGATAAGCCATCTACACCTCATAACTCTGTTTTGTTTTTAAGAAAACACACAAGATTAAAACATTGCACTTTAGAACATTGAATGTATGTTGAATTTTAGGACAAAATTCTGAATTTTAGAATTGGTTTTCTTTCTACTCATGTAAGGGAGTATAAGTTGAAATCGAAGATACATTAAAATGACTGGAAGTGGAATTTAATGGATTACAATTCAGATAAATTTAACAGGTAATAGCATTCTGAGAAATAAGTTATCCGCTCAACTTGGTCCATAAAATGACATTTAATTTAATTTAGATATTTGTGTCTGTCTGTCTTTCTGTAATTCCATTAAAATCCTAAAGACTTAAGTAAACTTGTCAAGCGATTGTTGAAAGATTGATTAACTTTTCTATTCTAGGTAAAAATTCTGCAATCCTTGCTATCTCTAATATGAATTTAATTTGAATTTAAGGTTATTAAATATTATTTTAAGGTTGTCGTTGTTGTTTTTTTAGTCAAAATATTTTTTTAACAACTGGACAAACTATAGATATTATAGGATAGATAGTATATAAAAATTGTATACAAAAAAAATATATTTGTATTTTCTATACAACAACTTAGGGCGGCTCGATTATGGAAAAAATCATAATCACGATTATTTTGGTCAGTATTGAAATCACGATTATGTAACACAATTATTTCACATGACTTTGGGAATGTGTTGGATTTATTAAAAAGACACATTTCAACAATTCGTAAAAAATTTAAATTTGAACATTTATTGTACTTTTTGAACTATTAAAATAAATAATATAACAGATAATACTTCAACAAGTATTTTAATTTTCCCGCAGGTCTACCACTTATAATGCGGGAAATTCCCCCACAAACATTGATTCACTTTAGCAAGTAGATTGTATGAGTAACCTAAATTAATCCACACAGATTATAAAATCAAATCTATCATTTTAAAACTTTCCCAAAGACGCAATTTCACAAACCGCGTGAGTGTTCAAAATGGGTTGGACAAGGCAAGCGTCGAAACTACACTCACGCGTTTAGGAGTCGGGACATGACGGAATTGTCACTTGCACAATCGGGCCAGCATTGCATTGTAACTAAAGTTGATAATTTTCACTTCTTTAAGTGTTCAAGACAAAATAAGAGTGTTCTTGCAAAATAATCGTTTTTACTCAATTGTACCATTTTGGTGATCATTGGGAGCCAAAATCGAAATCGAAATCGAAATTCAATTAATTGCACAACCCTACTACAAGTCTATATATTTTTTCCCTAAACATAAACAAATTCATGCCTTTAAAACAGGGCTCCAGATTGCGACGATTTTTCCTGGTGGTGCGACCAAAATTTTGATATAGGTCGGGCTGGCGCGACCAAAACGTTGCCCAGCATCAAATGACAAATGAAATGAAAGCAGAACGAAACTGCGCTACTCATTTGTGCCTAGCAGACCGTTTATTAGGTCAGACCAAAAATAGGTAAGTGCAGCGCATTCGAACTACTCGCCAGTTGCGGGCCAATCTGGATCACACAACACGTTTACTCCACAGCGCTAGGAAATACAGTGAAGAAATCCATTGAATTCGCCACAGAATTAATAACATCGCTGCGAGGTCTAGAGAGAAGCATTCAGATTCGGCGCAGAATTCTTTGTTATAAACCTTAGATATCAGATCAAACAGTGCTGACATGGAAACCAAGAGAAACATTGTTCCATGATTGAACAAGTTATAGAAGTCTTTAAGTCCACAAATAAGCAACATTCACCATTAATTTAATGTAGTAACACTAACTGTAAATACGATATTGTGATAGAAATAGTCAAACGCTTACAAGCACTACACATCTTTTTCCAGCACTTCAAAACTATATCATATTTAAATGTTATTTTTAATGTGATGACCAAAACATTATTTGTTCATCCTTCAAAGATTGTCCCCAATTATGAAACTAAAAGTTTCAAGATGTAGGAAAACTCACACTTATTTAAATTTTTTTAAAAAATAATTAAATTGCCACTGTGACCAGTAGGTGGCTGCAGAGGAGTGCTTATTGGCTTATTAGCTATTTTCACTCCCTAATCTATTTTTTCACTTGTTTTGCTTTTGAATAAATATTAAGACATTATGAATGATAATTATTAATGTTATCCCCACAGTGTAACCAAATACTTTCTGTAGAACTTAGTGGCTCCGGTGCTGCTGCCCCTCAAACGTTAATCTGGACTGGAGCCCTGTGAACTTAAAATAAAACATTGTAATTTCAGTACGTTAAGTCTATTTATTACCAAGGCATTTTTCAGTAATACAGTCAAAATGGGGGGAAATGTGAATAACTGCGTTGCAGGTTGATTTAAGGTGTGCCCCTAAATGTTCTGCTTGTGCGTCTAAAAATTTTCAGTTAAGGGCTACAGTGCTCCTAGTAAAAAAAGTTAGTCTGGGGCCCTGCCATAAAACCATGATCAAAACAAGAAAGGTGAACCATTGCATCTAGAACCAGTAACCCCACTATTATTCAAAAACAACAATATAGCTGATCACCAAAATGTATTTATTTGTTTGTTTGAAGAAAAACAAATGTATTGTGTTAAAGATCATATATAGAAATAATATCAGTTCAGTCATGACAACTATCTGAGGGTTTAGCATGGTGATGGATATGACAATGTTAATGTATTTTGTCTTGGCGGAATAGATCTGTTACGCTGCTGTTAATAATTGCTGCTGCTGCTGCTGAGCAAGTAGAGAGACTTGCTACTGCCAATACATCCACAGACATGCTGCTGCTGCTGCTGCTGCTGCAGCACATATAACATACATGAAAATACCCCCCAACAAAGCAGGGGACACATTAAGTTGACAATACACGCCAATATATGCATGTTGCTGAGTGTATATCACCAAACATGGGATGACTGTAAAAAAGGTAATGACTGGACAATAAGCAGATCTACCATAAATCTAGTAAAAAGAACGTTCACTTATCTTAAGACGGGTGCACACTGTACGATTGTGGCCACGATTTGGTCTTCTAGGGTTTCCTGACTGTTTGTTTATATATTAGTCTCGTAAAAAAAAAAAAAAAAAAAGATTATTTTCATTTTTATGTCTAAATATATATTTTGTACGAACTTATGTATGGGATCAATCCCTAAACATGTCAGTGTGAAAATGCAACCTTTTGTGACAAGTATTTGCTGGAACTTACTATGCAGAGCAGTACTGCAAGAATTTGATAAAACTGTCTGGAGATATTTTGCTCTGATAGCCTTCCAAATGGCACCCTGCAGTCACATTTCTTTGCAGAACTTTTTTATAAATATGTACTATATATCTATATCTAAAGCTGCTAGGGGCAAACATGTCTCTGGAGGCTTGAAATTGTTTTCACTTGTAAAATTTTGAGAGGAACATTAATATGAACATTTATATGCAAGTTCCTCTAAGTGCATTGAGAATTAAGAGCGGACTTTAATCTAATTGCAAAGAGCCAAAAACAGAAATGCAATCCCTTTGCAAAGCAGTACTCAATAACAAAAGTAATCTGCAGTAGGCAACTGCATTCAGAGCAGGCTGTTGTTTTTTTCTGCTAGTACTTACGAAGCCATTTTTGCTATGTATTGCTAGTGGCAACACCTGTGTATGCTGAATACATTTCAAAGGATTAATGAAACACACATACACAACTTTGCATACTTTGATTCAAGAAAAAAAGAAAGAGCTGAACTGAAGTCTCAGCACCTTTGACTGATCCACAATCAACAACGAGGAGAAATGAGATATTGGCGTCCATGTTGGCCTGCTGCTATGGCTTATCTTAAATTAAAAGGTGAAAATACATTAGGTTCCAAGGTGCTTGTGGGCTTTGCAGCAGTGCTACCCTTGATTTTATAGTCTGCTGCCAGACATACACAGTAGAACAGTATAAGCACAAGGGTAGCATGATAAATAAGTCCTTCATCTACCCTATTGATCTGTCTTTCTTTTCTCAAAGCTGTGGCAACTTTACACATCATGTTCCATCTACAGCACTAGTACAGAACAGCAGAAATTCCTTCTCTTGTCATCTGATTTTTCATGTTGACTATAATCTATATTAAAGAAACAGTTGGTGTGCATTCCTTGATCCTAGTATTCTCTGGTTCTTTGTGTTCCTTAGTTTCTAGTTTCAGTTTATGCTTGTTTGTTCTATAAACCCCTTGCACTTAGATCCACTCTACACCTGCCATCTCTTCCGTTCATGCCACAGATTACATACCACGACTGTAACCCTGGTTCCCTGAGAAGGGAACAAGACGTTGCGTCGTCGTCATCATCAATGCTTTGGGAATGCCTCTGTGTGATTACGGAGCACTGTGTGAAATCAGTCCAATGGCATGATGGAATATCACAGGCGTAATGACGTCAGGACCAGGAAGCCATAAAGTGCACCCAGACCAAACATTGTCAGCATCTAATAGGCCAAAACAAGTTGATCACAGGGATACAGGGAGGCAGTATGGCAGGGAGATGCAATGTCTCGTTCCCTTCTAAGGGTACCAGGGTTACAGTCATAACCAGAGACGTTCACTTTTGAGGGAACTCACGCTGCGTCATCATCATCAACGAGGATCCCCAAATCAACAGACTTCCAAGTGCCTGTCTGTGTGAAACACTGCGAGCACACTAAGACGAAAGCACCTGAGAACCTGGTGTAGACCCCAGGTCCAGATTGTAAAATCCTACAAATGAGAGCAAACAGGACCAGCCTGCCGCATACCACATCCTGTAGGGATACCCCTTTTATAATAAGGCTTTCTAAACCGCCATACTCCTCTCACTGCCTCAAAGCACCACAGAGGAAATGTGTCACCAACGGGTTTCTCCCCAGGGATACACCACCCAAAGGGCCATGGTAGGCAGCTATGTCCAGCATGTACACCTTCAGTGTGGAAGGGGATAACCCTGTGGAAAAAAAAAAATTATTCTGGAACTCCAGCACAGTACCAACAAGGCAGTTAACTGGGACCCACTGTCAAGTTCAACACCATGAAATGAAAACCCTCCACTTCAATGCATACAGTTTCCTAGTGGAAGGAGTTCTGGAGTGAAGTATGGTCTCAACAACCTCAGTTGAGAGACCGGAGTGTAGGAGTTGGGCCCCCTCAGAGGCCAAACCCACAGCCTCCATAACTCTGGACAAGGTTGAAAAATTGTACCCCTGCCTGAGACAGCAGGTCCATCCTAACCAGAATCTCCAGGGGAGAGCCAACGAGTAAGGACACAATGTCCGAGAACCACTCACGGGCTGGCCAGAATGGGGCTACTAATAGTAGTCTGACGCAGTCCTAGCAGACTCTTTCCAGAACTTCCGGGAGCAGAGCAATTGGGGGGAAAGCGTACAGACATAGCCCAGGCCATTGTATGTACTATGGCATCCAACCCTAGCGGGGCTGGATGCGTGAGGGAGAACCAGAGTGGACAGTGTGTCATACCTTGAGACGCAAACAAATCCACTTCCGTCTGCCCGAACACCCTCAATACAAGCTTGGGGTGAAGTCTCCATTTCCCGGGCCTCAGACTTTCCTCGACAGGATTACTGCTTCCTGGTTTTCTAGAAAGTAGACTACTCTCAGGGAGAGAAACTTTTCCTGGGACCACAGGAGGATCTGGTGTGCCATTATATATAGTGGGGGCAACCTCAGACCCCCCTGATGGTTTATGTAAGAGACCACCGATGTGTTGTCTGTCTGAACAACCACATGATGACCCCTCAGGTCTGGGAGGAAGTGCTACAATGCTAGGAAGACACCCATCATTTCCAAGCAATTTATGTGCCACGAGAGGGTCTGCCTCTGTGAATTGCATTTGTAGCTCTGTATAGCTTTGTTTTTGTTTATTGCCCTGCCTACCACATGTATAACATAGCCTTCTCTGTCAGCGGTGAGGGTCTCATAAGTGATAAATGCAGGGAGATAGTCAGGCTGACAGAGAAGATTTCAGAACTAGAGACACACATCCAAACTTTAATCGAGTATAGTAAGAATGCAAGGGCTTTAGAAATTGCTTTGGATGCAACTATCTTAGTGAACCCTGTATATTGTTTGATTCCGACTATAGAGTCCATGCAGCATGGCAAATGGGTTGACTGTGAGACGGCACTGTCGCGGGACAAAACACAGCTGTTCCATTCCAATTAGAACATCAAACAGCTTCTCCCCACTCCGTGATGCACCCACTGAGAATCCCGTTGAAAGTGCCCTAGTGATTGGTGATTCTATTACATGGAACGTGAAAATAGAGACACCAGCCACCATAGCCACATGTTTGCAGGGAGCCAGAGCGCCTGACATCAAAGCAAATTTCAAAGTGCTGGCTAATGCTAATCAATCCGTTTATCATTCGTTCAGACATTTTTTTTTTTTTTTTTTTTAAAAACGAAAAACAAGAATTCAACTTGATTTTTAGTTTTTTCGTTCTGAGGTATAAAAAAATGAATAAACAGCTGGAATATTTGATTTCTACACATGGGCGGGAATGAAACGCCCCTTTACTCTGATTTTTCAGCCGAAGATCAAACTGTCCCGTCATCAGTTCTTCCTCAGTTCTGCACTGCAGAATAAGAGTCCTCAGCTGTGCGGATTCTTAACGTGTTTATTGCAACTTCATTTAATCTTTTTCCATCAACCAGACTAACGGATGGCTCGACACAACCCGTACTGGGGAATAGACTAGACAGGGCTTTCTTCTGTGTAGACCAGGAGTTCTCAAGTGCCAGGGGTTTGCTATTTTCTTATTTTCAGAACTGTAAAGTCATGTTTAAAAAAAAAAAAAAAAAAAAAAAAAAAATTATCATGAACCACGCTGTGTTTTATTCCTAAGTGACTATATAATGCATTTTTCAAATAATCTAAATGTTGACTTTGAAAAGTAGGCGCGCCAAGAAGTCTATTCACTCTATTTTGGTTCATTTTTGGTGTGCGCCAGACAAAAGCATTTTGAATGTACACAGATAAAAATATAAATTTTACTGTTTTGAATGACATAGTATTAAACGACCGAATATTAAGTTATTTCCCCTGCTGAGAAACAAATCCAAGTGATGGCGCCGGCGCATCGCTAGCTCACACAACATCTAGGCTATTATCAGTTCACTTCTGGCATTGCTAACTTGACATCACAGTCTGTTCATTATTAAAATAAAACACAGTCAACATATAACATATAAAAAGTTATTCTGCTTAATTTAATTGGTCTGTTGTACAATATAAATGCTGTGCCGTCAGTCACCACCTACTTGCTGTTATTCCAAACTCATTTCTCTTGCTGTGAAGATGCTGATTTAGCCTATACGTATTGGGACTCGACTGAAGTATAAAGCCTTCTTTACATTACTAGTTAGCATCCAAATGTTACATTGTAAATATGGAAACTATGGACTGAATGAGAGATGCGCAAAACCAACGTCGGTACAGTTTCAGTTTCGATTCAAATAAATGGCCTTTAAAATAGGCTAAATGTTGTTTATAATAAAGGGCACAATAGGCTATTTTTATAAGCTATTAGGCTATATTTTTATTATACGTGGCTACTTATTTTTCATTCTTGTTGTTTTCTGAATACCATTCATGTAAGGATTTGACATAGGCTACATTAAGGGGAAGTAAAATACGCATAGGCATAGCCTATATGTTATTAATAGTGTTTATAATGTTAGTGTTGTATTTTATTTACCGGTCTTTTACACTATTTCTGAATAGGCTAATAATAAAATGCGTTTGTTTCCCTCTCAACATGACCCGGTACGCTGCGCACAAGCACACATCTTTGAGATATAAATTAATACATTTTAATAAAACACAAGGCCTACATCATAAAACTCAGAAGAGTATGTTATTTAATATCTCTGTTGTTCTCTGTTCTCCGGTTGTTAGATAGTCAGTCTGAATGACAGTTCATGCATTAACGTTAATATAGACCTATTATATAGTCAATGCATTATTCTTTTCTTTAGGTATTAGTGTTAAAAATATCTAATTTACAACTAATTATATTTATTTATTTATTTATTTTAAATTACTGGGCGAGGGCAACCATGGTAGGCTAACAGCCGTCATTTACACTGCATAGTGCATATCCAGCTGATGCAAAGCGTAGGTGAATTTATATCTACACAGAAGAAAGCCCTGTCTTGTCTATTCCCCAGTACGGGTTGTGTCGAGCCATTTGTTAGTCTGGTTGTTTGATGAAAAAAGATGAAATGTAGTTGCAATAAACGCATTAAGAATCCGCACAATGGAGGACGCTTATTCTGCAGTTTAGAACTTAGGAAGAACTGATGATGGGACAATTTGATCTTCGGCTGACAAATCAGAGGAAAGGGGCATTTCATTCCCGCCCATGTGTAGAAATCGAATATTCCAGCTGTTTATTCATTTTTCTACCTCAGAACGAAAAACGAAAAATCAAGCTGAATTTATTTTTTTATTTTTTTGGGGAAAAAATGAAAACAAAAAACGAAAAAGGAATCGTTTTCTCATTTTTCTACTTTCAGTATTAAATAAAAAAAACACTGAACGAATGATACACAGATTCTAATCGTAAAATCTTTTAAATTATCATTCACGTCTGTACTAGTGATGTCCGACACTAAAATTAAAATTAAAGACGTGTGAACTCGCAAGTACGATGTCAGACACTGTAAAACGATCTGGCCCCCTTCCTGTTCGCCGGAGTGATAAGATACTTAGGAGACTGTCCTTACTCAATGGCTGGCTGGCTGTCTAAGTGGTGTCCGCTGAATAATATAGGGTTCATAGACAATTGGAAAAGTTTTTGGGGCAGACATGACCTGTTGAAAAGAGATGGTACTCATCCCTCCTGGCGTGGTGCTGCTCTTCTCTCTAGTAATATGGTACATAGTCTTAGAGTTGAACCTTGACTAACTGAGGCCCAGGTCAGGAAGCAGACAGACTGACTAAAATGACTGTCTGCTAGCTGTCTCATGTCACAGAAGTCATATAAATTTCAACACATAGAGCCTTTTACACCTAGATATCATAATAAAGAGACTATGTCTTTTCCACAAATTAGTAAATACAAACAACTCTCAAACTTAACTCTCTTAAACTCTTAAGGGTAAAAATAACAAATAAAACAAATATAATTCAGGTTGCTGAATATTAGGGCTGGGTAAAAAATATCGATTTCTTGATTTTAATCGATTCTCATTTTTACGAAACGATATTGATTCTTAAATCCCAAGAATCGGTTAGTCATCCTGTTTTCAGTTGATGAATGAATGGAACATTGTTGCGCGCATCCCATCCAATAAATCGCAATAATCTTTGTGCTTTGTTATTATTGATATGAAACAAGGTCTCAGATTTCAAATTACGTCCATTTTCAGCGTTTTGGCGCTGTGGCATGAGATCGCTCTGGCGCAGCTCAGCTTAAGAGAAGCAGCAGCGCGGAGCACACATGACCTTCTCTTCTGCCTTAATAATACCAGTTACAGCGCGAAATAAACATGAATGAGCATCTGAAAGTGTGTTAAAAGATAGAGTACAACTCTATTGAATAGCTCAATCAGTGTTTCAACCGTGGAAAGACATTAGTAAACAATGTCATGTAACGTCACATTTACCTCAGAAAAAACATATCCAGTGACCATAAACTCGTTAGTCAGCTAGAAAAATTAACTCTAGAGAGGAGCATTTTGTTAAATATATGCACCATATTACATATTCATTATAATTTTTAATGTTCTTCAATATTTAATGCATGTTTGAAGAAATCTGGAAAGTTTTTATGACAGCCACCATTTAAATTTTTATATAATTTCATATAACTTTATTATTATAAAAATAAATAAAAGTGTATTTTAAGTGTTTGTATACTGTCACAGTCATCGTCTGCACCATTCTGTCTTCGTCTTCACTACACTTCCCAGAATCCTCTGTCATCATCACCTGCACCTGTTCCTCATCACCCTCATCATCATCATCACCGTCACCTGTTGTCTTTGTCATGATATGTGTATTTAAGTTCCCCTCTCACTACTTTTCATTGCTGGTTATTGTTTGAGCACACGCTCACTGTTTCATGGTTTTTCTTTATTATTAATAAACCTTTGCTATTTTGTATCTTCGCCTGACCTTCGTCTTCTTCGATCCGTGGACGTTACAGAATAACCAGCCACAAATATGGAGGAACACATCCAGTTCATCAACCTGGCTCAGGGGAACCACGATATCCTGGACTTCTCCAGAAAGTTTTTTCATCTCGCCCTCAGCAGTTCCCTGGAGGATGAAACCCTCAGCACCCTGTTCCGGATCGGGATCACATTCCATCGTCCCCTCGACCTCCCAGACACCACCGGACTATCTTGGAGAGAGACTGTGTTCCGGTGTCTGGTGAGTGTTGCGTCCCGGTCCGGAACACCACCGTCTTCAGCCATCTTCGCCACGCCATCCATCCTCATCCATAGTCCAGCCGAGCCTGCACTTCATGCCAGTCCAGCCGAGCCTGCACTTCACGCCAGTCCAGCCGAGCTCGCACTTCACGCCAGATCTGCCGAGCCCAAGGCAGTATGCGTCATGCCCGCCGCCCCTGAGACTGTGCGTCATGCCCGCCGCGCCTGTGACAGTGAGCATCATGCCCGCCGAGCTAGAGACTGACAGCATCATGCCCGCCGAGCTAGAGACTGACAGCATCATGCCCGCAGAGCTTTTGTTTTCTTTTATCCCGCCAAGCTTGAAGCTCCCTTCGCCGCTGGTTCCGTCCAGCTCAAAGCCCTCTTCGTCGCTGGTCCCGCCCAGCTCAAAGTCCTCTTCACAGCTGGTCCCGCCCAGCTCAAAGCCCTCTTCGCCTCCCGCCCAGCTCAAAGCCCTCTTCGCCGCTGGCCCCGCCCAGCTCAAAGCCCTCTTCGCCGCTGGTTCTGTCCAGCTCAAAGCCCTCTTCGCCGCTGGTCCCGTCCAGCACAGAGCCCTCACCGCTGGTCCCGTCCAGCACAGAGCCCTCACCGCTGGTCCCGTCCAGCACAGAGCCCTCACTGCTGGTCCCGTCCAGCACAGAGCCCTCACCGCTGGTCCCGTCCAGTACAGAGCCCTCTCCGCTCATCCCGTCTGCCCAGCCGGAGACTGTTCGCATCCCGTCTGCCCAGCCAGAGCCTGTTCCAGAGCCTGTTCCAGAGCCTGTTCCAGAGCCTGTTCCAGAGCCTGTTCCAGACGCCGTCACTCTCCCCAAGAATTTTTTTTGGGGGGGGCCATATGTCCTCGCCGTGGCCACCCAAGGGCCCACGGCCACCAGAAAAATCCTCTCCACCGTGGCAGCCCAAAGGGTCCTCACCGCCGTGGCCGCCCGAAGGGTCTTCACCGCCGTGGCCGCCCGAAGGGTCCTCACCACCGTGGCCGCCCAAAGGGTCTTCACCGCCATGGCCGCCCGATGGGTCTTCTCCGCCGTGGTCCCCTGCTCAGCCTGCACCACCGTGGTCTCCTCCTCAGCCTGCACCGCCGCGGCCCCCTGCTCAGCCTGCACCGCCGTGGTCTCCTCCTCAGCCTGCTCCGCCACGGTCCACGATACCATCCTGGAGTCTCCTGTCTGTCCTGTCCCTGTTCTCCCTCCGGTCACTGACTCCAGGATGCCCACCCCCCCCCTCCCAGGTTCTGCCATCTACGGCGCGGGTCACACCTAGCGGGAGGGGGGAGTTATGTGCTATTGTTTGAGCACACGCTCACTGTTTCGTGTTTTTTTCTTTATTATTAATAAACCTTTGCTATTTTGTATCTTCGCCTGCCTTTCTTCTTCGATCCGTGGACGTTACATATACAAATCAGTTAATTTTTACCTTCAATATTATAGTAGGCTAATGAAGCCAATAGGCTACAACTGACTCCCATAGTTTACAATAATAGTTAAGAGATTTGTTTTCCTTGAGAAAATTTGCAATGTATTGTACCTGATATCCAAAATAATCAATATCGAATCGAATCATAATCGAAATCGAATCGAATTGCAAGCTTGTGAATCGAAATTGAATCGGGAAATTTGTGTCAATACCCAGCCCTACTGAATATTCAATCCGTTTCTTCAAAAGCATTTATTGTACATTCATCACAGATCATAACCTAGATGTGCTGTGTTTGACAGAAACATATTTTAAATGAGTCTACCGCCCAAGATTACTGTTTTAATAGTATTTTTTGCTGTAATTTATAGTAATATCTACAGTATTACTCGGAAGTCTAGTTTCAAATATAATTATTTTGAAGTGTTGGTGCTTTATGTAACTATCACTATCTATTGACATTTGTGCTGGCTACTGTATACAGACTTTATCAAAGAATTTGCTGATTTTATATCGGACTAACTGGCTAAGAGTAAACTGGACTAATAGATCCATGTAGATAATGAAAAAGATGCATTGGGATTGGCATTTACAGACCTTCTGAACTCTATTGGAGTTAGACAGCACGTGTCAGGACCCAACAGAAACTTTTGACTTTTGAAAGTTGCTCCTTTGCGCTTAAAACAGATTAAGGAAAATAGTCCAAAGCCATGGTACAATGAGCATACTCGGGCCCTTAACGCCTGTTTCACACACTCCGTTTGCAGTACGTATGCAGTGAAGGAGCTGCATGCGCTATAGTGATTTCACATATGCCGCGTTTGCAGTGCTCAATTGATCCGCGGCTGTATACCACAAACACAACATTTATTCTCTATTTTTATTTCAAATCCAAAAGTTGTTATCAGCAACTTTTATTAAAAAAAGTTTTGTCAGCATTGCGATTCTCTTCAAAGAAACCTACAGTTATACACTCGTTCATAGACGAACTCATGTTTAAACACAATGGGTCTCATTCATGAAACACGAGCAGAACTAATTTTTGTGTAAATCGTGTATAAAGTGGTTCTGGCGTAAATTTTCGGTTTCATTAAAATGTTCGTATTTTCCAAATGTTAGTTGGTACGAAAGAAATCTACACCTGCTCCCAGCCACGCGTAAATAGTGCGTTTAACATCCGAACGTTTTGCTCATTAATAAGGCTGCATTTTAATTCACCTTAATCGGGTACATATTTACACAGCATTTTGAAAAAATATTATATATAGTAATTACGTTTTTTTCTTTTTACTTTTATTATGAGAGCCAGTAATAGCATCTGCAAACGGACCACAAGTCCGCAAGTCACAAGTGTTGCAGTCAAGCTTCATGTCGAACCATTTTCTTTTCACTTCTGGGACTGTTCGATTAACAGATGAAACTCCATTAACTGCATCTGTAATATGCTGCCAAGCTTCCTTTTTTTTAGGACCTGATACGCCACTATGTACGCTATGCGTTTTGAATGAACTTCTGATAATAAAACTTCAATTTCTGCATCTGAGAAGTTTCTCTTTTTCATTTGCTTTTGAGAAGACATGTTGAAATCCTTCGTTTGGTGTCATAATATGATGCCCACATATAGTTGTCAGTCGGATTTAATGTGCGGGATTTATGGTAATTGAAAATGAGCGTGCACGCGCGTCCCATTTACGACTGATTGGAATTCATTAACACACACACACACATTTCACTATCACATCTGACGTTTACGAAGTATTTGTGAATCAGGAGAAGAGTTTTCGGGAAGGTCTCTTTACGCGCAAATCACTCACATATTTACTTGTATATTTACGAATGTTTTTAATGAATGAGACCCAATAAACGTATTAATCAATGCATTACTTCTATATAGATTTATATATTAGGTTGCTCAAGCAAGTGGCAACACAAGTAAACGTGTACTTATGTTAATATCGCAAACATTTCAATTAAAACTTACCGTTGACAAAAACAGTTGACTCTCATACATTTACTTTTGTATTTAAATCTTTATACAAGAAAACTAGCGGGTTACAAAGAACTTGTTTTTCCACCTCCAAGAAGAGACAAGTGCCAACCATTATGTCACCTTGTTGAGGTAAGTTGTAGTTGTCCTTGCTTTACCCTGGGCTTAAAGAAAAAGGTGACTGTGAAAAATAGTAGTATAATTTAATTAAATGCATTTATGATGAGATTACTACATTTTCATGTAAATCTGTGTTCATTTTGACCATGAACCATGCACTGTCACTTTAATTCAGCACATGCAGCACAGTAAAAATAGATTCGGTGCATAAACGATCACTGCACTGCTATATACACACCACTCCTGGAACCATGCAACCGTCTACTACAGTTTAGCATCAGACAGTGCATTGTAGTGTCCCTGAGGAAAAATTCCATTTATTCATTGCTATATGAAAGGAAGAATTGTCTAAACTCGTTAAATCATCTAAATCAACAACATGTATGTTAGACTCTATACCGACTAAGATACTGAAAGAGATGCTTCCAGAGGTCATAGATCCTCTTCTTAAGGGGAGACCCTTTTGTTTTTCACAGGTCAATTTTGAGATTTTGGGCTATTTGTCTTCAATAACATGTCTTCTTTCAGACTTGTGGTGAAAAAAAAGTCCAAAATACACATTATTTTACTACACTTTGTCTATTTGCGTCTGTAAATTTCTCCTAAATTTCTCCAAAAGTTGGTGTTCTAAATCAACATGCTGCTCCGCGATCGCTGTCTGTACCCTGTCATCGCATACAGTATACCGTTGGAAAGCACTCACTCTCCTGTACAATGTTGTCAGATCCAAATATGGTCATTTCCTTTTTTATCAGCAACCAATCGTGAAAGTACAATGGGGCATTTAACTCTAAAAAGCGAAATCTCATTGGCTGATGTCAATTTCTTACAACGTGATTCCGTTTGTGTATGTTTTATACAGTTTTTTTTACTGGGGTTCTGTTCAGTTGAAGGCCATAAATGCTATGTTATAAGTTTTGATGTGTTTTAGGTGGTTTGTATTGTTGCTGCTAATGATTTAATAAGATATTGTGTCTGTAAATAGTTGTTTCCAGTAAAAAAGTATGAATTTTTAACAATACAAATCTTTAATGGCCGTTTTCTCAAAATGGGTTTTTTCTCATACTCTGAGCCAGAAATCTTCACTTCAGCAGCACTTACATACACCGAACTTTCCAGTTGTATTCCTATCTATATTCTTAAGGTTTTTACAGAGGGGTTTGTTCACATATCATTCAGATTCGATTATACAACATTTTATACCTAAAAATGGGGCGAAAATGGACAGATTCATGGCTGTTGACAGTTTTTTCTGATTAATGGAGTGATAAAAAGAGATATCCAAAATCCCCTCTGTAAAAACCTTTGACTCTAATGTCAAAAAAATGAAACAATAATTTTGAGTCTGACTTTATCCAATGTTCAGATTTCTCTTCTGGAAATATATGCAAATAAGTGCATATTTAATGAGATAATACATAATTTACATAAACATAAACATAAAATTCTAAAAACTTGTAATACAAAAGATATTTGTCTTAATGTCAGTAATCAACTGGGGAAGTTTCATGCTGATATCTATTAGTTTTTTTGTTTTTGTTTTTTTTTTCTATTCACCTGGGGTGTCTCCCCTTAATATCATTAATTCATCTTTGTCATTAGGATACGTACTTAAAGCTTTTAAGCTGGCTAAAACCTGTTAACCTTCACGAGGACACCGACACACTGAAGCGCTCTTTGTTTATTTAGCTCAAAGTTACAGTTAAATGTAATGTAATTACCTTGACAAAGTATACATAATTAAAAAAAAATCTAAGATTCAAACTTACATTTTTTCCAGTCTTACTCTCAAAATCTTATAGTGACCATAATTTGTAAATATGAGTCAGGAGTTATGAATATAAAATTGATACCTTTTGTTTGAAATATGAGCGTCAGCTGCTCCTATTCAGAAAAAAATCTCCTGTACAGTCGTCATGAAAATGCTTGACAAAACAACGTCCCTCAGAGCTTTTACTTCAAAAGCATGCACATTTGGAGAAATTGATAGATTCTCGTATGTTTATGTCAAATTTCTATACAGATGAGTAATATTTATTCCATTTTTACCCAAAATGCACCGATGTAATCATTATGAGCGCTGGATACTCTGATGTACTGTGTTTTCAATTCATATTGGCAGCCTGAGGGCACCCTATGCACATTTAGTCCACAAATGGCACACGTGAGGAAGAGGCATATCATGTGACATTCCAGGAACTTCCTGACATAAACAATGCTTCCAGAGATCGCTAAACACATTATTGTGACGATGCATGGTTTATCTATTTTCTTCATACCATGTCAGCTATTTTCATAATAGATTTTATTTATAATGCAATACAGCCTTTATCATTGTGCAGAATACTATAAAAAAAAAATAAAAAAAATATATATATATATATATTTTTTTTTTTTTATCAGATCACAGAAGGTTATATAACCTCTTATTTAAAAAATGCAACTTGATAATAGAGAAGTAGTCAATTACAGACCTATCTCGAATCTACCCTTTCTGTCAAAAAAATACTAGAAAAGGTAGTATCCTCACAACTATGTTATTTTTTTAGAAGAAAATGGTATCTGTGAGGATTTCCAGTCAGGCAGTGTGTGTATACAACCACCCTATAATAAAAAAACAAAAAAACACCAAGTGCTTTTTTTTAAATCCCTAGAAATCATAAGTACTGTCTCAGAACAAGCCATTCGCATATTCTGGGCAAAGTGACGTCACTTTGCACAAGCCCCTCCCACGTCTGTTGACGGACACTACCGTCTTAGCATAGACCCGCCCTGAGTGAGCTGTACACAGTCCACCATTTTTTCGACGCTGGAGTAGTTGTAGCGACAAGAATGTCTCGTAAGCAACTCAGTTGTTTTGTTGTTGGATGTAAGAGTGAACATAGCAGTCTTCATGTTCTCCTGACATCAAAGCCGCTAAAGACACAGTGTATTAATTTTATTTTTGAAGGAAATGCACCCCATATAGAGCATCACAGTCTCACCCACAGCCCGAGAGAGCTTAGGTGCCGGAAGTAAATTTCCCATTCATTTCTCACATTGACGTTTTGGAAAAATCCGTATCTAAAGAGTTTTAGAGCATGTCTAAGGACAACCAGCTACGGCTGAACTCATAAGCATACAACATATCATTTCGAGTGAAAAAACGAAGAGAAAATCCAAAAAAAGTCAAAGGTACAAGACTGTGTACATATTTTCATTTCCGAGCGAAGGAACTACTCATCCCATAAACCACAGCGCCTCACTGAAGTCGACTGAAGCCACAACCGCGAAAGAGCCTTTTGAGCGACTTCCAAATCTGACAACGGCCACGCAAACTTTTTCCTCCAGTGAATTTTATATAGTGAATGTGCAGTTAATAGCAGTTATTTCAGTAGTAAACGTGTAAATAATAGTGTTTTATATAGGTATTGTGTATTGAATTTTATATTTATCATCGTGTATTTTATCGTGTATTATGTTCTGCTCATCAGTTTCAGCGGCCCACGGGCTGGTTGCTGACAAATGCCTCAAAAATGTCCCACTTGTGGTCCATGCTCATTTTATTCATGAAGTTATAGTTCATCCTTAATTTTAATAGCATTTAATGTATTTTCTTAATATCCACAACAAGTGAAAAATAAAAAGTGATGGTCAGCAAACTAGAAAGTGCACCACGCCACCGGTCTGATGCATGGACATGGTCTGCTCTTGGACCACCATCATATTCAGTTTATTAAGTTGCCATGAATTATTACACAAATGTTCAGTAAATGCATGAAGAGGTATGCCTAGGCTAAATATTGTTTTGACAGTGGCATCATAAAATGCTTGATATGACTCATACCATATGAAGGCTACAGTAGCCTAGCTAAAGTGAACTATAATGCTAACTAACGTTACCAACCTCCCTGCAAAACTCACCACAACTTTGTAGGTCTTGTCCCTCATGCTGGCCCTTACAAAACCCACAAGCTGACCCTCGGACACGCTACACACAACTACACGTTTATATGAGCATATACAATCGCTTAGTACAGCCATAGCTGGTTTTAAGTCTACCATGTATGGTTACGTTTTTATGGCTTATACCCCAACTGTCAATGGAGAAATTGTATTGAATTCTTACTTCTGGCACCGGCTGTGGGCGGGACTGTGATGCTCTATACCTAAATGCGTTTATGTTTTCGCAAATCATTTTACACCAGACTGCTTTGTGAACGAGGATCAATACACAGGGACAATACAAAACAGGTTTAGCTAAAAATGTGTTACTCAAGGATAGATCAGAACAAAATGTTTGTGATCCAGCTTACAGTCTCCGAATCGATACTGGCCACGGCAGTAATGAAAGGGAGAGCACGCACACACTTTATTTACAGTTCATCTAAGTTATTTTACATATATAAAGTTTACCAGTTTATTAAGCACCCCACGGAAAGGCATAAAGTCTCTATATATTTGTTTACTGTTAGTTGTAACGAGTGTTTTTGTGTAATTCGCTGTGTGTGTTGATAATAATACAAGGGAGAGAGAGAGTTTATGGATAAGACTTTAATGCACATTTCTTGTACTGTTTTATTCAACTCTTACGGTAAGTGTTTTCTGGAGTGAAAACGGACGGTTCATCTTTTGTGTGATGTACAGTAAACTTCATAAAACTCATTAGTAAAGTTTTGGCCATCATTCAGACGGGGTCTGCTACAACAGGCTTGTAGTTGGTAAAAGAAAGGTGACAACATAAGTTATAACCATAATAAAACTAAACTTTGCCTGTTCTATCTCCATACAGCATATATTCTCTGGCTCTGTAGGTATAATTGTCCAACTCCAGTTTGAACTGAACACCGCTTCAGTGTATGAGATTATCCTGTTTGTTTGTTGCATGAGCTCTTGAAGCTCTGCCCTTTTCTTGACAGTGGGCCGGGAGCAGCAGCTCATTTGCATTTAAAGGGACACACAAAAAAATGGCGTGTTTTTGCTCACCCCAAAAAGTGGCAATTTTAACATGCTATAAAAAATGATCTGTGCGGAATTTTGTGCTAAAACTTCACATACACAACTTTGGAACAGTCTTCCTAGCATTGTTCGAGAAGCAGACACACTCTGTTAGTTTAAAAAGCGCTATATAAATAAAGGTGACTTGACGGGAGATGATGGCACCTCCACAGACCTTGAGCCGAGCGGCATTCCATGACTGCTTCCCAGCCCGTGAAGGATGTATCCGTCGTAAGTGTGACGTGATTACAGGATCTCCCAACACGGGACCCTGGCACAAGAACCCAGGCTTCTTCCACATCACCAAGGTACGAAGGCATCTGCATGTAACCTTGATCACGCGGAGTGGGTTGCCCCTCGGGGAAAACCCCTTGGTCTTGAGCCACCACTGCGAGGGTCTTATGGATAGCAGGCCAAATGTATCACGTTGGACACAGTTGCCATCAGACCCAACAGTCTCTGAAATGTTTGACAGTGAGTGACTGGCCTAGCTTTAGCTTGTTTACGGCTGTGAGAAGTGAACCCATACGAGCAGGAGACAGATGTGCCTGCATGCAGCCAAAGCTCAACCACACAAGTTAACATGGTCTGGATGAAAGGCTGAATTTATTAGAATAGTTCCAATATACAATAAAGAATCATAAATTCAAAGCTTGCAGACACACATAACTAGTTTGCATGCCAGAATAGGAACGAAAGAAAGGGAATTTCCCGTATGGTCAGATCCCTCCGCATTATATTCTCTTTACGGACTTGTAATCTATGCGTTGCCTTGGCAAATGCGAGATACAAGCCACTAGATTCTTTATTGTATAAGACTTTTCTTCGCTCGAGAACAAAAGTCACCATAAGCGGAGCTAAAACTCCCAATATTGCATTCCTGTACAAGTCAGGAAAATATATGAATGAACACAGCCAGCCCCCTTGTGAGCTGACCATGCAAGCTCCTTGTACACAGGGGATGAGGATGGAGAGTCCTCAATTTCCCCAGCATCGATGCTCAGCACATCTACCACCTCAGAGCTAGACAGAAGAAGCACCGGGACTCAGGGTGGAAGAAACCACAACGCAGGCTTCTGAAACCAAAGAGAGGCATGTTTTTCAAATGAGCTTGGGTTGATTGTGACTAGATTTTTCTGCCTGTTTCATTTTTATATTATGAAAAGTGGCTATGTGTAGGTTTGGGGTATAGGATTAAGCGATCTGAATTATAGCAATAAAACGGTGCAAGTTTGGTCATCTACCCAACATACAAAAATACCAGTAAATGTAATGCACAAATAGTATAAACAATAAGACCAGGCAGGAAAAGAATAGCCAGGACATTTTGCTAAAAGACTCGATGAAGACAAACAAAAAATGCAGGGTTTGTAACAACATAAGAGTGAGTAGATGATGACATTATGATTTTCACTTTTTGTGAATTTCCTTCCTGTTTTGCTCTCGTCTAAAGAAGATACATAATTCAATGACTACAGTGGTTCATGACACTACTGACAAAGTCAGTAAAAAAGTTCATAAACCAAAGATTAGCTGATGCAGCTACACACAAGTCTGAGAAAAACAAGCAGACAAAAGAGAGTTATATGTAGCTGCTGAAACTGTCAAAGCATCCGCGGAAGGTCAAAGACCTTGACCATCTTTACGTACATGCCAAGCTGTGTCAGTAATTCTGTACTGTTAGCTTGCCCGTCTGTCACTGTCCTCCAAAAACTCATACACATACACAATCACACAATTGTCTGTTGTAAGCCTAGGCTAATTGCAGACCAATAAATACACATGGCCTCAGGAGTATTGCTAGCATGGTGGATATTGAATAATTTAAAAGCAGTTAATCTAAATGGGAAATTCTTAAGGCTGTTGTTCTTATAACATAATCAACAATGCCATGTTAGTGTTTGCGTCCTTATTAACTTGTCTCAAATAGAACTAAAACTGCATAAACAACTACTCAAATTCACAGTGACTTAAAGCCTCAAAAATAATTTATTAAAGCTGCAGTCCATAGTTTTTCCTCTTTGTCACCATCTCTGTTTGAAATCTGCAATTGCAGTTATTCGCAGAATTATGAACTTTACGTGGGTTGTGCCTCGGCACGGCACAGCGTGGATGAATCCAATGTTTTGAGGAGAATGTGCGGCTCTCAGTCACCGTGCCGGTGTGGATACTGTCATTCGGAATCACAGATTCTACTTTTTGGAAGTATGACCAACAAAATAATTTTCACCGGAAAATGTCATCTGAAAAGTAACTAACATCCACTTTTGTTCTGACCAACTAAGGGAAAAAAAGCATTGCAGTAAATCGCGCTGATTAAATCTAACGATCGCTTATCATATCATGTCAAACAACATCAGCATTGCGTGACTACATTTAATGTGTATTAGGGCTACCTGTAGTTCAGTTTCCATTTCTGTGCAGTCTAATTTCTAATCTTCAGAAAAAAGCCGTCTCTGCATCCGTTTTGAACCCCTTCAAAACACAGAGTTCACGCAACCTTTCAAAAGCCTTTCCGATATTTATCCTTGTTTTTGCATGGGCCCGCTTGCAGTCTCTTTTTTTCTGTAGCCACTCCGAAGTCCTAAGTCTTTTGCATTTTACAACGGGTGAATCTCCAGTTGTCACTGGTGATTGTCGTTTGAACCTTTCTGGAACCGCCATCAAATTGATAAGTTTAATTATATCAAGTGCTGTGAGAAAAGGCTATAAATCTCCACCTCCAACATCCTTACACGCAATATCGCCTACTAGCTGGGACATCTTCTTTATGTGTACAGATGTGACGTAATGACGGCAAGACATGCTTGAATTTCCCGCGGAATCCGCCAGTACCACTGGAATTAAAAAAAAATATTACAAGCTTAACCCTCTGAGGTCTGGGGTGTTTTTGGGGTCCTTGAGATGTTCTGACATGCCCTGACATTTGTGCTTTTTTCAGTTGCTTATAAACATATCAATGGCAAAAAAAAATTACACTCTATTTAGCACAAACAGGACTACCATGATATGTGAGCCACAGGTATGTACATGTTTTCATTTTTGAGAGAATAATGTTTATGCATGGTTATTGAAAAAACTAAAAATGAAAGTTTCTGAAATAAGGCCACAAAACACATACTAAATATATGTCAATAAGACTTTTGGATGTCGTCGCCTAGAGTTTTTTCTTCAAAATGATGTGAAAATCATCCTGCCTAATCATTCACATAAAACGATACATTGATTTAAGTTTTGTGAAACACTTTTAGTTTGGAAAGGCAATATGCGGATGGGGCGTAAACAATCATGCATATTTAGTAGTTCACACCTGATGAGACAATGCCCCTGCATACTCAATGAGCCATTCATTCAGGTGTGTCACCTATAGCTACCTTAAATATACAAGCTTCATAAAAATGATCATTCTAGAAGAAAATTTCAGATGGCATTTAGAGGCTTTTGCATCTGAACTCTTCATATACACACACACACACACACACACACACACACACATATATTAGGGCTGGGCGATATGGACCAAAAGTCATATCCCGATATATTTAGGCTGAATATCGATATACGATATATATCCCGATATTTTTTACGCAAAGTGAGAGCAAATGTTCAGTCAAAGTCAAAGCCAAATATGACATGTTAAAAGTAGTTTTATTGAAACCAGCTATTTCAGTAAACAGTTGCAAAATCAAATGAATAAATAATTAACAGGGCTGCACGATTATGGCTGCACGATTATGACAAAAATCATAATTGCCGATATTGTTATTTGCGATTTATTAATTATGATTATCAAAGTTTACATTGAATATATATAAACAAATTTTGTCATTTAAAAATATAAAAAATAACAGTGGCATTTTGTGGTTAATATGGAAACGACAGTTGCCATGGTGAATACACAATATTAACAATAACTGTTAATGAAACATGGAAACTGCTCCTGGTGAATAGAATGAAAATCATACCTGCATTACTTTTATTTCGTGTAATTTACAACGTAACGGCGTTGCATGCTCGTAGTTTCTTTTGCACTTGATCAGTGAGGCGATACACAGCGCGCGCGCACGCCGCCGCATTTGCGCGTGCAATTAAGTGTGCGCTCCGAGCACAGGATAACGGCTGACAGGACAAGAAAGTCCGTTTTTCTGAGGTGAAAGACTTTATTTCAGCGTACACTTATGTCACTGCCTGGTAGTTCTTATTGTGCCGGGGTTTCTGAAGTAGTCATGATTCGCCTCTCGTAACATAACATGCTCTAAACACACGCAGAGTGGGAAAGGAGGAGCGGAGGCGCGGGGAGCAGAGCGCAAATTTGAACTATATCGATATATGCGATATGGTCTAATTTCATATCGCATTTAAAAATATATCGATATATTTTTTATATCGATATATCGCCCAGCCCTAACATATATATATATATATATATATACATACACATATATATATATATATGCATACACATACACACATATATATATATGTGTGCGTATATATTTATACACAAATATACATTTTATTTATATTTTTTTATATACTTTTTTTTTTTTTTTTTTTGTAAATTGTGCTTGCAAATTGTATAATAGGTAAACATGTCTAGTAATTGTGCAGTTAATTATCATACTGTATTTTCAGTTTTGGAATATTTATCCTCTCCCGAAATTTGTTACTAATAAAACACAATACAAATTATTAAAAGAAAAAAATATATATTTACCTTTTAATAGTTTGTTTACATCTACCTTGTAAATATATATTTTTTATTAAAAAGGTTACAATTACAACAACAATTCAAGTGTAATCTTACAGTATATTCTACAGTAAAAATTGTACCCAAATCTAGTCAACAAAATGTCTTTCATATTTCGCCTGACTGTAACGTTGTTTTTATGAAATATTAGGGCATATACATGTTAATTTGCAGTTTAATACATTGCTTATACAAATAGCCTACATTTTATTTCAACATATTTCAGTCGATTTTTACTCATCTCAGTATAGCAATACAGTTTGCTAAAACATCATCATTCATTCACAAACGCGATTTAAATTTAAACTGTCTTTTTGCGAGCTGTGGTAAACAGCGCGCATCTCTGCCGTTCATTCATTCATAAACAGAAACCCGATTCACGTGAGAAGGAAAAAAAACTTACTACTGTATTCTGCCCTACAAAGCAAAAAGGCAGTAACTACGCAGAGTGCAGAACTGAGAAAAATGACTTTAAAGTTATTCTGTCATCCAGCCTAAGTACTTGTAGGTAGATTATTGGACATGTGGCTGTTTTGTTACTTTATATTAGCTTACTCTTTGTACATATCAATCCTCATATTTAATTTGATATTTTACCCCTATTTTGCAGTTACTGTATTCTTGCTTTGTACATTTGCTTTGTATTACTTACCAAAAACGTGGCACCATACCAAGGAAAAAGGCAGTAACTACAGATTCTCCAAAAACTATTACCATTTTTCTCCAAAACGACACACATTTGAGATAAGATGTTTTGTCACATAACAAAGGATGCCTTGAATGTCATGAAAATGATAATAACTCATTTTTGACCAAAAATGCAGTTACTGCCTTTTTGCTTTGTAGGGCAGTATTCCTCAGCTCAGTCTGATCCTTGCTCCCCGAAATACCCGCACTTCTGAGGTATTTTCCATTATTATTATTCCTCACAGCGCTGCGAGACGGTGTAAACAAGTAATGATCTGAATAAACTTGTGTTTTCTCGAGCTGATATGGGGGCTTTCACAGGTTTGCGTGGATTGCCTCAATCATTTGCGTTTGAATAGCGCGCGCTCTCCGTGGGCGTGTTACATTACATTTGAATCAGCTGTAATGAGCTAGACTGGAATCGCTCTCTTTTAATACAGATTTCACAAGATGAGAATATTTGTTTTTTATATAAATTACTTCATTTAAAATAAGATAATTCAAGCTTTATGCCTGTGTGTCTGTATGTCTGTTTGACTGAGTATTCGCTGAGTTATTGTTCATTTTCGGACGCGTTTCACAATGGACTACACTGACAGAGAGAAGGCAGAACTCGCTTCGTGTTTATTTTTCTTTATTTGGCAAAAAGCACAACACTTTGTTTTTTTTTGTGAGTATACACAAAAATAATACACATTTAACAGAATCGATTGATGTATGAAACTTGTTTGTAAAATCAAAGTCAAAAGAGTATTTCGGGTCTCAATTCAACTGATAAGGAAAAAAGCGAGCAGATCACGCCGGCGTGATTGCCGACCTCAGAGGGTTAATCTTGCAGCTTAATTTAGTCCCAGAAGGTTCTCTGTGAAAAATGTAATGTTCACTGTGACAGGGGTGCAGGAGATGCAACGCTGCCTTCAAGTGCACCTGAGAAACTCGTACCTCCAAGTCAGGCATTCATTATTACAATATGTCATGCAACACGGAAGAAGCCTAAACTAAGCAAAATAATTATATTGTGAAAAATAAAACAAAAAAAATTACATTTGAATTCAAAATGATGAAAATTATTCATTTCTATCACTTTATAGGCTACATCATATCAAACTAAAAGTTATTTAACATAAAGCAAACAGTGAAAGTTGAGTGATTAACTTTCCACTTGTTTTCTATCAGCTGTTCTGTGATGCAGATCCAAAGAAGAATGTGATTTATTCAAAAATCAGAGTTTATACCCTGCTTTAGTGACAAATGTGGTACAGTCTGAACAGTTTTGAAAAATAGTGGTTTAACTAATGCTACAATATCCTACTATACACAAGAGCCAGCTGATGCTAAGCATCATTTGTATTATGTTATTATTAATGAGCCAACATTACAACTAATTCTGCATCATTCGTAGAGACGTTTTGTGAGCTATAAAAGCTGTGGGACACCTACCCTTTTCAAGAGCCAGAAATAACATTTCCATGGTCATTAAATGACAGATGATATTACTTTCCTTAACCCTCTGGGGTCTAAGGTGTTTTTGGGGCCCTTGGGATGTTTTGACATGCCCTGACATTTGTGCTTTTTTCAGTTATTTATAAACATGATAATGGCAAAGGTGTAAATTCACTCTATATAGCACAAACGGGGCTACCATAATATGCGAGCAACATGTATGTAGATGTTTGTATTTTTAAGAGAATAATGTTTATGCGTGGTTATTGAAAAAAATAAAAATTAAAGTTGCTGAAATAAGACCACAAAACTCATACTAAATATGTGTCCACAAGACTTTTGACTAATGGATGTTGTCGCTTCGAGTTCTGGCTTCAAAATTATGTGAAAATAGTCTTGCTTTATCGTTCACATAAAACAATACATTGATTTAAATTGAGTAAGACAGGTTTTGCTTGGAAAGTCAATATGCGAGGGGGGCGTGAACGATTAGCAGTTGTTTAGCAGGGTCTGTGTAACCTGTTCTGAAATGGTTTTATTATCGTTATCGCAAGAGGCTGCAATGTATATCACAATATGGATTTTAGGCCATATCGCCCATCCCTAATTGATAGCCTATAGTAGTTGGTAATAACATAGGCCTACCTAATGTTGCCTACGGACGGTAACAGTACAGTAGTAACCTTTTACAGTCTATGAGTAGAACAGCTTTCTCAAGCAGTTTGTGATGCATTTTGGAAACAGGAGATGAGCCCCTGGTCTAATGCGCCACCTGACTTGAGAAACCCGTTCTCAAAGACTTACTTTTATAGTCATTATTTAGGTAGCACACATATTCTGAATGCCTTCGTCAGAATTCAAATGAGCCATTTTAATCTAGATTAATCTAGATTAATTTCAAAATTAATCTAGATTAATCTAGATTAAAAAATTTATCTATGCCCACCTCTAATATATATATATATATATATATATATATATATATATATATATATAACATATGAGCAGAAATTGCTAAACAAAAGCTTATTTGATGTGGCAGTATATTCTACGGCAGTTTAATACGTTGCTTATACAAATAGCCTACATTTTATTTAAACATATTTCAGTCGATTTTTACTCATCTCAGTATAGCAATACAGTTTGCTAAAACATCATCATTCATTCACACACAGAAACGCGATTTAAATTTAAACTGTCTTTTTGCGAGCTGTGGTAAATAGCGCGCATCTCTGCCGTTCATTCATTCATACACAGAAACGCGTTTCACTTGAGAACTTACTACATTATTCCTCAGCTCAGTCGGATCCTTGCTCCTCGAAATACCCCCACTTCTGAGGTACATTTTCCATTATTATTATTCCTCACAGCGCTGCGAGACGGTGTAAATAAGTAGGCTACAATGATCTGATTAAACTTGTGTTTTCTCGAGCTGATATGGGGGCGTTCACAGGTTTGCGTAGACTGCCTCAGTCATTTGCGTTTGAATAGCGCGCGCTCTCCGTGGGCGGAGTCACATTAAAAATAATTAGATGAGATGAGAACGACTGACATCTCGCTCTTTTCTTACAGATTACATGAACTGAGAATATTTGTTTTTTATATAAATTACTTCATTTAAAAGAAGAGAATTCAAGCTTCATGCCTGTGTGTCTGTATGCCTGTTTGACTGAGTATTCGCTGAGTTATTGTTCATTTTCGGACGCGTTTCAGAATGGACTACACTGACAGAGAGAAGGCAGAACTCGCTTCGTGTTTATTTTTCTTTATTTGGCAAAAAGCACAACACTTTGTTTTTATTGTGAGTATACACAAAAATAATACACATTTAACAGAATCGATTGATGTATGAAACTTGTTTGTAATATCAAAGTCAACAGAGCAAAATTAATCTCTTTTGAACTGATAAAAAAAAGCGAGCCTATCGCGCCGGCGTGATTGTCGACCTCAGGGGGTTAATGTCATGTCTTCCTCCACATTCAATGGTAACAGTAATTTCTAATAAGGGCTAGCTCATATGCCGGTTGTTACATCAAATGTTCTACTCTTAACCCTCTGAGGTCGGCAAACGCGCGGGTGCGTTTTGCTGGATTTTCTTCACATTGTAGCACTATAAACTTAAATTACTCCATCATTTATGGTCATACAGAAAAAAAATATATAAAAAAAGAATCTGTGATATTTTTACTTTTGTATGTGTCCACTTACAATCAAATCAAAACATTGTGCTTTTGTAAAATAAAGAAAATAAACAGGGTGTGCGTTCTGCCTCTCCGTCGCGGTGAACTTTTTTTTCTTGAGCACGTCTATAAACTGAAACAAAACTCAGCGAATACTTGTCACACATTTATGAGCCATATACCTTTATAAACATTTAAGTGTGTACTTTTAAATGATCGGATTCAAACTGAAAACAAATATTCTCTGTTTAAGTAATTTGTATAAAACCAACAAGATGTCCAGCTTCTCAAACGCTTCCTAATTATTTTTAATTTGAACACGCCCACTCGCGCAAAAGATATTCACATGCAAATCTCCACATGGAACGCGAACGCGCTCGTTACCTCAAAAACAAAACACCAAAACACTTCACAAGTCTCTGCTTTTCGTCGAGTTTAAAAGACGCGCCGTGAGCTTACATTGGATTTACCTCAGAAGAAGAAGAACGCGATTTGAAGACAAGAAAGATGTAAGGTAAGAAATTCTTACATATTAGTTTGTTATTGTTGCATAAATTTCACATTGCAGTTGAACTGTTGCTAGATATATGGTGAATATTATAATATTTAGACCCGTGTTTACTGTTACTGTGTATGTGGATATCTGCTCAAACGTAGATATGTATATGGTAACCATAATGTTTTATATTTGAGCGCGATCACGTTTGAATGTATCATATTTTGGATCGCGATCGCGTTTGAAAAGCACCAAACGGCTTCATGTTTTTACTATTATCTCATTTCATATCATCATAACGAATGGAAACATTTGAAGTAACATGATAATCAATATATTTTTCTCTAGCTTAGTTGTTACTGAAATATTTTGGAAGATTTATAGGCTGCTATGTTATTGTTATTATTATTTTATGCAGCACTGCGCATAGCCTATGCCTACAAGGCACAACAAACTGTTCATTATATTATATATTGTTGGAAACATTTGTGTGTGTGTGTGTGTATTCTGTGAATTTTAAAAAGCAATTTTAACCAGAAAAATCTAAAATTTATTCCCAAAATCGTGCAGGCCTTTCTCTTGATTTCACGTCCAAGTGATCTGAGGGCGCTCGCGCATCCTGCTGTGTGCATACATGCCAACCCTCCCGATTTGTCCGGGAGACTCCCGAATTTCAAAGCCCCTCCCGAAAATCTCCCGGACCGACCTTTCTCCCGAATTTCTCCCGATTTCCACCCGGACAACAATATTGCTACACCATCCGTCACTGGGCGCCGTTTCAGACCAAACGCTTGCGCTCCCATGGCGTCTGTCGTTGCTATGCAACCAAACTGCGCTCTCCATGATGACGACGAAGAAGTATCAGCAAAGGATTAATTAATTTCTAGCCCTCGCATTAGCTTTACTACTAGATATATTTCTGGAGATGAGAAGGAAAAACCCGCCTGGAAAAACTAGCGCACGTTGCTTCCATTATGAGCGTGCTCACCGCGGCCGCGCGCCTACGGTTGAAATAACGACCTTGAGCGCGAAAAAGACGCGATATGTGAACGGCCCTTAGAAGCAGACGTCTGAAATGAAAGGCAAGAACAGCAGCTATTTATTTAGCTTTAGACTGTTACATGAAAATTTAAAAATGAAATGTCATAATTATAATGTTTTGAGAGTTTACTTATGTAATTGTTGCATTAGGCTATGAAGTAATAAATGTTTATTGATAAGATCTAGCCTAGCTATTTCATGTCTTTTCATTTACAGTAGCATGAACCACGAGTAACGTTAGTCGAGTAACTCGAGTATTGTTTTGATAAGAAATCGACTAGTAGTAGTCGTGCAACCCCTAGTAGAGGAGTGTTGTTGTTATTGTAAGTTACAAATTAGGGTGTAACCTCCTGAGGAGAGGCCTTAAGGAATTGAATTTGTCAAATAAATGAATTACATTTTTCTTTCCGTTTGTGTGTGTGATATATATGAGTATGAGTTCGAGTCCCCCCCCCCAACCCTAACACCCCCCCCCCCCAATTTTGAATATCTCCCTAATTCTGAGGTCTCAAGGTTGGCAAGTATGGCTGTGTGACGTGTGCGCAGACTGGTGCATAGATATATATACACTAGAATAGATGCCGCCTTGCCTACGGCATTCGTTCCAATGAACTGCCGTAGCCAATGCGACATCTAGTGTATATATATCTATGCACCAGTCTGCGCACACGTCACACACCAGGATGCGCGCGCGCCCTCAGATCACTTGGACGTGGCTGTGTACAAGAGTTAAAAAACGATATAATTACTGTTCGTTTTCTCACACAAACCGCTCGTTTCGTGTCTTAGGCCATCAATGTGTACTTACGATGAGGAATTGTTTAATTTGGACAATGGGGAATTGTTTTAATTTGGACTCTGTGCATGCTCTTTGAGACAGTGACCACAGACCTGCATTATAGGACTGACAGACAAGAACGGTTTGACCTAAAAATATCAAAATTGAAACTACTGCGGAAAAAAAGACACCTACATCTTGGATGCCCTTGAGGTAAGCTAAAACATACCAAAATTTTATTTCAAAGTGAACTATCCCTTTAAGCGTAGATAGAATAATGTAATTTTACCACAGGATGTCTGTAATTCACATGGGATAAGAAATCTCAGTAAAACTAGTAGAAGTGGGAGGGGTAACTCGATTTATGCACCACCATTTATTAACAGTTTATTAATTAAATGATTAAATTAAACAATTATTAATTAAATTACTTAAATTCTGATTGGATTCTGTTGGTAATAGGCACTTCCCTAAAGCTAAAAGGTTTCGTGCCTCTAACAAGTGCTTCCCACCTTTTTTTTAATCTGATTAGTATGTGGAAAACACTTGAGGTTTTCCACAGACTTGTCCCACCACCTAGAACGCAAATTAATGCTTCTTCAAGCACCTCTATACTTGAAAACCCACGGAAAACTACTTTTAAAAATGAAATGATAGAATAATAAGTACTTATTTACAGCCGGGATTATCATTACCTGAGGTAATTTTTTTCAGAACTTTTTACAGAAGGTATGTCATTGTAATCTTTACTGACATTGTCCGTAATGAGTAATGAGATGGCACATTCGGACAGGACTAAAATCACTGAGAAGCTCTGGTAATAATTGCTTTACCCCATCTCTCCATGTAAAACTAATCCCGTCCAAATAGGACTAAATAAATCAATCAGACAATACGTTTGATCAGGGACAGATAAACCCAAAACCATCCTCAATTTGTTGTGTGGGCAACCCTGTAATTTTTGGACATAGTCAGCAAAAAACACCTGCTACTGTAACTCAAGCTGGCATCAGTGCCAAGTCACCATTTTGGCACAGCCAACACCTCTGTCAGAGCAGTGTCCTTTCCAATGGTGTCTGCTCCTATTCACACCGACAGGTCCCGGGATCAGGCAGCACACATAGTACTGTCATCACTGGCATTTTAAATAAAGGAAAAAACAACAACTGATAACCAGATAACAATGAGGCAGGAGCCACACACACACATACACATACTCCGGCCAAAGAGGTGCAGGCAGCTGACAACAAATAATGAGCCTGTAGGCGACCTTGGTACCCTTAAGAACTGATATGTTCTTGAGGTAATACAAAGCACTTCAAAGCAATACCTGCCCTTCCTCTGGCAAAAGCACATCAACAGCCAGAAGTAGTGTGGAGGATGGAGAATGTGGAGTCATACCAATGACATGGTTTTTTTTTGGATAAATAGACATTATCCACCATTGCTGCAGCCCATTAATCATTTGGAGTATGTCAGACATATGCCAGAGGTGTAATAAGAGGAGCTATAAGAAAGGCAGGATTATTATCTAAAAAGGCAGGATTATATGATTGTGAAAATGTTTTTTTCTCCTTTTCTTCATAATTTGTTCTTTTCCAAGAATGGAAAAAAAAAAAATCAGTACAGTAAACAATCTGCATTATAGGCTATTTTTCCATTACACTGAAATATGGGATCCATTAATCATTTCTTCTGGAAAGCCTGACACAAACAGAAACAGCTCTATAGATAATATTCAGTGTTGAAAATGTAAAGTTTGAAAACAGTCTAGACATTGTCAAGATATTGAATCATTTAATTTCCTGAACCCAAGGCAATGGTTCAGAGAGAAAAATAACAATGTGTGCATGATTTATCCAAATTTTCATTATACTATAGCTAAGTTTTAACCAACTGCATGTATTTTTCTGTGTAGATGTCCCAGGAACGTATCTATGGTTAAACAACAAAAGTCTCATCGTATAGAGAACAGCCAGGAATGTGCATTAGTAAATTTTGCATTTAGATACTTTTCTATACAGAAGGATCAAAACTCTCTGCCATAATGCATGATGGGTGGTTATCAGAGTATTGCTAAGGTGTTATGAGAGGTTTTTAGCTTGTTGTTATGAATGTGTTAGGGTGTTCTGGGTGGTTGCTTACCGGCCCAAGTCAAAAGACCCCATCTCCAAGTCTTCATCAAATTCTGGTCCCTAGATATGTTTCAGTTCCACCATTAACATGTCTTTTTTTTTTTTTACCCATTTTATCATGTGTCAGGCACTAAACCCAATCATTTAGAAAAGTGATAGCACTACTCTGTGCTTTGCTGTATTGTTTTATTTTATTATATTACAATTACAGAGAAGATGGTGGTCTATCAGAGACGAAAGAAAACATCATTCTTATGTTATTGTTTACCTCTGTGCGGTAATTCATCGAGATACGCTGAGATTATCTTTCATTCTTTCTCCCAGTGTTTCTGTGGTTCAGTCTCAGCGGTTAGTGAAAATCCACAGGGATCTCTTCATTCATACAAAACACTCAAGTGTGTAATATACACGTCCTGATTTTATTGGAGATACATTGTAGCCTGTCTCACAGGGCAAACGTGTGGAATGTTTACGGGATATTTTATGCAAACAACTCAAGGTTATTCCTGTAGTTGCAAGCTTTCATCTGAGTTCTCATGGAAGCACAAAACATATTTTTCTGATCCAGGTACACTCTAAAAACTAATTCAGAGGACCTTTAGTCATTACTTAAATATATATATATATATTGTTGTGAAATAAAAAATCAAGTTCTGAGATACTGTTAGACTTTTTACTTGTAATTGTTATTTTATTGAACTGGGATGACACACAAATTATGCCTATTGATTAAATATACTATCATGACTTGTCAGAGTTTAACATTTTCAGTTAATCAAAAATTAATTGAATTTTAAGTTCTGTTAATGTAAAAAACAATTTGATGAAGTGTAAACGGTCCACAGTTTCCATTGCGCATTTTTAAGGCCAGACGAGTGTGGCCACAGCTGAAACTCGCTGAAGCGTAATGTGGTGAATGGTAAGTAATTTTATGCTTACACATATTCGCATTCGCTCAGGATTCTGTTGGTGATAGCCTACTGTAACTGAATACTGAAATCTGGAAGTCCTTACTCTGAAATTTGAGCAGTGTTGATAGTATACGTTAGTCTGTGTGCCGAGGTAAAGTTAGCTAGTAGCTGTAGCCTGTCACTGATTGAGTAGCTACACTATTTGTTCAGATACTTTGCTCAAAACCAGTCAGAGTTATGTAGGGCCCTATGAATTCCGTTTTAGTTTTCCAAATTTCGTTTTTATTGTTTACAATTGTGACAGGCGCCCGTGCGGCATAATTTATTTATTTTTATCCTCAGTATGTTACTGAGAGAACGAGCAGAGAGAGATACCGTCCTCCGGCAGCGCGCGCACACTCTCACAGTCTTCAAACTGTCTTGCTCTCCCTCCCTCCCTCCCTCGCTCGCGCATATTAACGTTAATGAAAATTGATATTACCATCAAAATCAATAGAGAATTGACAAGATGGTAATAGGTCGGAAGACCGAAGTTTTACGTGAAGCATTCAGAGATTTTTTTTTCCCTGAGTTACCGCTGAGTGTGAATTGTACTAAAATAACGTTGCCTTATCTTCTCTGAAAAGCGTTCCGCACATTCACCTGACATAAACCACACTTTAAATAAACGAACAAAACCTATCCAGTGATGAAATGTTTTCTGTGTTCAAACTTCATTTGAGTTAAGAGTTAAGTTGAGCCCTTTTGATTTGATTTGAAGTTGTTTAAAAGAGTAATCAACTTCAAATCAAATCAAAAGGGCTCAACTTAACTCTTGCAGAGATCAACTTAATTATTAAGTTCATGTTACTTAGAAATGTGTTTTATTGTGGCCAAAAAACTTCTTCGCCTAACTTAAAACATTATGTTGGATCAACTTAATTACTTGCATTCATGTTGAAAATTATTAAGTTCATGTTACTTAGAAATGCGTTTTATTGTGGCCTAAAAGGTAATTCACCGTACTCAAAACATCGCTTTGAATTAATGTAATTCTGCCAGCAGTCTTAACGTAAAAATTCTAGTGGAAAACGTTAACACATTTTTTTTTTTTTGTTGACCCAATGTTTTATTTTTTAGAGTGTAGGCTACCAAGTTCCAGTATATATGTATAATCATTTAAAGATATTTCAGTTAAAATGTTGCACAACAAGTATGTGTAATACGAATATTTTAGATAGGTGTGGATGCGTAGCTAACTGATGGGTCTGTATAATGTATGTCCTTGTTTTTACACAAATTGTTTGCTGTATTTTATTTTTAAATTAATTTACATTTACATATTTTTATATTTACAGTAGGCATAATTGTTCAGGGAATAAGACATTGTGTATGTGTACATGCGTCCGTTTCAAATGTGATTGGCTCATGTAATAGGAATATAGATCAAATATAATTTTCGGCTTTCACAGGCTCTCTGCACTGGCGTCAGGTGCAACCGGAAGTGTCCATGAACACACTCGCTAGATCGGAAATCCAACATTGTGGCCATATGTAACTATAGCCCATTTTCCTATTAGTATGATCAATATTACCAGTGATGCCTGCCACAGCAAGCACCACCAATTATGCAAAAGTATTTGGCAATTAGGATCACTAGAGACCTGTAGCATGCTGCTGTGACTGGTCACACATACAGTAGATGATAATGATGATAACATTCATCATTACAACTGGGACCAGCTGCAAGTTCAATGCCAGCGTGCCTAGTGGGTGAAACCTGTCCTAATGCATTACAGCTCTGTTCTGAAGATAAAATGCTACTCTACACCACTGCCACCTGTACTTGTCACTAAGCACTCTTTTCTGGTTATATGCTCTGTTACCACACATTTGTGACCCTACACACACAACACACACCAGTGATGTTCTTTGTATAGGCTGTGTTCCACTGAAAGCATACAGCTAATGAGATTTATCAATAGGCCGTCATGGGTGCCTGCATATCTAGTAGTGGTTGTCTAGGTAGCAAATCCACATTGGGAGAGAAGTGATTACTTTCTGTCAATAAAGGATGCTGGGCTGAATGGAGATAACTGGATATAGACCACAAATTATGGCAGTCCCAACAGAAAAAATAAAGGTTCTCCCAAAAATGCACATTTTGTTATTTACTCTCTCTAACGTAATTTCAAATGGATTATATGGATTTATATATATGGAATATATATTTGCAAAAGACGCTCTAGTAGGGCCCTATGAAATCCGTTTTATTTTTTCTCAAATTCAGTTTTTTTTTTTTTCAAATTCTTTTTTTTTTTTTTTTTTTTTTAGCCCTTTCGGATTTTTCGGATTTGCTTGTTTTCTTTTCACTTCTAAGCAGTATTGACCTTTAAAAATTCAGTTACACAAACTCACAATTCAGCTTTTTTATTTAAACTGTTAATATATTCAGCAAAGCACATTCAAAATTCTCCAAAATTCAGCCAAACCTTCAACAAATCTCTGGCCAAAAATAACAGTAACATGAAGGTAAAAGTTACAAGGTAGAATTGATGAATATTAAATTAAAGATTAATGCAGCCATGCTGCAGGGAGACAGAAACATTGAAACAACGATATGTGCCTGACAGAAAGCCAACACAATGACATACACTCACCTAAAGGATTATTAGGAACACCATACTAATACTGTGTTTGACCCCCTTTCGCCTTCAGAACTGCCTTAATTCTACGTGGCATTGATTCAACAAGGTGCTGAAAGCATTCTTTAGAAATGTTGGCCCATATTGATAGGATAGCATCTTGCAGTTGATGGAGATTTGTGGGATGCACATCCAGGGCACGAAGCTCCCGTTCCACCACATCCCAAAGATGCTCTACTGGGTTGAGATCTGGTGACTGTGGGGGCCATTTTAGTACAGTGAACTCATTGTCATGTTCAAGAAACCAATTTGAAATGATTCAAGCTTTGTGACATGGTGCATTATCCTGCTGGAAGTAGCCATCAGAGGATGGGTACATGGTGGTCATAAAGGGATGGACTTGGTCAGAAACAATGCTCAGGTAGGCCGTGGCATTTAAATGATGCCCAATTGGCACTAAGGGGCCTAAAGTGTGCCAAGAAAACATCCCCCACACCATTACACCACCACCACCAGCCTGCACAGTGGTAACAAGGCATGATGGATCCATGTTCTCATTCTGTTTACGCCAAATTCTGACTCTACCATCTGAATGTCTCAACAGAAATCGAGACTCATCAGACCAGGCAACATTTTTCCAGTCTTCAACTGTCCAATTTTGGTGAGCTCGTGCAAATTGTAGCCTCTTTTTCCTATTTGTAGTGGAGATGAGTGGTACCCGGTGGGGTCTTCTGCTGTTGTAGCCCATCCGCCTCAAGGTTGTGCGTGTTGTGGCTTCACAAATGCTTTGCTGCATACCTCGGTTGTAACTAGTGGTTATTTCAGTCAAAGTTGCTCTTCTATCAGCTTGAATCAGTCGGCCCATTCTCCTCTGACCTCTAGCATCAACAAGGCATTTTCGCCCACAGGACTGCCGCATACTGGATGTTTTTCCCTTTTCACACCATTCTTTGTAAACCCTAGAAATGGTTGTGCGTGAAAATCCAAGTAACTGAGCAGATTGTGAAATACTCAGACTGGCCCGTCTGGCACCAACAACCATGCCACGCTCAAAATCGCTTAAATCACCTTTCTTTCCAATTCTGACATTCAGTTTGGAGTTCAGGAGATTGTCTTGACCAGGACCACACCCCTAAATGCAATGAAGCAACTGCCATGTGATTGGTTGATTAGATAATTGCATTAATGAGAAATTGAACAGGTGTTCCTAATAATCCTTTAGGTGAGTGTATTACAGCCTAAAAGTACAGTGTTAACCCATCATCATCAGTGGCCCCTCCATGTAAGCAAAAAAAGATAAAATTACTGACATTTACAAATACAATGCACATTAGCTTATCTTTTATTATTAATAGTAAAATTCGGTCCGATTTTCCCGTGGCGTCTGTCGTTGCTATGCAACCATGCACTGCGCTCTCCACAACGACAAAGTTTTAGTAGCTAATAGATTTCCACCACTGAAAAACGCTTGCTGTAGCTCTGCTACAAGATTTATTTACGGAGAAGAGAAAAACACCCGTAGTGTTTGTGGTGCACCACACCCCCACCCATCCTTTATGTTGACTGAGCTTTCAATGTTGTTACGGAAAGGGTGAAGTTGATATGTTGGTTCTTGTCACATGAACTGCGGTGCGCTTGCGGCATTCTGAAAAGTTGAGGTGTTTTCATCTCGCTATGCCTGGAAAAAATGAGCGCATCGCTTCAATTATGAGCGAGCTTGCCACGCGCCTACATTTGAAATAACTAACTAAAGCGCGCAAAAGACACGACATGTGAGCGGCCCCATGACGAGCTCGGTTCGACATTTTTTTCCTTACGCGGGAACGTAAGGACGTATGGTTACTAGGCAACACGTGTTTAACAATGCCATTTGGCCCCGGTTTAGGTAGAGACCTTTCTACATTTGTTTTAAACTGAAAAAAATGAGAAGGAAGTAAAAAAAAATAGTTTATTTAATATGTCAGCAAAATATATGCCAATTCGGTGCGATTCCGCGCGTATAAGAGAATTCCGTTTTCATGTGTAAAATCCGTGATTCCATCCGCGTTTTCTGCATCACGGAAATCATAGGGCCCTACTCTAGTAAAAGTGGATGGCCATTAATACTGTCAAGTTTCAAAAATGACTACATAATTCAATAAAAGCAACATAAAAAGACAATTCATACAATTTGTGTGCTGTATTGCTATAGATAATTATTAAATCTGTCTATAGCGTTGTTTCTAAAATATGAAAGCTGTTTGATAGGTTTATGAGGAACAAACCAAATTATGCATGAAATGTAGCACACAGGGCACCATCCTCTTTAGCTGTGCTTAAAGGTGTTACTTAAGACATGTTGTGGTCATACAGATTTTCATCATGGTGACTAAATTACATTTTTTTTTATAAAAGGGCACCTTCAGAACATATTTCTCAAGAGTGAGTTTGTTTTTTTTTTTGATTTTTTCAAATTTTCCATAGTGAAGATAATGTTTGATATATAGTATTATATTAGAATATCCTTAGATTAGAGAAAAGCAACAAAAAACAAACTATGAACTGGCCACCAACACACCTAAAATTCACTTTGCCATTTTCTGTTCTTTGAAGAAAACAACACTCAACACACTATTATGTTTTGTTTTCAGTCCCCAGACTGAAAAACATAAGAAGTGCCTACTGGAGCTGAACAGAAACACAGCATTTTGACTTATCGTTACAGACAAGAAGAGGAGGGAAGGAATCTCATTATAAATTGTGTTTTCTGTGTGTTAGTTCAGAATGGTTCACACTTCAATACTCCTTCTCTATACATGAGCACAACTACCGGCTGATGCTAATGCTGTTTACTCTGAGCACACTCTTTATCTGAGTAACAGGGAATAACACTTGGAAATCCAGACCTTGTTGTGTGCATTTCACTAATGTTTAGGAATAAATCATTCTAAAAGTCTATTCATGCAAGTCTGAAACAACACGAACAGCTAAGTTTCTTGTAGAATGTTTGTCTATGCTCATTTTACACGGAACAGATTGTATAGCCAAATTGTTATTGAGTTTACATTTATAGATCTTATTTTATTGTAAACAAGAGAACACTCATGCAGTCTTTCCATCTTTATGTGAAATATAAACAATGAAAGCTGGGATAGGCTCAGTCATTAAGAACACCTCAAAAGTTAATAAAAATCGTTGTATCATACATCATGTTAAGGTTTTTAGAAATGCTTCCTGATAGCATGGAATGCTCTAGCAAGGAGCTATTAAGTAGGACAAGAAAGTTTACATGCACATTAGCTCATTAAAACTGATTAATTATGGAACACCATTAAGGTATTGCAGAATCTAAAATGATCAGGGGTAACTGATTATTCCAAACTCTGATGTGACTTTAAATGTCTTTAGTTTATGTAACTTACAAAACACTTCAAGAGATGGTTAATGACACACAAATATACTGGCTGGGACGACACACAAAAATATATATGTAATAAATATTATCAGGTAATCTTGTTTGTTTAACTAAATCAGATACCAGTGGTCAAGCTTTTAATTACCTTTTCATGGCCAGAAAATTACACTGTATTTGAGCAAAGTCTCCTAAATCATGACACTATGCTAGTATGCTGCAACAGTACACAATTCTGTACTGTAACATCAAGTATGTCACCACTTTGCTTGCAGTTTTTACGACTGAACAGTTTCAGTTGACATACTGTCAAAATCCTTCGTTCTTACTAACCCATTTACACAAGCACTGACACATACGCAATTCTTCTTCTAGGGTACAAAGACAGTCTAATAAATGGAGATGGCAAAAAGGGCAAAAGCAATTCCATTATAAAAAGGAAAGAACAGCATTGCCAAAGTTCTCCAGAGGGCAGCGCTTTCATTTTGAAACAAACCCAAACTTGTACAGTGTCAAGATGCATTTACACTCGCCTGAACATGCCTGCATGAAATGACCTATCGACCCTGCCACATCAGCACTGCTTCATGTGAGTCACATGCGAGGGTTGACAGGCGGACGGATTGAGGGCGAATGGGGTTTTATGGCTTCTCGCCTCAAATGTCAAAAAGCACATTTATGATACACTCGCTCCAGTAAAGCTCTTTCCAAGGAACACCGGGGAGCGATATCAGTGCTCCTGCAAGGCCCATGGAACTCAAAATAGTCCTTTCATCCATGTGACAGCTGTGAATGAAGTGAAGGCTTGAGGGTACCGCTAATTAAACATCTAGGTAGGTAACGAGGTAAGTAAGAGACCTTGGTTCTCCACAGAACTGGAAGTGGAACCTAAATGAAGATGTACTAATGTGTGGTGGAGACATCGTAAACCATGTTCAATATCTCAGACAAAAACAAAGGTTATTTTTAGAGACAAATAAATGTTATAAGTGAATCATAAAATTACTATTGTTCTGCATTGTTTTGTTATTAAGTGTAGTTACTAATATTACTAGTGATGGTGATACCGGGCCTCCGATGCTCTGACGCAGTTTTCAAAGCCCTATTGTATCACACACTGTACCGATGCTTGTATCGAAATGACAATACCACGTGATTGATGACGCTTGAAGCTTCAAACGTCATGCAGTATCAGAAGGTTGGGACAGCTGGTTTGAAAAAAATTGTCTTTTTGCGACCACACCTGATGCATAAAAGGGAAATGTCCTCCTGTCACTTCGAGGGCTGTCAGTAGGAGATGAAGACACGCAAACGACTGTATTTTGTGTGTGTGTGTGTGTGTGTGTGTGTGTGTGTGTGTGTGTGTGTGTTTGTACACTTATTTGGGATTCAGTAGAATAGTTTTGAGTTAACTGAAACCTCAACACCAAACAAAAACTGAATGCACCTCTATTGCATTTAATCATGTTTTATATGAGGAGGAAGGGGGTTTAGGAGGAGGGCGAGGAGAAGCTGGAGATGGACAGGAGGAGACGGCAGAGAGGAACACCACGGCGGAACTGAATCCTGAGGATTCTAGCAAAATGTTTCAGTCACACCTGCATATCTCAACTTATTTATAGATGCATGGCACACTGCCAAAGAACGGCTCTGTCAAACAATGATCAGATGTGATAGCAGCAGTGCATTTTTTTTATGCTTTTAATTAATCAAAATACTCCTAGTGAAATGCATGCTTGATGATCCATGTTTGGAGATAGGTTGTCCACACATGGTTCATACAATTTAGTTTAGTGAAAATCTATATTTCTTTTTGCAATATTTTAGCAGCAGTGCTTTAAAGACGATGCATTTTAGAGGTGCAATTTCTTGAATAGGGCTTTAGCTGTGCGCGAGAGTCCTACATGTCTCTATTCTGTTGTGTTCCATCTAGCTGTTGAACACAATCCTAAACCAGCCTAATTATACAGGTTTTCTTCAAGGGCGACTAGTTTTCAGACAGCCCACCAATCCTCTGGGTCAAATGCAGATACGTCACAAGGTTATCAGTGGTCCACCACCACAATCTGGATTTTTGAGAATTATAATTAAGCTTCTTTGTATGCATAGCAATTGAGCATATAATCATGCATTTAATGAATACCATTATAATAAAAGAAAAATCTACACTGCAGGCTTGTCGATTATAATGCAGTATGAGGAGCCATTCGTACAGGACACATTTTTGCATTCCTTTGGCTCCATTTTTTTAATTGTTGGCCTATAAACACATGTACTAGATGGGTGTACCCTGGGGTCTGTGTACCCCCTGCTCTTTTTCTTATCAGTGCAAAAGAGACTCAAAATACTCTGTTGATTTATACATCATTCGATCCTGTTAAGTGTCTATTTTTTTGTGTATATTCACAATAAAAACAAAGTGTTGTGCTTTTTGCCAAATAAAGTCAAATAAAGATGATGCGAGTTCTGCCTTCTCTCTGTCAAGTGAAGTCCATTCTGAAACGCGTCTGAAAATGAACTGTAACTCAGCGAATACTCAGTCACACAGGCATAAAGCTTGAATTATCTTATTTTAAATGAAGTAATTTATATAAAAAAACAAATATTCTCAGTTTATGTAATCTGTATGAAAAGAGAGAGATGTCAGCCGTTCTCATTTCAGCTCATTATAGCTCATTATCTGCTAATCTGAACATGCCCACAGAGAGCGCGCACTATTCAAATGCAAATGATCTTAGGCAACCCATGCAAACGTGTCAACGTGTCAACGGCCACATCAGCTGGATAAAACACATCAAGTTTAATCAGACTCATGTACTTTAGGTCGTCTTGCGACGCTGTGAGGAATAATACTATCGTAATAATAATCCTGGAAAAATTACCTCAGATATAGAATAGTGATATAGAATAGTGTCTGTAAACCGCAAAAAGACTGTTTAAATATGAATCGCGTGTCTGAGTGTGAATGAATGAATGACACAGATGCGCGCTGTTGTTTACTACAGAACAGCTTGCATCTGTGCCGATTAGCTTTTACCAAACTATATAGTTATAGGGTACTGAGATGAGTAAAAATCGACTGAAATACGTTGAAGGTATCGACACATCGAGAATCCACCCTATAATAAATAAATTTGGGGTTTTTTTGGTTCTCGAAGGGTTATACCTGGCAATGGTTCTCGAAGGGTTATACCTGGCACCCTTCGAACCTTTGGACAAGCTATCACGTCCCTAAAAAGAGTCGGGGACCTGCAGGCGCTATCTGTTGCTCCCTCTCTCCTCGAGTTCGCTCCTGGAGGAGTGAGAGCCATTCTCAACCCTAGACCCGGTTATGTGCCTAAGGTGCCTACAAATGCAGCACAGTCTATAATCTTGCAGGCATTCCATCCTCCACCGCATGTGTCGGCTGATCAAGCTGAGCTACATCTATTATGCCCAGTCCGAGCTCTGGAGGCCAATGTACACAGGTCCTTGGGCTGGAGGAAGTTGGGCAGTGTTGCTGCTTGTGTGTTTTGGGTCACCTAAGAAGCGTTCCCCTGCTTCTAAACAAACTATCAGCAGATAGTTTGTAGTTTGTAGTAGAGGCTATTTCTTCAGCTTATGAAGCACGCAACTTGCCTTCGCCTCTCCTGATAAGAGCCCACTAAACTAGAGGAGTGGCATCCTCTAAAGCCCTGTTAACAGGGGTTTCCCTTCAAGAGGCCTGTGATGCCGCTGGCTGGGCCTCCCCACACACCTTCATAAAACATTACAGTCTGGATCTGCCCTCTACACCGGGTTCACAAGTTCTCTCGTCTTGAGTGTGCCAGATTGCTTCACACCAGGGCGTGCACTACTCAGTGTGGCGCAGTGGGCATTTCGTTCCCCAATGTGTCGATTCTCGATAGCGTCTGCATCGCCGTCACATGCGACGTCACGAGTGACATAATGACGCAACACCAATCGAGATTGGACTAGTTCCATACGGGCTTCAGATGCGTCACGCTGCAGGCGTTCCCCCAATGTGTCTATTCTCAACGCAGCATTTACCCTCGAGTTACAGTCGTAACCCGAGACGGTTTCGGCCCACAGAAGCAGTGTCAAATTAGCTTGAATTTGAAAGATATACAAATTCCATCTTTGTTGACTTCTACACAGTGACATGCTATACTCTGAATATTCAAATTTAAACTGTATGCATTAGGGCTGGGCGATACCTAAAATTGTTATAGAAACCAGAGGAAGGGTATAACGATACTTGATGGTTACTGTGTTAGTATTCCGGTGATTGGGAGCAGATGATCTGGATTTGAGGGTGTGATGGTTGGTGTGGTAGAGCCTTTGACAAAAATTTGATATCTCAATACCTTTCCAAATTTGTATCGATATACTGTGTGTCTCCATATTTTTGCATTTGCTCTAGAATAAGGTAATATATATATTAAAAAAAGCACATTCTAATTTTTTGTGCAAAAACATACAGTAAAAAAAAATGTAGACCTAGCGACCACTTCTTTTTATCACAAATATTGCAAAATAGGTACATAACAAGTCCTTTCTGACAGCTTCTTTAGAGCAGTGAATGCGGGGTAAATTGTGTTTTACAATTTTTTAGCTAAGAACACAAGTCTATCAATGGTTTCTGGTTTAAGAGATGATCTGTGGCATGACACTATGTTCCCAGTGGCAATAAAAACACTTTCAGATGGGGAACTAGTAGCTGGAACACATAAGTACTTGGCTAGTTTTACAAATTGTCATGGACTCATGGATTCTCCACCACTGAAGTTGATTTATATCACTGTCAGCACTTGCAGATTAGTAGCTTTCCAGTTCCGTCTCAATCACCTCCCTCTGGGATAAATCTCTACACAATGGATTGAGTGCAGACACGGAGAGTTTTTTTTGTTAAATATTTATTTGTTTTGTTTATACACCTATTGTTTTGCACCATAAAATAGTAATTAATAGCAAATGATGTACCATAATCTATTTCTTCTTTATTTATTTTCTCTCCATCTAGTGAAAGTTTGACATGTCGGTTTACATTATATACTACAGGGCTCTACAGAGCGCCCATTTCACTCGCACATGCGAGTAAATATTTCGGCGTGCGAACGTGAAAAAATATTTGGGCGCACTCGTGCGAGTAACACAGCATTTTTCTATAGAAACAGCTGCAAATACATCATCATGACGAGGGGGAGAGTAGGACACTATATTACCGGGAGATCAGTTATTTAGGCCTAAATCTTCAGTAGATAGTCTGTAGCCTCATAAAAAAAAAAACTACAGTGCCCACACACAAACTATTTCAAAACAGCGCGAATTCATTCGCTCTTAAAACATCCTCTGATATAAACAAGTAGGCCTAGACTTAAAATTTATTAATTTTCAGCATTTAGTCATTTATTTGTAATAACCACTTTAAGTGGGCTATTTAAAAAAAAAATTTTATATGTTAAATTATGTTTTTAACCCTCTGGGGTCTGAGCTGTTTTCTGGGCCCTGGAGGTGTTCTGACATGCTCTGACATTTGTGCTTATTTCTGTTACTTGTGACATTTTCATGGCTAAAGTCTAATTACACTGTATTCAGCACAAACTCTGCTACAATAATATATTAGCAGCATGTGTGTAAAAGTTTGTAGTTTTGAGATAATGACATTTATGCGTGGTTTGTGAAAATACAAAAAAAAATTCTCACTGAAATAAGGCCATGAAACCCATACTGATTATTTCTTCACAAGACTTTTGAAAATTGTATCACGTAGCCTAGAATATTTGCTCCAAAACTATGTGAAAATCGCCCTGACTGCTCATTCAGATAAGACAATATATTGATTTAAAATTTTTACGACGCGTTTTGTGTGACAAAGCTTTATGGGAGCTCATTAATATGTAAGCTTTTCACACCTGAGAAAGACAAAGACCCTCCCCTAACGGCCCTATTAGGAGCTATCAGGCCCTATCATTCTGAGCAACCTTGCACAAAGAATGAGGAGATTTAAAAAAGAATGGCTTTTAGATTGTTTGATTTATTTACAACACAACATAATCCAAAGATGCACAACAAATGACAAAAAAGCACTTATTGAAAACATGATCCAAAGACAGAGACCTTTGTGCCATTCCTAAAAACATTGTACATACCTTTCATTTCCAAGGTGTTTGATTTTCACTTTACCATGTTCACGTTAGAGCTGAAGATCTTTGCCCGAACCCGACGGGACCCGATGGGTTTGGTCGGGTTCGGTCTTAATTTCTATTATTTTACACGGGCTCGGGCCGGGCTCGGGCTCGCGCTTCGGGTTGCGTGGTAAATGAGTGGTCAGGTGATGTGTTTAGATTAGCGTGAAAATGGATCTTGAGGAGGTGAAACGGAGGCTGGTCTCTGGAGGACTTATTTTATTTCTTTGTTCCAACTTCCAAGTGGCCTCTAGCCTCCGTTAGTCATGAATAAATGATGTTAAAAAATGTATAAATTACTCCTTTTTTACGAAAGACAAAGGTGCTCACGTGTGCGTGCGGCGCAGTCTCTTTTTTTCTTTCTCTCCCTTTTCCGCCGAGTGGTGCGTGTGCCGGCTCGCGGTGTGAAGCGCGTGTCCGCGCTATTCTCCGACACTCTTATCACTGCTGATAGACAGCCTTTTGGACAGTCGGGCTGTAAACGGGTTCGGGCTTTTAAAAAGCTGTCAATCAAAATGTACTTGTCGGGCTCGGGCCAAACTCTGTCGGGCTCGGGCCTTTTCGGGCCGAACTTTTAAGGCCCGATTACAGCTCTAGTTCACGTACAGAGACTCATGTGAATGTTGAAGTCAGCAGGAGTGGCATCTGGGCCCTGAAAAAAAAAAAAAGTGAACATACTGATATCAAGAGAAAGGCCTGCACGATTTTGGGAATACATTTTAGATTTTTCTGGTTAAAATTGCTTTTTAAAATTCACAGAATACACACACACACACACACACACACAAATGTTTCCAATAATATATAATATAATGAACACCAGGTTTGTTGTGCCTTGTAGGCATAGGCTATGCGCAGTGCTGCATAAAATAATAATAACAATAACCATAGCATCCTATAAATCTTCCAAAATATTTCAGTAACAACTAAGCTAGAGAAAAATATATTGATTATCATGTTACTTCAAATGTTTCCATTCGTTATGATGATCTGAAATGAGATAATAGTAAAAATATGAAGCCGTTTGGTGCGTTTTGCTTTTCGAATGTATCAAATATGATACATTCAAACGCGATCGCGCTCAAATATAAAACATTATGGTTAACATATACATATCTACGTTTGAGCAGATATCCACAAACACAGTAACAGTAAACACGGGTCTAAATATTATAATATTCACCATATATCTAGCAACAGTTCAACTGCAATGTGAAATTTATGCAACAATAACAAACTAATATGTAATAATGTCTTACCTTACATCTTTCTTGTCTTCAAATCGCGTTCTTCTTCTTCTGAGGTAGCCTAAATCCAATGTAAACTCAAAAGCAGAGACTTGTGAAGTGTTTTGGTGTTTTGTTTCTGAGGTAACGAGCGCGTTCGCGTTCCATGTGGAGATTTGCATGTCAATCTCTTTTGCGCGAGTGGGCGTGGTCAAATTAAAAATAATTAGGAAACGTTTGAGAAGCTGGACATCTTGTTGGTTTTATACAAATTACTTAAACAGAGAATATTTGTTTTCAGTTTGAATCCGATCATTTAAAAGTACACACTTAAATGTTTATAAAGGTATATGGCTCATAAAAGTGTGACAAGTATTCGCTGAGTTTTGTTTCAGTTTATAGACGTGCTCAAGAAAAAAAGTTCACAGCGACGGAGAGGCAGAACGCACACCCTGTTTATTTTCTTTATTTTACAAAAGCACAATGTTTTGATTTGATTGTAAGTGCGACACATACAAAAGTAGAAATATCACAGATTCTTTTTTTATATTTCTTTTTTCTGTATGACCATAAATGACGGAGTAATTTAAGTTTATAGTTCTACAATTTGAAGAAAATCCAGCAAAACGCGCCGGCGCGTTTGCCGACCTCAGAGGGACAGGCAAATATGTAAAATATAGCAGGAGAAATTTTAATTATTTACTAATAAAACACTTTTTTTTATGTCAGTGTCGGCTAGACAGATGAAGTTGACGACTCGCGATCTTCGCAGCGCCAGAGAGAAATGCACATTTCATACGAATTACATAAGCAGCGCAGTCTGTTTTCTTTCGTTTTGAATTGTTCTGCTTAAAAGTAGACATTTAAAGCTATCTATATATCTCAGGTCTGTGAGGCAATAGGCTACCTTATAGCCCTACGCTGAGTTTCGGTTCATTTATAAGACAAGCTCCAGGTTCACCAGCGCCTCCGTGTCCTGATTATCTATTTTCTAATAGCCTATAGGCCTATTTACTTATTTATTAAATCCAGACAATTGGTTGATGAAACATCGATTAAAATTAAGATACAATTAATACAAAACGAAATTAAATTTAAAGACAGGCTTTGTGCTTTCAGTTTGAGGTCTCTGTGAAAGTTTTAAAACATTCGTTTAGTGCCGCTTTAGAGCGCTCACGTCTGTAACAATTTTTTTTTTTTTTGGTGAAATAAATTTCTAAAAAAATGCGACTTAGTCCAGTGCGACTTAGGCTATATATGTTTTGTGGCGCATTTTTTGACTGATATGCGACTCCGGAGCGACATAAAATAGGCTACGGTAAGTTATGTATTCTTTTTGTGCAAATGTCCCATAAATTCCCATCCTTTAAGGATTAATTTATGTCCCGTTGACCGGTCCATTGCATTACGAATAAAGCTAATCAATAAAGTCAAAAATGTGATGTGCAGTCAGGTTTGAGTGTGTGCGCTATTTGAACGAGTGTTCTTCTCACTGATATGCTTGTTGTGATTTGCGGAGTTTTGACGAGTTTTATAGTCTTGATTGTTTCTTATTCAAAAGTGGTGACGTCCCTACACCCCCCCCCCCCCCCCCCCCCCAATAGAGTTAAATGAAAATCTTTTGTTTGAAAGTTTTGGTCTGATGTTCTTAACCTTACAATGAGCATTGTAAATTTAATTGTTGAATAATTCTAATAATAAAACTATAATGATAAACTTATACAACAAAAATGACTGTGCCCCCAAATATTTGTCTGTGCTCCTAAATTTTTTTATTTAGGCGCACCAGTGCTCCTTGTTCAAAAAGTAAGCGTAGAGCCCTGTACTACATAAACAATACATAATTAACATTTCTAGTATATGTATTATTTTTTATGTATTGTATAATTATAGCTGTAACCATTGCTGCAAGTACAATTTGAAACGGTATTGAAATGGTAGAATTACAGTAAATGGCTGGAACCACAGCTGCCAGTATTCTACTGTTAAATTACAGTAAAGCTGTAAAATGGAAAAATGGTGTTAAAACTGTAAAACAAAAAAAAACGTATTGAAACCGTACAATTACGGTAAATGGCTGGGACCACAGCTGCCAGTATTTTACTGTAAAATGATTTCACAGCTGTAAAATGGAAAAACGGTGTTGAATCTGTAAAATGGGAAAACAGTGTTGAAACTGTAAAATTACGGTAAATGGCTGGAACCACAGCTGCCAGTATTTTACTGTAAATTTACGGGTACATTTTTTACAGTGAGGATGACTCTTTAAAGAAGCTCAGGTGGATCTTCTGCACTTGCTTTTGGACTTACAGGAGGAGACAAGAAGGAGGAGTTAAATTACTTATTGGTGCCATCTTTGGCACATAAATCTTATTTTTTAACAATATTCAATATTCTGTAATTTTATATTGTAATATTACATTATAACAATATTATATCGCCCAGCCCTAGTATGCATTTTATTTAGCAGCGAAGATGTGTGAAAAAAAAAAAAAAACACAATGGAGTGAAAATGTTGTCTTCTTTCCATCTTTCCAATTACTGCACATTTTAAAACCAAACGAAAGTTAAGTATCACACAGTCACTTTATTTATGGACCTCTAGTCATGCTGCATTTTCTAAAAGAGGCCCGGGCAATAAAAGTTGAGTATCCCTGGTCTAGTTGATTTCGAGAACGTGTAGTTTTGCAGATCCCTAGTCAATTTGGAGCTAGGCTGTCTCCTCTGAGATTTCCAAGACTTTAGTGTTCCCTCTTGTAAATCCTCCTGGAGGAGAAACATTTTGTGGAATCTGTTAGGTGTAACCGCAACTGAGGAAGAAAGCCGTTCTAATGTTTTGCTTCACAGATGACTGTCACCTAAAGGGTAAACAAAACACAAGATGCCTGCACGCTGGTGGGTCTCATGACTTATCAATACCATCAGTCAAGTGCCATGTGTGTCACTGTGCATTATCTTTCCTGCCAAGGCATTCTAGCCCTTCAGATGTGACAGGTTTCAAGCTCTGTGCCCTCAACTCTACACACTTGCTTCCACTGTGTAAACAACTTATCTGTTAGCTAACAGTTTAGTGACATCATGTCATTTTAAGATGCCTCAATTTGATAACCTGCTGCTCTTCCATTGACCGACCGCATTTGATGCCTCAGGTTTGATCTATAGCTAATGCAATCTAAAACTCTATCCGTCATACTGATTAATGCCAATTGAAATCATAATACCATTGTTGTGCTCAATCTGGCTCACCTCCAATCCCAACTGACTCTATGTGAAATAATGAGTCTGGAAATGATTAATAGGGTAGAAATGGAAAGAAAAATGTTGGCTGGGCTCCGGCAGGCAGGAGAAAATGAGTGTGGTGCAGTCAACACATAGTTAACGAGGCCAGTGCAGCCACAGGACCAGACGAGTGAAAGGTAGAGAAATGACCAAGGTCTGAGTAATTGTCTCAATCTGTGCCTGAAGACCACTATGGTTAGTGGGTTGAATTTTTATGGACGAGTCCAGGTCATTATATGCTTGTGAGCAGGCAGCCACCGAAAAGTCTGCGAAGATAATAAGTAGTTAAGCTGTGGGGAGAATGTGAGGCTGTGACCTCAATTTCTTTTCTTTTTTTTTTTACCTAAAATTAATTCTGTCCTTATCTTTAACTTTGCAAGTCTTCTGTTTTCCATTTTGTCTCTTCAACTTCCAAGTTCAGCTGTCAATAAAAAATTTAACAAAGAAAAAAGGGCTTACTTAATGAGTACCATTCAAACTGGTCTTATCAAACAAAGTTTAACGATATTTATTCTAGACAGAATAAAATTAAGTCAAAACAGTCCCTTGAAGCTACTAAAAAAATAACATTATCTACATGCTAAAATGTGTGACAACTACCTTTTAAAGATGAGACGTGTTGGTCAAAGTGTAAATTATATATACTGGCAGGGAGAGTTGAAGAGAGTCTAAAAATCTGGAATAACATTGCCTCTCTCCACCCCATGAATGAAAAAAATATATAAAAATGAATTCAGTTTCAATATGTTAATTTTAGTTCCCTGAAAAAGGACAAGCATTTTTGATATTTTGAGGACAGAAGCAAAGTTAGCAATAATGGATGGTTGGACCAAACAACAGCACAAACTAATAATTCCTCCTAGTAACTTTCATCATTTTGGGACAATTCCTTTAAACGTGACATGCTAATCTCTCCATGAAGATAGCAAAACCAAAGCTGTAGAGAAAGAGCAGACATAAGCTGTTGCTCACTTCAGCTTTGCAGAGGTGCTGAAAGAGGGTTATTTTTTTTTTTTTGCTTTAACCTGTTAGCCTTTACCCACGCTTTTAAAAAAAAATTCCAAGAAAAGTAAACAAAGAAAAAAAGGGCTTGCTTAATTTATTCTAGACAGTTGTAGCCAAGAATAAAATTAAGTCAAAACAGTCCCTTGAAGCTACTAAAAAATTAACATTATCTGCATGCTAAAATGTGTGACAACTACCTTTAGAAGATGAGACGTGTTGGTCACTGAAGTGTAAATTCTATGTACTGGCAGGGAACAAATTACAATTACACCAATTACAAGTTTTTCTTGCATAGTACATATATAACATATTTGAACGTAAAGTGAAGTAATCTTACTAGATACATTTCTAAATTGAATATGCATTAAATAGATGCACATAAGATTTTCATTTGCTACACCAAATCAGTGATTTTACATATGGCTTATAGGTACATGAGCTGAATCATTGAGTCATGAGTGCTATTGACTAACTCTCATCTCTTCCACCTTTCACATCTCTGTCCACTCACTGCTTGTGCTAGTGAGTGACAAGCCCTTCACTGACCACGGTAAAGTCTTCTTGCCATTAAAAAGGCTCACCAAGTTTACCTCCTGTCAGAATTGATTAACCCACAACTCTACTGTTCTTTTTGTTTATGTGGCTCAATGGACAGTGATTTAAACTCAAGATGACATCTCTAACACAATTGCATCAGAGTAAACCAATCAATTTTAATGTATGCTAACAGTTAGGCTACGATTGGTCTTGGTTTTGAAAAGGAAAAGTCTTGTGTTTATGAAATGTGATGTTTTTTTATTTTTTTATTTTTTAATATAAAAGGATTTACAATTACACATCAACAGCACCTATCCAGTGTTAAACAAATTAGCTTACTCAGTTCTAATGTAGTAACAATTAATCCAGTTGGTATATAAGTAACAATAAAATAAAGCTATGGGGAAGTCTGCCAAATAATATCATAAAAAAATTAAATAAATCCTATGACCTCTTAAAGGACACCAAAGCCATTCTGGCCGAAGCTAGTATTGCAGTCAGACACAACGTGGCCAGGTCTGACCTGAGACAACCAGATACATAAATGTGGCTGTCTGGCACACTCTCCTTTGTGTTTTCCTCCTGCATGCTGACCACATGCAAATTTCAGTGGGGATTGTCAAATAATCCTACTTCAGAGGCGTCAAAACTGCGGAGTCATCTAGGAATACCAAATACTAAGGATTTGGATAGCTCAGACACATTTTTCTACGTTAGAAAAAAAGCAGTGCTTTTTTTCAGCCAACCCAGTTTGACGTGTAAATCTGGATTTTTCACTTCTTTCCAGCGTAGCCGCCCACTCAAAAAGAGGCTCTGAGCTCCAAGCACTTGAGAGGTTGAAGTAACAGTGAAAAGTCTGTTTAGAGACAGTCACAGTTAAGTCGTCATCTTGTTATTTGCCTCGCTCTGCCTATGTGATACTGCAAACAAGGTGTAAAGCGTAGGGCAAGGTTAATGCAAAAACCTGCAACGCCATGGTAGATGAGTCATAGCTCATTTAGATTAAAACAGGTGGTCAAATGTCAGAGAGTTGAAGAAGGTCTAAAATTCTGGAATAACATTGCCTCTCTCCCCCCCATGAATAAATAAATATATAAAAATGAATTCAGTTTCAATATGTTAATTATAGTTGCCTGAAAAAGGACAAGCAGTTTTGATATCTTGAGGACAGAAGCAAGTTTTAAAAGTTAGGAATAATGGATGGTTGGACCAAACAACAGCACAAACTAATAATTCCTCCTAGTAACTTTAATCACTTTGGCACCATTCCTTTAAAGTGAAATGCTAATGCACAGCATAAATCTCTCCTCGAAGTTAGCGGAACCAAAGCCTTAGAGAGAGCAGACATAAACTGTTACTCACTTCAGTTTTGCAGAAGTGCTAAAAGCGGGTTCATTTTCTTGCTTTAAGCACTACATTTGGAGCTATAATTCTAACTTTGGCCTGAGCCAAGCTCACAAGCTAGCTGAAAATGTCTCCCTTGAGGGAGGAGTCTTCTCTCTTTTTTAGGAGCTCACAGGCCTTCAGCTTTCAGAACTTAACCTGCCATATTTCTTATCTGCCACAGACCTCATTATCATGACCTTGCCCAGAGATATGGGCTGTGGTCTTCACATCTTTAATGTGGTTTTCAATCTGTTCCAGGCCATTTCACAGCTGTATTTCTATATGTCTTCTCTCCCACCGATTTGCATACACACCAACAGCAATGCTATATAGGTTAATTTGTCTTAGTGTTGAGCTGTATTGAGCAACCTTTAGTGTGGAATATTTATATAAAATAAAGGTTATAACCGATAGACTGTAAAAAAAAAGATGGACGATGCCACTTCACTCTCAAATGGTGAGACATCTGACATCTTGCACTGATTTGGGACCTGATTCTGCGCAGTATGAAATGCGCAGAAACGGTTAGTACAAAGTTTACTGCAGAGCAACTCATTATGTCAGTGTAAACTAAACAGTTATGGACATGTAGAAATTAAAGTTGAAGCTCCAATCTCCTCTCCAAAATTCTCCAAAAAGTCCATTGGCGCCTCAGTGAGTTTAAATAGATTACTTACACACAGTCACCTCTGATAACAGATCACTCTAAATTGTAATGCCTCGATATATGCCTCGCGCTCAGCACACATAAAGCTTGCTGCAAAGCACTGGCAAAAGTAGCCTAACGATTATGAATGTGTCGGGAAAAATAGCAAGGAGACATTTTAATTGTTTATTAATAAACTAGTGTTTTCTGAGTCTGTGTTAGCTGCAAAGATGAAGATGACGATGCTGACTCATCATTCCTGCAGTATAGTGAACGCGCGTGTGCCTATAGAGAGAAATGCACCTTTTTTTTGGATTACATAATCAAACTGTTTGTTTCGAATTGGTTTGTTTAAAGGTAGACATATTTTAAGCTTCTATAGGCCTATTTCTCATGTTTGTGAGGCATGTATCCTATATGCTGAGTTTCGGTTCATTTGTTTAAAAAAGAAGTCGAAGACGGAGCAACTTTCTGCTCTCAAGTTTATTCTGTACACTGTCAAGTGCTTCATCAGATTTGTCGTGTTGCCGTTGTCGGTCTTGGCAGCAATCATCTTGTCACAAATATAGCATCGCTCGCTGTTGGCATCGAGTCTGGTGAAACGTAGCTACACTTTGGTCTTTTCATCATATTTTCCATATATGGGTGTTGGGATGCTTAAACACACACACTACAGCCTCACGTGCGAGCCACTTCTCTTTGGGCAACCGCGTAAACTAGTGTTTTTCCGCCACAGCCAATCATGCTGCATGCTTATTGGCTCACTGACGTTGACGAGATTAACCCTTTAGGTATTGAAATTTGGTACCGAAAAACAAGACGTTTTGATACTCAATAGTATCGAGGCAATTCGGTCGGTACCTAAAAAGTATCGAACTTGATACCCAGCCCTAGTCCCATTAGACTTCATGGGGAGGGCGGGGTTTATGACCTATACTGCCACCTGGGGGCGATCAAGACACATTGGCTTCACTTCACAAATTTTTAATTATGTTAGCATTTACTTGCCCTCATGCCATTCCATATAGGGCTTTGTTGATACAATTATATATATAAAAATAATCATTCTACTTTTTCTAACAATATTGTATTGATTATTAAGGTCCTATTAGCAATGACCGTTCATATTATGTCCTAGTGACTATTTACACTTGGCCACATCATGCATTTTCTCTGATCAAATAGCTATAGTGAAAAGACTAGATTTAAATGCGATCTGAAACACTTTCATTTTATGAGGTGATTTGAGACACATTCCATATGCAACTGGACAAATGTAAATGCGAATTCGCCACAGCAGACTAAAAGGTAAAAAATAAATGTGTGAGAGCGCGTTATACTGGCTACCAGTAGCCAGATTTCACAGCACTACTTGCAACAAACATCTCCACAGATATGGCCCACCAGAGATGAGCAGAACTGCTGAAAATGAAACTCAATGTTCTGCATTACATCCTGAAGCTCAACACACAGGCATCTTTAAACAGTGGAACACTAAATTCTCTCTTCTGTTGAGGCCACTCTCTCTCCTATTACAGTCTTTGATCTTGAAATCAGCTTATGATAAATAAAATGCAGCACATCTGTTGCTTTAAGTGACTTGAACTCTGTTGAGTTTGCATATAGTGCTGGATTGGATTTATATTTAATTTATGTAGACACATTTATTTGACCAAGTGTAAGGATCAATAATGAAGAAGTGTGTCTAAATAACAGCAAACATTAAAAGCAGACCTGCTTCCATGAGACACAGGACTAAAATTGAACAAGGCCTGTTGAGCTCTAAAAATGACCTTTGAATACCACTGAAGTAGTCTATAGATCGCTGCAAAAATGTTTTTTTTTTTTTTTTTTTTTACACTTTCCTATCAAATTAAAGCCAAAAGACTAGATATGATTAAATTAATTTCTCTTTTGTCAAACATGGCACTTTAAACATACAATATGTAATTTTTTTCACCGCTAGGGGTCGCTAACCTCTTACAATAACAAAGGCGTAGTTTAATGACGCAACATTTGCTAAGAATTATGGATCTTGTCATCAACGTCAAGCCGACCGATCTAATAATGTTTATGGATGAGTAAATACATCAATGTTTTTATCATGACTGTGATATGAAGCAGGTCGGGATTGCTAAGAGACAGCTATCAGCTCCACATGCGACGCGAGTCCCGCGGATATAAAAGGAATATGGACATTTCATTCTACCGAACTACATGCAAGTGCAGAATTACTACTCACGGGTCAGTTTATTAGACAAATTAAACTTGTGAAGTAACGCAGCGCTGTTTCACTTGGTCTAACATTACACTATCACACTAAACTGCATTTGAATGTGTTGAAATGTATGTTATTCTATGTGTTAGTTTGTCTGTATGAGACTAGCAGTAAGCTAGATCAACATTAGAATAACATACAGATCATATTCTAACATTTTATCATTGTTGAACTATATAAGATTGATTAGTTTTATGTAAATGTGCTCACCTGTTTAATAAAGTACATGTAGGAGCAGTCGAAGTCTCGGACGTGGAGCTCTCGGCATCTCGAAAACACCGCACTGATATTGATTCTTGTTTTAGTTCTCCTTTTTTATCCAAAGTCTGCTTGCCATGGTCCATAATGTTTGAACGAAACAACAGATAGACATTACAATCTACACAGTTGTCCACGTCTGTCGCCTTGGTTACTATCAGAGGGCTCTGGTTACTATGGCAGTACAAGCGGAAACCAGGGAGAACGCGGATATGACGCCATTGACGGCGACAAAACGGAAATAAAGAAACGGTACGTGTCTTCGAATTAAATTACAAATTTCTCTTGGTTTGAAAGTTGTTGGAAACAGTCAGGATAATGTAAGTACACAACTAAAAAAAATATATAACATAGATATAGTGATTTTTGCTATTTTTAAAGCAAAAAAAAAATATATTGTACCTTTAAGGCACATCATACAAGGGCTGATAGTATGTCAAACATCATTGGATTTCGTTTCTATTTCACAATGAAACTCAATTAACTTGCAAACATTAATGAGATTTAAATGCTACAGCAAACAGGCAGAATTTAACATTTTTCTTCTGTTTCCTCATACAGACCTATGATATGTCATCAGGATACATGAAAAATGCTTCACAGCATAAAGAAAATCATAGAAACGACATCCATTCATTCATTTTCCAAAACTGCTTGTCCTATGTAGACGGATGGCCAGTTGGGAACAACATGATGATGATTAAATAATGACATTTCTTATTTGGGGGTAAATATTCCTTTAACATTAGTCTATAATGAAAACTGCAACAATTTTGATGAGCAATGTGTAATTGCAGGACCTACAGTACATTATAAAGTGTTTTCATACATTTCCAAGGCGCTTCATGTTTGCGCACTAAAGACCCATGTCTCTCTCTCTCTCTCTCTAAATTAATAAATAAATAAATATTCACACGTCTTCCATCTATTCCTGCTTGGAAAGCAAGCTCGCTTGCATTAGGAACCGGCTGCATACGCGCTTTACTGTTGGGCGCATTAATAGAGTAACTCCATAAGAACCATACTAGGCTATTTGTTGACTGAAACGATTTGTCACGATATGAAAACCAGCAGACAGAACAAACTACACAATACGCACGCGCAACCCAAGTGTTATCTCTTACAAACTGCGATCTGACCGATCGAATTTCCAACACTAAGATCTAGTTTTTTAAACAGTGAATTAATTCGTAGTCATATTACAATATATAAGTTCCGAATATGACAACAATATCACATTTCTACCCGATAACACATTGGAATTTTTAATGGAAAAACAAAATCATGACATGTAGTACAAGTTTTCATTCAAGGTTATACGTTGTTACAAGAGTAATCCAAATTTCTTCCACATTTCCTATTAGAAAAAATGTCCATTATAAACGCACAACTCAGTTACACGTTCACTTTTACCTCAGTAAAACAAAAGCTTTATGTCGCATCATTAGCTAGTACAACAGTGTGAATAAAATGCCGATCGATTGAGTGACTAAAACACATCTTTAAAAAAACGCTTCTTCTATTTGAGTGATATCCTCTCAGAGTAACATTTGTCAGTCTTGCCCGTGATAAGCTCTTGGTCAGGTTCACGTCAGTGTATCGGTCTGCGGTGGCGAGAGGAGACCTGTTAAACCTTCAAACAAATGACGTGTTCTTCTCAAAACCACTTACTCGTGAATAAAACACTGCGGGATTTTACAAAGACGTGCCTTTAACGACGTTTTCCGATCTTCAAATCCATATGGCACACGTTTTACGCACCATTCACTCTTAAAAATATGAAATGCACCTCACCAGAGATAAATCCTTTTTTCCTCCGACGGACTTCAGACACTTTCTGAGCTCTGGCAGTTGATTTCCACCTCTGTCTTTCCACTTATTTTCCAGCAAATTCGTTCATGTCCAATAGGTGATTTTTTTTAAGTATTTGCCTCAGATGCTGAAAAAATGGTAGTGGGGGAGCGCTGGTAACGTTGGTAAGCCAGCCCTCCTCAGACGAACCTTCCCGCCCCCTCCTTCTCTCACGCACAGATTGGTGCTGGATGGCGACAAATTTCCCGCTCGGAGGGGGGTATAAATACATCGCCGTGGATCGTTACGAAGCAGTTAGATGAAGGCTACGGTGACCCATTGGTAGTGCGCCGCCAAACAATTAAAGTAATAGTTCAGCCAAAATTATGTTACTATTTCACAATACTCATGTTGTTCCAAATCTGAATTTTCGTTGGAATCCAAACGGATGTTTTTCATTTTTATTATTATTATTTCACATATAGGTTCATTATTAAGTTCAGTTACATTTCCTCAGAGCTTTGTATAATTAAGACAAATCCTATTGCAAATTGTATGGACTACTTTTGTCATGCTTTTAGTAATAAGAATTAATGCACACATTTTTTCGCCCCTATAATTGCAAGATGAGTCATCAATATTTCTGGTTTGTTTCCTGGAAGTCAAATATTTTCTATAAATAATTTATTAATTAGTCACACAACTATTTTAGACGTTTTACACAAATATCTACAAAAAGACAATTATGTAAACATGCAAAACAGTCCACAGCCATAGTATACCATAGTGGAGCTGATAGAGATGAGCTAAAGCCAAAAAAAAAAAAAAAAAAAACCTTTTTGTGGATTTCATAAGTTCTTTAACCCCTTAACTGTCACCTGCCCGTATACGGGCAACCTAAATTTACTTCACTATATTACAATTAAATCCTAATTTAATCATGACAAACTATATATTGTTGGAAAGGTCTAAGACTCCTTAATAGATATTTCAGCACTGTTTTTTGTTACAATTTATGCAGGAACAGAAATAGATGAATTTATGACAAGAGCGCACCTCAAAAAATCTACATCATAACAGGCGTTTCTGGCGTTTGTCACAAAAAGTCAACGCACACACTTTTAATAATTGAAACTTTGGTTTTCATGCTAAAAGTTCATAATAAAACATTTAATCTAGTATTTGTCACAAAAAATATATATAAAATAATATTATCCTCTAAAAAGTATAATATACATATTATCCTCTAAAATATAATATTATCTTTTTTATTTCCTTTTTTATTACATCACATATTTTAGTAGTTGTCATAAATTAGGTATCATTTGAAAGCTTATGATCTCAGAATTCATCCTGTGAAAACTGTTTTGAAATTGGACATTGTGTTACCATAGAAACGGTACTCTAAATTATTTTATCAGGCTCCTCCCCTTTTGGGCGTCGTCATGTTTCATAATTTATGATCAAAATATTTTCTAATCTTGACAAAACACATATTGTCAGAAAGGTCTGAGTCTCAAGGTTCCATATTTTGTGACAGAAATGATATTTGGACAGAAATTTATTAATTTTTTATGGTAGAATGCATACAGTTAAATTCAATGGAATTCAATGGCACCCGGTGGCTATTTTTGGTAATACGCCTAAACAAAATCTCATGGGAACTTCAATTTTTGTGATATCAACTTCAAATTTGGAACACAACTTGGTTAGATATATGGCTTTGATTTTATAGTAATTTTTTTGTAAAACATATTTTGTAAAATATATATTTTATATAAAAGAAAAATATTAAATAAATTATATTTGATTTAATGTAAATTTAAACTTCCATAACTTTTTCATACTTTAATTTTTTGAAGTGATTTCACTTCAGTGATAATCTGCTATTTTCCCTTTAAAACAAGACCAAACTTAGGTCTATACTCCAAAGCATTCTTGAATTACAACCATTTAAGCTTGAATAGTGCATTTTAATGTACATTCTCAAAAAGGGGGGTGACAGGTAAAGGGTTAAAGGTGGGATCAGTAGTTTTTGAAAAACACTTTTGAAACCTGTGTTGGACCAAGTACCAAAACACACTTGTAACCAATCAGCACTAAGAGGCGTGTCTACTAATGATGGGGAGGAGAGAGCGCTCAGTGCACACAGCGCAGAGCTGAACGACTACACAAGAAAATATCTGCAGAACTTAAATAGAAGGCTTACGATCATGCAAGAGGTAGAACTCGTGTTAATAGCTTACAAGTGCTGTAGAGAACTCAAGGAGCGGAAAGGTGTAACATCGGACGCCAAGGTTGCTTTATTTCTTCTCGATAGGTGAGTAACATTGTTTAGCTTTGTTTCACAGAACTAAGATATGCTGGCCATTGCTTGAATATGCTTGTGCGTCATCTTTGCTAGTTTTTTCATGTGCAATCTTATTGTCTTTCACTTCAGCTATGAAAAAGACACATTCATTTCCACACCATATAAGCCTGGGGCATCTAAACCTCCTTCATTGTCTGTTTCAAGCGTCGCCTCCAAAAGTGTGTCTAAAAAGTAAGATAATATACTCCTAATTTAGGCTGTGTTTGCTTCCTTTGGTTCCTCATTTAGTTATCGATATATAACCCCCTAATCTTGTTATAGTTGTAATATATTCATTACTATGACTGTCGTGCTCATGCTATCGAGTTGACCATGTTAACTTTGTTTTTTTGGGATGGGTGTTGAGCGTTGTCTTCCACGTGAAATGGAGCTGAACCACTGACGTGTTAAAACACACATTACTACCAAAACACATTCGACATGGATTACCAAAGTAACACATTGCTTTCACTCAGTGTTCAAATTATACCGTGAGCTTCAGGGGGTAGGCCTACAGCTATTTCGACTGGTGACATCACTCTCCATTTTATATAATAGCTTTAAAACCATGTGATTGGGCAGTAGATTATTTGTCGATACCTGCTCTCTCCTCATCTCCATCACCCTTTCTTTTTCTCTCTGTCGCTGTGAATATGCAGGCCACAAGAAGTAAGTCTTTTTTTTTTTTTTTTTTTTTTTTTTTATCACTTTTACTCATGATATGCTAGCTGGCAACAAAGGATTCCATTCATTATGCTAAGCTAAGTTAGCGGTGGCGCTTCCAAACTAAAACAATGCATGCACTGAGACAAAAATGTGTTTGCCCACCTATCTAAATGTAGGAAAGACGGTGAATAAGCCCTATTTAAAAAAACGGTGGAGTGTTCCTTTAATTAGGTTTGTTATTTTGCATTTTAGGCTTATTTTAAGCAGTAAGTATGTGTATTCTGCAAATGTATTTGTTGCAAGTGTAATTGTTTAGTGTGTGTATATATAGTTAAGATGTGTGGAAATTGCTGTTTGTCCCTTGCATAATGAGTCATTCTTCCTCTCAGTAAAACTGCAGCTGTTACAAAAACATGAAGACATATTTTGATTTTGTTCCTCATATGTTCACTTTGGTGGCTTAATGCAAATGTTTAACATATGCATCACCACATGCAGTTCTAAAAAAAGACTGCTGAAAGTTGTGACAATGTTTTCTCAAGGAGACAGTTTTATATGGATTACTCATGTAATTTATTGTAAATCAGCTAATTTTAAGATAATAATTCTAACAATTTGATTTAAAACATATTATATTAAAGTTATATGCCAACTGAAGAAAATTTTTATTTTCTTCCCAAAGCCAATTTTTACTCCAGTGTTAATCTTGGATCCTAGATGCCAGGCTCTCAGGGGAAAAAAACAAAAAGGATAACAGTGAGGCAAAAATATCAGGGGAATTCCAACTGAAATTGAGCATCACCTCTGCCTAAGCACTTAAAATGAGAATTCAGACCATTGCTGTCTAATATGTGCCTGTTTGATACCAACTGAATTTATAGTATATTCCTGGCTACTAGTTGTCATACATTTACAGGAATGATTACAGTAGCAGGTCCACAGTGTATTAGAATTAAATTTCAACTGTATGCTGTGGCTTCACAATAAAAAGATGGAAATTGAGCAGCATAGTACTGTGTTAGTGTTAACCTTATTTTTCAATGCAGAACTGGCCCCCCCACCCCCAACACAAAAATGGTTTGGCCACTGATCAAAATTTTATGTTGTCATTTGATTTGAAGTTCAGTACGCTCAAAATGTCTGGTCAGCACAAGTCCGGTGCTCAGAAAAGGAAAGAAAAGAGAAGACGATTTTCTAAACATATATTTTTAAAGAAAAAAAGGTGGTGACGGTGAAGCTGGAACTAGTAAAGTCAATGTAGAGCAAGGTAAGAAACAGCACAGCCAACGTTTACGATCCTTGTTAGGGGTTTTCCTGCATTGACATTTTTTTTGGTGGCCGCCAAAGCAAAATTTTGTCCCGCCAAAGCCTTATTTAATCGGTGAGTGATGTAGAATAGAACCTTTGACATTCTGTAACCTTTTGAAAAAAATAAAAATGTTATACTTATAATACAAGGTTAAAATTACTACCATGAAGTGACCATTGGCCATACACTTCACTGAAAAGCTGCTTTCAGCAGTTGCAGCTGAAGTGGGAATAGCCCCAAAGAAATCAAAATATTTTCATTTGAGGCTGAGGCATGGGTGTCCTTGACTACTGTGCATTTTCTATGCACACTTTATACCGCAGATAATATGATTAAAACAAGTTTGGCACAGATTTTTTAATTTACATCTGCCTCCCTATAGTTATAATGGATGTAACAATATTGTATACATGATTACATTTGTAATAAACTCTATAAATGTAACTTTTTAATATAATGCCATAATATCTTAAATGGTAAATAAATAGTAAAAAATGTAGGGATGGAAAGAAACTATAAATCATAAATAAATATGGTTAAATACTATTTGAGTTTATTTTTATTCAAGTTCATTATTATTATTTGAGTTCATTTAGTGATAAACAGGAAGTTGATTATTTCAATTATGTTATTACATTAAATATGTAACAAGTTAGCTCAAAGGGGAAATATTAGTAATAACTCATAATTATCAGTTATGATTAACTATTAATATTTGGGTCAGTTAATTGGATTAAGGTAGCTAAATTAATATTACAATCAATTAATCAGTTCCAACGAACTATTTTGATTATTCATTTATTCTAAGAAAAGTGTATCTTTCATTGCCACCGAAAAATAATTATTTCTTAGAATGTACAGCACTTAGAGCATGTAACAAGATCAAGATCGTAAAATGGACTTTGTTGCAAGCAGAGAATCAGAACCAAATACATATTATGCACAAGTTTTATTAACTAAATCACAAACATAACTAAACTAAACATACATACATGCATACATACATACATACATAGGTAAAATGCTGAGTAATAGAATGAAACTGGAAGCAGGAAACTGAACTATGGAAAAGATCCATTTAACTATGAAAAGAACCATCAGCTTATCATTTTCAGAGCAAAAAAAAATTGATACTTGCATGGTCTGGTGCAGTGGACAATTCTTGAAGCGGTCGAAAATGGAAGTCGTTGATGGATCCGTGAGTGTCAAATGTTACTGTACAAGTTGAAATTGTTTTCTTCTCCGCTGGATGGACTTGCATGGTTATTTCGACGCTGTTCTCGTGGCTGGAGGGCAGATTGTGGCCTGCCGGCCCTGGGCCGGAGACAGCACACAGGGCAAATGATGGGAGTTGTGATGGACTTCTTCTGCATTGAATGAAGACGTTGAACCCCACAGAATAAGGTCAGCTATTAGGTCCATGTTTTCCTGTGTAATAAGTCAGCTTCTCAAGCTTTGAGAAAATTCCCAGTTTACAAGTTGTAATTATGAGTTCTAAGAGGACGTGAACACTTTTTATGATGTTTTATTAAAATACAAGAGGAGCACGTTCAGATAATCAACCAAATTAGCAGGGGAGGAGGATAAAAGGAGGAGTGATGACAGTGAAGGACGAGAGAGGACCAGGCCTGGACTGTTTTATGTTGTGCTTTGTTTCTGTTTTATGTAATCGTCCGTGAGTGACTGCTGCCTTTACTTTCGTTTTGTATTTGTTTATTTTATTATTAAAGTCTGTGAATGTTCGCTGGTTCCCGCCTCCTTCTTCTCACAACAACGAACTACGTTACAGAGATATATGCAGCAGGTTTACCTGTCCCATGACAGTTTTCCAGCATTTGGGCCCCGCCCTAAGTGCCCAACATGCCTGTATTTGAATTCACTCCAAGTCGACCCTGTCTTTACGAACAAAGTATATGTTGTATATGTCTTTTTGGTGGGATGGCGCCCACCGTGGCAGACGTCTCTGTGTACTCTTTCAGCCGTCATTATTTGATGTCTATTTTTGTTTGTTTAGTCTTGTTTAAGTCTTTAAACGTACATGATTCATCGGCAACTAATCACATATGACAGAGAAATGTTACTGGAAATCGGGAAGCAACCTTATGAGCCCACTTTTAATCTGTTGGATCTGGACTACCTGCTGCATCCGAGCTCAATCCAGCGGGGCCCACCAACACCGGAGTCGGGTGAACAGCACAGTCGGCGGAAGGAGCAACTCAAGCGGCGACGAGGCAAGAGAGGTGGGCTACATGCCAGGCTAAAGGCTAGAACTAGCCGACCACCTCTCCCTAGCCTTCTGCTTGTGAACGTCCAATCCCTCGAAAATAAGATGGATGAGCTCAGAACCAGGATTATATCCCAGCGAGAAATTAGAGACTGCTGTGCACTAATTCTCACTGAAACCTGGCTATCGGACAATATACCGGACTCAGCGGTTCAGCTACAGATCCACCGCACAGCGGCATCGGGAAACCACAAAGGAGGGGGAACCTGCATATATATTAACAACCGATGGTGCTCAGACATGCAGACTGTCAGCAAACTCTGATCGAGTGATGCAGAGCTCTTATTGTTAAAATGTAGACCCTTCTATCTACCGAGGGAGTTTGCTGCTGTTTTTCTCCTGGGTGTTTACATCCCGCCACACGCGAACCCCGCGGCAGTGCTTGGGACACTGTATGACGCTATAAACACACAAGAAAACACACACCCTGACGCGGTGTTTATCGTTGAAGGCGATTTTAACCACTGTAATGTACGGACTGTGATGCCAGCATACCACCAGCACTTTGATTTCCCTACAAGGGAGAAAAACACACTCGAACAGGTGTACAGTAACGTGAAGGGGGCATACAAGGTTGCACCACGCCCCCACTTCAGACAGTCCGATCACATCTGTAATGAATGGACTTAATCCAAAATGCTCTAGGTCTCATAAAACCTTCCCCCTTTCTCCTGTTGTCATCGGCCCTCAAACCAGTTCTCTTCAAAGCCCGTTATCACCTCTGCTCTCCTGAACGATCTGAGCAAGAGAATGTGTCTGCCACCCTCAAAGACTGCACGAGAGTCCAGACGGCACTAGCCATTTGGTTAAAGACTACAGAGATAAACTTCAGAACACAAAGGACATTTACTCCATTCTAACCCACAAACTTTCCCAAATGTTTATAGTATTTCTCCTGTGTTTTATGCATGTCCCTATGTTTTATTAGTTATGACTAGTTACGATTCTTTAGTTATGTTAGAGTAACTTCAAATGTTGATATCCAAAGATGATGTATCACTGCTTTAATGTCTTCAAGTCCCCTTTCTTGGTATCAAAAGAATCCTCTTTTGATTTTATAATCATGGTGTACAATATGTTAGGATAAAGTGCATCATGATATTTGTACCATACTTTTATGTAAAGACTGCACCAATTCTACATGCCAGCATGAACATGCAAATGGGGATAAGATGAACAAAGACTTTCTCCCGGTTATCTTTGATTGGTCACCTCAACAAATGGGTGTGAACTGATAGGACCTTCAAGAGTATCTGATTAGTTCAGATCTGGGCTCAATCTCTTTGAGACAACATTCTCCTGTCTCCTTATGGCAACTTCATCTTCCAGTTAACTTCTTTGGATTCAACGAGGACCAAGTTAATTTCTTTGGATTCAACGTGGACCACCCCAAGAACCCAAACGAATGCTTCAGCGCCCTCTCCTGGCAAAATCATCAAGAATCTCCTGCATCTGGACTTTTTCAGCAACCGAAGTCAATGCAAGTACCCGTGCACAGCCTTTAGGTGCGTTTGTAAGTTATTGTGCCCCTTTAAGGTGACCCTAATTCTTTGATGTTTCTCGTAGGTTGTGGTTAACTGATTGTAATCTTGTTTGTAGGATTGTAAATGGATTGTAATCCATTCTCCTTTCTTCTCTCTCTCTCTTTTTTTACTTTTCTTTACTTTCTTTATTCTGTATACAAAATTTGCTTAGTTTAGTTGTGTGTGTAGCCTACCGTAGTTTCATTTATTAAACCAGTAAATCCACGCTTTATTGTCTCTGTGTTTGCCACATATCAAAGTCACTTAAACATCTTGATCTAGCGATACCTATGCTATTACCCTGCTAGAACTTTATTTACTTTAGTTGGAAAAGGTTATTCTTTCTTGGCCAGGAAGATAATATATTTCCTAGAATTAATAATTGATTATGCTTTCTGTTCATTGGATGAGCTGATTAAATAATTGTACTATTAATTCTGCTACAGTCAATTCTAAGAATAATTTAAATAATTTATAATTAATTATAATCCATTAAAATTATATATATATATATATATATATACACTGTATATATATATATATATATATATATATATATATATATATATATGTAATTTTTTTTTATTTTTATTTTTTTAGCTAATTTGCTACACATCTCAGTGTTTCCCTACCCACCATACAGACAGCTCCTCAAGCAAGGCCCCACTGTAAGGAAAACAGCACAAGTGTGGACTGAAGAATCTGATCAGGTGCTTCAGGACTGCTTTGAGTGTACTGAGTGGGACTTGTTTAAGACAGCTGCTAGGCGTAATGACTGTACTGTTGATCTGGATGAATACACTTCAGTGGTAACTAGCTACATTAGCATCTGCATAGACAACATTGTGCCCCGTAAACACATCCAGACATATCCCAACCAGAAACGATGGATAAACTGTGAGGTCCGATCCATGCTGCATGCTCGCTCCAAGGAATTTGTTTCAGGTAATGCCAGTGACTACAAGAAAGCCAGATATGACCTACGAAGAGCCATAAGGGACGCCAAAAGACAATACAGACTGAAACTAGAGGGTCACTACACCACCGCGGATACCCAATGCATGTGGCAAGGATTAGAAAGTATCACAGGTTACAAAGGCAGAAGCAGGGGTAAGATCAATGACAGTCACATTACACCGCTTTGAGGCCCTTAACACCGAGCCACTGGGCAGAGAGTTGGCCAGTGGGAGCACGCTGAACCCACCATTCACAATCACATCTGCAGGTGTAGCAAAGACTATAAAAAAATAGGAAAATAGGAAAATAAACCCCCGGAAGGTAGCCGGCCAGTATGACAACATTCCGGGACGAGCCCTTAAAACCTGTGCATGGATGCTAGCAGATGCCTGTGTGGACATATTCAACCTGTCCCTCTCACAAACCTCAATTCCCACCTGCCTTAAGACCTTTCTTTGTCACAATGCCAGTTTCCATCGAAACAGGCCGCCCTTTCAGCGTGAGTATGCCAACGGTACAGGCTCAGCTACCACAGACTTTTCCTGTCACTTTTTCCAATTCTTTCCCTTGTTCATGACCTGTAGCCCCACCATCAGACTCTAACGCGAAGCTGCTTCAGCTAGCGGCGCAGGCCCAGACACCCTTGCTACCCCCCCAGCTCCCCTCCTTTTCCACTTTTCCAGTTCCTCCACAAGCTTCAGGGGCCGACCCAATTGTGAGGTTGCCTCCACAAACGGCCTCGGTTTTTCACTTTTTCCCAAAATCGGTCTCCTTTCACTCTGTTTTCCGATGCCCATCCCGCCAAATGCTACACCTATGGAACCGCCCCCTGTTGCCAGCAACATCATAGCACAGATCCTCACAGGTGCAGACTTCGATTTATCTTCCCTGCTATCATTACTCCCTCCCTCTGTCTCAAATCGGCAAATCGACTGCTGCAATTTTGCAGTCACCCTCAAAAATCCAGTTCATAATTCTTCCCGCATTCTTTCGTTTTCTGAATTTGATATCGCTTTCAGCCGATATAGCGAAATAATTTGCACCGCACTTCCCCACAGGAGACGAGAAATAAACGACTATCTTGCGATAATTGCAGAGCTCGCATTATCATACGGAGAAATCACTTCTATACTTACCACAAATTGTTCTCAGCGAAATGTGGCGTCCGCATAGCCCAGTGGAACCAGTGCCCTTACTGGGGAGCCCTAGACACAGAACTACACAATAGAGTATTCCTAGGCTGCTGTAACATATCCTGCACTGTGTGCAGATCCGTTTCTCATTCCACCACAGCTTGTCCTTTGATTAACCCTCCAGATCCTCTCTGCCAAGATTCAGCAACAACAAAATCAACCAGTTACTTCCCGCGGCCAGCAAACATTAATTTCAATGACTCAGCCATAGATTCCAAAAGAAGAAACTTCTCATACAACAGTCAAGTTTGCAATAACTTCAACTCAGGACGATGTACACGGCAACGCTGCCGTTACTACATTTGCAGCTATTGTGGTGGCACTCACGCCCGCACTATATGCCCTGTTAAAAGATCCTTAAATAAAGATTAAAAAAATTACCTGTTGACTCCTGTGAATATTTCTCGTCTGTCAATTGAATTGTCTCATCACCATAACATTAACTTTACTGACTATTTACTGTCTGGTCTCGAGCACAGCTTCAAACCCGGCGTTGAAAGCTTCCCTACTCAAAGTATCATATCATCATAATTTTCAGGCAAAAAAACGCTTAATAATCGATCTCTCAGCCCCGCACAATTCCCCGTTTCTAAGCATAAACAGCCTTATCTTGCTTGAACAATTTTCTCTTCATTACCACACCATTGACCAAGCTATAACCTTGATTAAAGACGCGGGTCACGGTGCTTGGCTCGCTAAAGTCGACATCACCTCTGCATTTAATGATGCCCATCCACCCAGATTCATGGCATTTAAGGTGGGTAAGATGGCGCCGGTGTCTATGGCTTGCCGTCTGTCTCTGTGCACTTTGTTTGTATTTACGTTATTTTTGTCAATTATTATTGCAAATGTCAACTCTCTACTGGTCTATGACCGCCAAATACTCCTAGACCTTCGACCCTTGATTAAAAACGTGGTGCCATTTGAGCATGATGGCCAAAAAACTTTCTGTCCTCCGTTTCTTACGGGAATACCAGCTCACCTTCGCCGTGTGTCAGCTCCACTTTTGCGCAGAGCGCGCCGGAGACGCCGGGGGAAACGCGGTGGTTGGCTGGTGAAATTGAGGACCAGGCTGGCGTCTTCCACCATGACTTTGCCTGGAATCCGTCCGGAATTTCGGCGCCTCACGCCGTGGCGTTCTGCAGACCCGATCGACTCCTGTTTGGTTCCAGTGGCTGGCTTGGACGTGGGGCTCCCTGCTTGCCGTGTTCAGGCTCCTCACCTCCGCTGGCGCGGGGTGAATCAGCAGAATCTCCGGCCGCTTGCTCGGACTACACTGGCTGCAAAAGCCCCGGATCCAGTTAGGTTTGCCCTGGTGAATGCTAGATCGCTAGCAAACAAAACTTTCATCTTGAAGGACTTCTTTGAGTCGCGTGATCTGGATTTTCTCTGCGTAATGGAAACGTGGATTCCGGTGGGTGAGTCGAGTGCTTTTTGTGAACTTTTACCGTCTGACTGTTTGTACTTTAACTCCCCGAGGACGTCAGGTCGTGGAGGAGGACTGGCAACAGTCTATAAAACAAATTTTAAGTGTAAACAGCTCGCACTCGCTGTATCCTTTGCCACCTTTGAGGTGAATTTGTTTGAACTGAGCGGTGCATCTCCAGTGCTGTGCGCACTCGTATATAGGCCACCCAAATACAACAAGGATTTCATCACTGACTTTTCTCATTTTTTGGCTGAGTTTGTGCCAATGTATGACTGCCTCCTTATTGTAGGGGACTTTAACATCCACGTGTGCTGTCCTGAAAAGCCAATGGAAAGAGCTTTTTTAAATGTCATTGAGTGTTTTAATCTTGTACAGTGTGTATCTGGCCCCACGCAGGAACGTGGGCACACTCTTGACCTGGTTTTAACTCATGGCTTAACTGTTTCTAATCTTGAAGTCTGTGATGCTTTTTTCTCTGATCATATGCCTGTTGTATTTGAAATTTCCCTCTCTTGTGTCGTAGTTAAACCGTGCGCTCCTGTGCGCCGTGGTCGGATAGTTAACCCTTCCACTGCTGTTCAGTTTTCCTCTGTTTTTAATCTAAATGATGTCTCTCTCTATCCTAACACAACTGTTGAAGATCTGTGCGCTGGTTTTAATGCTGCTTGTCAAGCAGCATTAGACACGGTAGCCCCCGTAAAAACCAGGCTGTCCAAACCGAGATCTGATCCTTGGCTGAACGATGTCACCCACGCTGCCAGACGCGAGTGCAGAAAGGCGGAAAGAAAGTGGAAGAGGGATAAACACCAAAACTCAAAGAGAGAGTTGGTGTTCTTATCAGAAAATTGTAAAAGCTGAAAAGACCAAGCATGTTTCTAACATTATTTCCTCTAATGGTCACAATCCTCGAGTTCTTTTTAATACTCTCAAAACTGTTTTTAATGTCCCACAACGTCAGTGCTTTGAGAACCCATCAAAAGGAGGAGTTTCTTCATTTTTTTATTCACAAGGTGGAGAGCATTAGGGCCTTTACTGGTCCACCTTTGTATGACCCTGGCATTTTTGTAACCTGTTCTGCTGTTTTGAACCAGTTTGAGCCTGTTAGCTTGCCTTTTTTAGAAAAGATTATTGGTCAAATGAAGATCAATGGCTCCCCCAATGATGTGATTCATTTTTTCAATGTACCTGCTGCCTCTTGGGTCAATCCTCAGAAGTCACAATGTTTCGTTTCATCTTTATGCTGACAATTGCCAAATATATGTGCCGCTAAGTCAGTCAAAAACCCTTTTAGAGTGTCTGAATGAGGTGAAAGCATGGATGGCTATGAATTTTTTGTATTTAAATGAGAACAAAACTGAGTTTGTGTTATTTGCTCCTAGTGACTCAGCTGCTGCGGTTCCTGTTGACCTGGATTGTCTAACCCGAGACATTAGCCCTGTGGTTACAAACCTGGGAGTCAAGTTGGACGGTCGTTTAAAACTGGATGCCCAGATTAGTGCAGTGGTGAAGACCAGCTTCTTCCAGCTGAGGCAACTAGTCAAAGTAAAATTGGTTTTATCTCGACCTGATTTTGAAATTTTAATCCATGCTTTTATCACCACTCGTTTAGATTATTGTAATGCACTTTACACTGGTCTTAGCAAATCACTTATGACACGATTACAATTAGTCCAAAATGCAGCTGCTCGTCTTTTAACTGGAACTCGAAAATTTGACCATATCTCACCCATTCTCCAATCCCTCCACTGGCTCCCTGTGTACTTTCGCACTGATTTTAAAATTCTTTTATTTGTTTTTAAATGTCTACATGGCCTGGCCCCCCAGTACCTGTCTGATCTGCTCGTGCCCTACACCCCCTTTCGTTCGCTCCGGTCAGCTGACCAGGCACTGCTGGTCGTCCCCAAGACCAAACGAAAATTAAGAGGTGACTGAGCGTTTGCCGTGGCAGCTCCGAGACTCTGGAATGAGCTGCCTTTGCACATCAGACTGACTGAGTCTCTTCCTGTTTTTAAATCCCGTCTTAAAACTCATTTATTTTCTTTGGCTTTTAACTCAGTTTGATTGTTGACTTTCAGTTTTGTATTACTGTTGCATTTATTTTTATTGTTATTTATTGTTTTATTTTTATTGTTATTGTGTCTTTGTTGTATGTTATTGTTTATTTATAGACTGTGTTCAGCACTTTGGTCAACAGTGTTGTTTTTAAGGTGCTTTATAAATAAAGGTGGATTGGATTGGATTTGTTCAGCGTACGCTGGCAAGGAAAATTTTACTTTGCTGTCCGTTTAACTTTTGGCTGCAAAAGCAGCCCCAAGATTTTCGACATGCTATAAGAATCCATTTGTTGGATTCTTTCTTATAACTACTCAATTCCCTATTTAATCCACCTGTTTCGATTTCCTAATCATCTCACCGCCCAACTCCATCCTAGTCACACATCTTCTCACAGTCCAAAAAGTCTTCTCTGAGCTCGGGATTCCAGTCGCCCAAGACAAAATCATGGGTCCAGCCACGTCCATCAAATTTCTGGGCATTAAATTGGACACAGTTAACTTCCAGGCCTCACTGCCCAAGGAAAAAATCGACAGGATTATTCTGGTCACATCCACCATTCTAGAAAATCCAAATTGTTCTAAACGAGAGCTACTATCTCTGCTGGGCCACTTAAACTTTGTGATGTTCTCTCCCTATGGATATCCAACTGTTCACTGACGCAGCTCCCTCCATCGGTTTCGGGGGATTCTACCAAGGCCATGGTTAGCGTCTACATGGCACGTCCAGCTGTTAGACTCACCGCAGTCACTAACATCCTCAGCTCTGTTCGAGTTGTATGCTTTAGTGGTAGCAGCTTTTCTGTGGGGTAAAGAATGGTCCACTAACAGCATCATAGTGCACTGTGACAACGAAGCAACCGTGCATTGCATCAACAAAGGCCACTCAAATTCCCCAGCACTAATGCCTCTCCTAAGACGCCTCATTTGGATTGCAGCCTTTGATCAGTTCATCATAACTGCAAAACATGTTCCTGGGTCCAAATCAAATAGCCGACTCTCTCTCTCTAGTTTTGCTTTCCAGAAATTCAGGCTGCTGGCACCCATTCCCAACCCCAATACCTCACTATTCAGAGTTGATATTCCCATAAACCACCCATTGAAACCACTTCTCGACGCCTCTCTTAATTCCAATCTTCAAGCCGTTTCACCCAGCACCCTCCACTCAGCACCAATTCTACTTAACCGCATGGAAGTGTTTTAAGTCTTTTCACTTGACATACAACCTGCCTTTTCCCAATTTTTCTCTGCTCACCATCACTTCATTCATATCTCAACAGCATCAAGAACCTCAAAGCCTGCTCCATCAAGGGTTATCTAAGCGGAATCCAATTCTTCCACAAACTAATTTTTGGTTTGCCTTCTTTAGAGATAGCAAATTCTCAGGCATCAATGCTCATCAAAGGCATCCAAAAAACCCAACCTACCCGCCCAGATGCCAGACAACCAATGACATACTCACTAAATGCATCTCCACCCTACCACTCCATATTCATATTGGCTTTATTCGGTTTCCTCAGATGCTCAGAACTCACCATCACTTCCAGCTTCAACCCAAAAGCCCACCCCACAATCACAGATCTATCAGTGTTAGACAACTAAACCATCTCTTATTTCATAAAGCAAAGTAAAACAGATCAAACCAGGAAAGGCCATTTCATATACATTTTCAATCTGTCATCACCAATCCAACCGTACCAAACTCTCAAATGCTTTTCAGAAACTCACAGACTAAATTCCCCTCCGACCCACTTTTCGCAGATGACTCCAATGTTCCCGTCACACGTTTCTGGTTTCAAAAACACTTTGGGCCCTATTTTAACGGTCTGAAACGCAAGTATCAAGCGCAAAACGCAAGTAACTTTGTGGGCGGGTCTTGGGCGCTGTTGCTATTATACCGGCGGGATAAATGACTCTTGCGCCCGACGCAAATCTAAAATGGGTTGGTCTGAAGTAGCTTCATTATTCATAGGTGTGGTTTGGTAGTAACGTGAAATAAACCAATCAGAGCGATATCTCACATTCCCTTTAAGAGCAGGCGCGCTTGTTCAATAGCGGATTCCTATTATAACGGCGGATTTGCCAGGCGCACGCGAGGAGTGGTTCACAGCCGAGGAGACCGACGTTCTCGTCAGGGACGTTGGGATGGAGAAACACACCCAAATTAACTTCGGTTAAACAGGCGCATGATAATTTGGGTAAATGTGTAAGCTAGATGTATGCTTTTATAATAATCTATCTATCTATCTATCTATCTATCGTAATAATGTATGATTTGCAAAAATGAAAACTGCTGCGTCTGTGTGTAGATGAGAGAATCAAAGTGTATGCGCGTTGTGCACACTCTACATTGATTATGGCCAAGCATGCGCCCTTAAAATAGCATATGAATAACATGTGCAACGCGCCACTGACTTTAAACTAGTTTTTTTCGGTTAGTGGCGGAATTGTTTTCTAAACCTGAAAAATAGCATGAGGGAACATTTGCGCCAGAACACGCCTCCTCTTTGCGCTGAACCGCCCCCGGGAGCGCAAGTGTATTTCTTAGTTAACCGACGTGCGTCTGTGGAGGGAAAAGTCCTCTGTGCGTCGGGTGCAAAATAGGAATGATACATGCGTCGGTGTACAAAGTCAATTGTGCTAGGTGCAAGATAGGGCCCTTTAAGTCCATTTTGATCCATTCAGGCATCCCAGCAGACCACTTTTCCAGCCATTCTTTTTGCATAGGCGCAGCAACCACAGCTGCCCAAAACAGCCTCTCTCAGCAGCAGATCCAAGCACTTGGCTGCTGGTCATCGGAGGCCTTCAAGAGTTACATCCGCTCAAATCACTTCCATATCAAAGAAGCCCAACGAACCCTCATCAGCTAAATTCTTATTGCCAACTTCTCATACACCCAACCCAACAGGCCACCACTCCTGCAGGAGCCACGTTCCCCATCCTAACTCGCTTTACTGCCACAGCAGTGCTATTTTCCGCTCCAGCAGGAGCTCAGATCTCCGTCCCAATCACCTTTCGGATCACAGTTTGAAAGCAAGTTATTTCCAACACCACAGCAGCATCATCTCTTCCTCCAACAGGAGCCCATTCTCCACCCAACCAGCTCATCGGACAGTTAAAGCAAGTCAAAACCCAAGTCTTTCTACTACAGCTATTCTACTCCGCTCCCGCAGGAGCTCCGTTACTCCGTCCAAACCCGCTCCACTGCCGCAGCAGTGTCATCTACTCCGCTCCCACAGGAGCTCAGTTCTATGTCCAAAATTGTTTTGGATATTTAAAAGCAAGTTGAAAAGCAAGTTTGGTCCACTGCTGCAGCAGTGTCATCTACTTCGCTCCCGCAGGAGCTCCGTTTCTCCGTCCAAACTTGCTCCACAGCCGCAGCAGTGTTTCCACTTCCGTCCCCATAAGTACTCAATTCTCCATCCAATTTGCCATCGGATAGTTGGAAAACAAGTTGAAAAGCAAGCTTGGTCCACTGCCGCAGCAGTGTCATCTCCTCCGCTCCCGCAGGAGCTAGTTTCTCCAACTTGCTTCCATTGCAGCAGTTATGCTATTCTCCTCTGCTTCCGCAGAAGCTCACCCCGTATGACCATCCCCAGACAACCACCTGCGAGGCCCACCCATCTGATGCCACGACAACCAACTCCCGTCTGATGAGGCAAGAAGCCTTCCCTATCCAGCGACTAACCCCCTCCCTACGATTGGCACCATAAACTCGCACTCCGCAAGTTTTGGGGGGTCATCAACACGATTCTGGCGACTGTCCTGCATTTATTTGGAGCTTTTGGGGGAGTACTCTGGGTTCGGGCCGAATACCGAACCGGAGCCCTCTCCTCGGACAGCACGCCAAATACGCATTTATTCGATCTGACTTATTTGTAAGTGTGAACTCGTGAAATTATGTTTCATAAACAAAGTTCAGGAGGAGCACGTCAACAATCAACTTGTCATCAAACAATTACCATGTCTACCCTATCAGCATGAGAGGAAGCATATATATTCACTCTGTCAACTCACCTAACATTCCTTGACAGTTTTCAGCATTCCTCCACCACACCGACTCCTCACTCTTGGCTTATTCTTTCACAGCCAGGAATATGGGGGGAGTACTAACGCATTTATTCTATCTGACTTATTTGTAAGTGTGAACTTGTGAAATGACAATAAAAGTTTGAAGTTTGAAGTATAAATGCCTTGTCCATTTGGGGAGGAAAATTGACATTTTAAGGAATTAAGACAAGCCGTCAAAATTTAGACACTAAATTGAAATGCGGATAGAATAAAGTGGAAAACTACAACCTAGACATTTGTCTGCAGTTTGTCAATCCTTCTCCTAAAATAAACAAAATGAGTGAGATCTGTCGAACCCCAAGCTCGAATCTCAAGGCAATCTTCCTCCAGCGTCCGGCTGCATCACCAGGCCCAAGCCAATTCCATGGCTCAGATTCTGTCCCAGACAGCTCCTACCTCTCTGCTTCAGGCTCGATTTCCATACACACAAGGTCTGCTGCACAATGTCCCAGCCTGTCATGCAGAATGTCATCGTGGAAACTGCCACCAGTGGCTAATAAATAATGTTTCATTAACAAAGTTCGGGAGGAGCACGTTCAAATGATCTATCCAATCAACATGTCATCAGCAATTAACACGTCTATCCTATCAGCATGAGAGGAGGCCTATACATACACAGTTGACTCACCCAACTCCTCACTCTTGGCTGGTTCCTACCACAGGGGGACTGGGTAGGAGGGGGGAGTATTTTGGGTTCATGCCAAATACTAAGCCCGTAGCCCTCTCTTTGGACAGCATGTCAAATATGCATACCATTTACTCTATTCGACTTGTTTGTAAGTGTGAACTTGTGCAAATACTTTCAAGTGAAGGTATTGACATAGCCTCGCTTATCTCTAATCACTAAATTGACACGAAATGTAAAAAATCTGATAAAATGACAAATAAATGCATACCCCGAGAGCGCTCTACTACCACTCCATCACAAACACAAATATGCCATAATATCCATTAGGTGAATGCACATTTTATACAGTTATTGTACAGGTGAGTAAGCCCGCACATCACATACAGATCGCTTGTGCACAGAAACTTTCAGGAGTATAGAAAATTAGTGTCAACACCGTCCTGAGATCTATCAATAAAATAGCTTGCAAACTGCAAAGCTATGACAGATATTTCTTTCTATTTAGAAGTAACCTAAACCCACAGCTTCACTATTAGTAGAGATGCTCAGACAGGTAGGAATAATTCTCTCATGCAATCGCTTTCTCACTAATGCACAGTTCTGTCATGAAACTCTAGATGGCGCAGGCTAATGGGTCCTTAACGCAAGCCGATGATATTTACAGCGTTAACTACTTTGCTTAATCTGACTGGTTCATGTCGCATCTGCAGCCAATGAGCTTGCTGCTCAACATTGGATACCATTCATTATAGACCATTTCAAGGACGTAAACAATAACAAATGTATTGGAATGCTACTGCACATGTCTGGTCCTGAAGCATTATCGGTTGGGATAAGGTATTTACAAAACTGAAAATGATGTGAAATTACTGTACCCTTTAAATAAAACTTTGAGGTGCAAACTTTTCACACAGAACATTTAACGTTTACCTGAAGTATCCAGACGTTTATCATTATCTGGTTGTCTGTGTACGTCTAAACGAGAGATGCGGTAAAAGATTGTCGCAGTCTGGATGCTTACAATTACTTTCTTAGCAGAAAGGTTGGTTCCCAAGGGAGCACCTGGATATGCTGCTTGGTACTCACACTTATCCTACAAGCTGACATCATCACTTTCCTCCTGACTGCTCTCCTCGCTACCTTCTTTTCTCTCGAACATGGTAGATGATGATGATGATGATAATGATGATGATTATGTTTTATTTTAGTTTCATTAATGACACAAACAACAGCAGGAATATTAGGCTGCTGTCACTTTAAGACACACATCCAGTTTCTTTCTCTACTGTTCACTTAATGATGTTTTATTAACAAAGTTCGGGAGGAGCACGTTCAACTAATCTATCCAATCAACCAGAGGTGTAAAGTCTAGGTTCAGAAAGTAAAAGTCCTCCTCCGTATTTTGTTCCAATCACCTTGCTAATTAGCACAGTTTTTCAGCCAGGGGATAGAACTAATTAACTGACCCCTGGACTTTACACCTCTGCAATCAACTTGTCATCAGCAATTAACACGTCTATCTTATCAGTATGAGAGGAAGCCTATACACAGTCGACTCACCATCATTCCTCGACAGTTTTCAGCATTTGGTCCCACCCAATTGTTACGATGTCCAAGATTGAATTGTTGTCGTACCCCAAGAGCATCCTCCTACACCTCAGCAATCTACAATTCCTGCAATAAAAAAATGGACAGTGCTGGTGTTAAGACAAGCGCTAATCAGAAGAATGAACAAAGCAGAGCTATACAACCTGTATGTTTCACTTCAGTCAGCATTTCCATCTCAAAAATCCACTACGCCTTTCAAAGCCGCTAACAAAGAGAGTAAGAATCGCAAGTAGAGGTCGACTGATATTGTTTTTTTTCAGGCTGATGCCGATCTTTTGAAATCTGGGTCGGCCGATGGCCGATAAATGCTGCCGATTTATTTTGGCCGATATTTGGCCGATATGTGCTTGTTTTTAACCTCTATTTGAAAGATAAAATGTAACACAAATAATTACTTAAGATAGACAAAATTTCTCAACAAAAACATTTATTGAACACTTGACCAATCTGCACTTGTACACTTAAATTAAAAGTCTACAGTAGGGGTGGAACGGTACACAGAAGTCACGGTTCGGTTCATACCGCGGTTCAGACATCGGTTTTGGTACAATGGAGGGAAAAGCAAAACAAAAATGCAGAAGGCTTGTGCATGTCTCAGGCTGTACCACCAAAGAAAAAATAAATTTCTTAAGCCTTGTATTTTTTTAATAAGTTTTATTAATAAAGTAAAGGCATAGAACCAGTTTATTTGTAGTGCACTGACAATAGTTTTATATAATTATTTTATTAATTAAATTAATAAAAAGACAAAAAGACCTTGAGATATGTTTGGTAATTGTACCTGAATGAATTAAATTAATTTGCTACATTTCAGATTAATATATTTGTTTTCCTTAAAATTTTAATTAACAGTAACTTAAACAATTTGCAGTTTGAATGATATCCTGTATAAACAAAATGACGGAGACGGAGTATGTTTTAATGTTTCCACTTTTCGATCGAGCCCGCTCCTCACACACACAAATATATATGTAAACACTTTGCGACTTTTTAGATCGCACCCGCGCCTCTGCCTCTCTCTCACACACACACACACACACACACACACACACACACGCACACACAACATATTCCAGCATTGCAATCTTTACATCGCAGTCTGCTTCAGAGCTAAAGCGGGACTACAGATTAGGTGTCCCTAAAGAACCCACGTATCTAACAGTTCCGCATTACATTCATTTAATTCATTCATTCAAGATTTATTTATTTTTATACCGTGTATTCTCCGTGTAAATTTACGCACCCATTCGTGACGCCTGTACCGTTTTGGCTCAATACGAATACATGTACCGTTCCACCCCTAGTCTACAGTGAAATACAGTCACACTTTACACTGTTTGGCCACCATTTTAACCGTGTTTAATCCAGCTACTAGCTAACGGTATGCTAAAGTTAGCTGCTGACTAGCGTCACGTGCAGCGAAGTGATGTTTCTGTTATTCTAACGTCCGTTTTCACAGCATCCAAGAGAAGCGCAGGCATAACAGTAGCACCGAAATGAAGCACAGAAATCCGCGTTGATATTCGGTCCGATAGAACGGTCGTTAAGACACCAATGCCATATTAGCACCGGGTCTGTCTGTAGCTACCCAACCCTAACAACGACGACGACGCTAGCAAAGCAAAGCCAGTCCTTCACTAGCCTATAGTGCGTTGGTCTCTTTTTTATTTCTTATTTCAGAATTTAATCCTTACAGTTTTCTCCAAGGAACTTAGCTCCTTCCTTAAGCACTGGATGAGGTCTGCTCACTCTGAGAAAATGACTCTAGGGGCAGTGCGTCGAACACGTGTTCCACAACAACAACACTAGGCTGCCCACAGATGCGCCTGCCTAATAATCGGCTTGATATACTTGGATATTGGCCGATGCCGATTATGTTAAAAAATGCAAAAAAATCGGCCAAATAATCGGCTGACCGATTAATCGGTCGACCTCTAATCGCAAGGCCCTGAAATCACGCTCTCAAAAATCACCATCTCCCTCCCTCACATGACCGGTTCTTCTGCGAGCGTCAGGCCACGGCAGCAGGCCTTCAGCTAGTCTGGGCCGCGCCCCGGATTCCGCCCCTGCCAGGCAAAAAATATTTTCTTTGCTCTGCCGAGCTCCATAACGCAGCTTTCCCAAGCGCTGCTCCTCACATCACAATGCCAACATCCATCGACACAGGCCGACCTATTCAGCGTGAGTATGCCTCCGCCAGTGGCTGAGGCACAGCCATCACAGGCTTTTCCTATCACTTTCTCCAATCCCCTCCCGTCTGTGGCTTGCAGCCCAACCATCAGACCCCAGCACGAGGCTGCCTCTGTTAGTGGCACAGACCCAGGCGTCCTATTTTCTTCCTCAGCTCCCTTTTTTCCACTTTTTTCATCCCTCCCCAGGCTCCCAAGTGCGAGGTTGCCTCCGCAAGCTTCCTTGGCCCCGGCCTTTATTCCTCCTAACATTCTCCCCCAAGCTAAATCCCCTTTTATTCTGTTTTCTGCAACACCGATGCCCATCCCACCGAACGCCACAGCCCGGTAAAACCGCATGTTTCCATCTTAAAAATATATCTAAATTACGCCATATGCTCTCATTGACAAATGCGGAACAATTAGTTCATGCGTTCATGACCTCAAGGCTAGATTATTGTAATGCTCTACTGGGTGGTTGCCCTGCACGCTTAATAAACAAACTACAGTTAGTTCAAAACGCAGCAGCTCGAGTTCTTACCAGAACCAGGAAGTATGACCATATTAGCCCGGTTCTGTCAACACTGCACTGGCTCCCTATTAAACATCGCATCAATTTTAAAATATTGCTGATTACTTACAAAGCACTAAATGGTTTAGCTCTGCAGTACTTGAGCGAGCTCTTAACGCATCATAGTCCTTCACGTCTATTGCGATCTCAAAATTCCGGCCAGTTAATAATACCTAGAATATCAAAATCGACTGCTGGCGGTAGATCCTTTTCCTATTTAGCGCCAAAACTTTGGAACAGTCTTCCTACCATTGTCCGGGAAACAGACACACTCTGTCAGTTCAAAGCTAGATTAAAGACACATCTCTTTGACCTAGCATTCACATAACACATTATAGACTTCTATAATTCAATGTTAGGCTGCATAGATTAGGTCAGCTGGAACCGGGAACACTTCCCATAAATCCTGATGTACTCGTTACATCATAAGAAGAATGGCATCTACGGTAATTTTAGTGTCTTTGTTTATCCCGAGGTTTTCCCGCAGCCTGCCGGATTCAGGCTGTATCCAGATCTGATGAAGGACCTTCGCCTGGACCCGATGACAACGCAGTGCTGAAATGCCAACTAGTCTCTCCCTATGGAGGATCCCTTTACCACTCTATAGATAAAGCGTGAGTCGGGAAAACTCAATTCGCGTATCTACCCCGAATTGATAAAATAAAGTAAAATTCTGTATCAAAATTATAAGGAAACACCAGTACTTTGTTTAGGCTTGGTCTGTAGGGAATTACAAACCTGCGCACATATATTCAAACGCACATAACTATAGAACCAATTCTTAATGCGCATGTGAACGCCATCAGCGTTTCTCACAGGTTCGCATTTAAAGTTTGTGTAGAGAGAATGGTGTCGTCTTAGCGGCCCCTAATTTAATAACAAATGATCGTTGCGACGGAAGCGAATCAATCAAAACTAACTTTAGCTGGAAAATAACTTTATTAAAGAACCGCTATAAAGCCAAAACAATCTTACCTTAAATTATACGTTTATCTCTGTAAAGCTGCTTTGAAACAATCTCCATAGTTAAAAGCGCTATACAAATGAAGATGACTTGACTTGATTATCTCGCGATAATCGCAGAACTCACACTATCATATGGAGGAACTCACTTTTACACGTATCACAAGCTTTTTATGTCAAATGTGAAAGATGCCATCGCCCTAGCCTATGAGGCGCGGTCAAGCTTCGCCTATGGGCGTTAGGGCTCATTCTGTCTGGGGGGTTGTATCCTCCAGGGCTTTAACCCTCTGGGGACCAAGGTGTTTTTGGGGCCCTTGAGATGTTCTGACATGCCTTGACATTTGTGCTTTTTTCAGTTATTTATAAACATGTTAATGGCAAAGGTGTAAATTCACTCTATATAGCACAAACAGGGCTACCATAATATGCGAGCAACTTGTGTGTAGATGTTTGTATTTTTAAGAGAATAATGTTTATGCGTGGTTATTGGAAAAAATTAAAATGAAAGTTGCTGAATTAAGACCACAAAACACATATTAAATATGTGTCCACAAGACTTTTGACTAATGGATGTTGTCCCTTTGAGTTCTAGCTTCAAAATTATGTGAAAATAGTCTTGCTTTATCGTTCACAAAAAAAAATACATTGATTTAAATGGTGTAAAACAGGTTTTGCTTGGAAAGCCAATATGCGAGGGGGAGGAGTAGTTTACACCCACTCTGCATAATGACTCTGCCTAATGAGCCATTCTTTCAGGTGTGACACTGACTGAGCCACAATGCAAGGACAAAATATGTATTTAGAAGAAGACTTATATTGACCATTTAAGATTTCGCTTACATCTCTCTTGTAAATATGTTTTGCTATTTTATTAAAAATGTTACAATTACAACAATAATTACAATTTCAACAATATTTCAAGTGTACTCTTTCTTTGTAAAAAAGAAAAAGAAAAAAGATTATAGGCCTACATTTTATCATATGTATTCATTAGTTTGAATATAGCCAACATTGGAACATCTAACATCTTAGTCTATGACTTTATTTTTGACAAATATATATATATATATATATATATAAATATATAACGTTAGATATGAGCAGAAATTGCTAAACAAAAGCTTATTTGATGTGGCAGTATATTCTACAGTAGCCTAAAAACTGTACCCAAATCTAGTGACTGACTGTAACGTTGTTTTTATGAAATATTAGGGCATATAAATGCTAATTTGCAGTTGAATACGTTGCTTATACAAATACATTTTATTTCAACATATTCCAGTCGATTTTTACTCATCTCAGTAGGCTATAGCAAAGCAGTTTATTCTTTCACACACAGACGCGCGATTTATATTTAGGCTAAACAGTCTTTACAAATATGTACCCTTCATTCATCTCACAGAAAGGCGAGTCATATTATAGAAATGCGATTCATCTTTTTGCGGTTTGCATAGGCCTACACTAACGTTATTCCATAACGTTATTCCACACTTGAGAAAAGAAAACAGCCTACCTCACTCCTCAGCGGGATCTGCTCCTCATATCAGGAGATATTGCTCCTCATATCAGCACTGTTCTGAGGAATCTTTTCTCCATAAGGTAGGCTATATTATGCCTCACTCGATCGCGACGCGCTTTGTTTACAGCTGATGTGGGCGTTTCACAGATCTTCAATAGTTCTCAGAATTTGCGTTTGAATAGCATGCGCTCTCCGGGGAGTGTTCACATTACTGTGAATTAGCTCGTAATGAGCTCGACTGGAGTCGCTCTCTTTTTATACAGATTACAGAAGATGAGAATATTTGTTTTTTATATAAGTTACTTCATTTAACAGATGCGATCTCAAGCTTTATGCCCGTGGGTCTGTTTGCCTGTTTGACTGAATTTTCGCGGAGTTATAGATCATTTTCGAACGCGTTTCAAATGGGAGTTTACTGACAGAGAGAAGGCAGAAATCGCATCATGTTAATTTTTCTTTATTTGTCAAAAAGCAAAACACTTTATTTTTATTGTGAGTATACAGAAAAAAAATAGAAACTGAACAGGATCGATTGATGTATTACACGAAAATGAAAGATCAAAATTAACAGAGCATTTAGTGTTTATTTTCATTGCTAAAAAAAAAAAACGAGCAAAATGCACGGGCGCGTTTTTGGTCCCCAGAGGGTTAACAAGACCCCTTTCAAACAAATATGTGATGTGGCAGGTTGGTCCACTCCGCACACATTTATTAGATTCTATAGTTTGGATGTTCATGCAAACTCCGGGCTCACAAGTCCTTGAGTCAACATCCCAAACTCATCTCTGAGGCCTTTCTCATGTTTGTGCGCACACACTAAACAACCTTGAGGGGTCCAGACACTTCCAGTGCGGCGGAGTTGATATTCTTGTTCCCATAGCACTAATCAGCGCAGCATAGAGAGTAGCTTTTGAAAGGGAACGTCTCGGGTTACTTGACTGTAATCCTGTTCCCTGAAAAAGGGAATGAGATTCTGTGCTGCATTACAGCACTGGGGGTTTGTTCAGAACGTTCTTCAGACAAAGTGACCTGAAAACGCACCCGTCTCATATCTATTTAAAGCCTCTGACATGTGCAGGATCATCATCATAGGATATTTAAGCCAAATTCTTGGCGCGTTTGCCACACGTGTTCACAATCTGTCAAACAAAGATGTTTTCCCATAGCGCTAATCAGCACAGCATCTCGTTCCCTCTTTTTCAGGGAACAGGGTTACATTCAAGTAACCCGAGACGTTTTGCTCTAATTAAACAACATTCAATAAATCTAATTTTCTTTTAATTTACTTTCTTCAAATGGAACACAGTATGTGTGTGTGGTTAGCAGTCTGTGCAAATAAACATTATTGTCATAATGCAATTATTTCAAATAATGTAACTGTTAACAATTGCCAGTAATTGCAAAGGAGTACCCAAATTAAATAATAAGTTTAATACTGACTAAGAGCACTGAAAACCATTTACATGCAACAACCATTACTATTTTTAACTGTAATTTAAAAAAAAAGTTAATGTGCTTAATTATGCATCAGTGAACAGAACATAGCGTGTCCACTTTTCAGAAAATGCATTGCATCAACCGTGCTTGCATTTCAATGCATTGTATTTTTAGGGCTTGTAATTTTATGGGCTGAAATTCAGCATGGTTCTATTTTAAGCAGTGAATATTTCAATTCCAAACATTTCACACACATTTTCATTATTAAAAATTAAATAATCCATATTCACCATTCAGACATCACTTCCAAAATATTTAGTGTTTGTCAATTTTATTTCGCTTTAAAAATTTGCTTCCACAAATTCAGTGGTTCAAATTCGACAGAAAATTTAACATTTGACATCCGGGAACTGCAGGAAAAGCATTAGAGTGCCGATAATAATCATAGACAGTATATAAACTGGACACAGCGACCCCATTGGATTCAACGAAGACAAGTGAAGTCAAATAGAAGCTCTTACTTCCTGGGGGTCGAGCGTACTGCACAGACTCAAACTGAGCTTGACGACGTAGATGTGACGTGAGCATCCCGTCTGTCTTCTAGTAGCTGTGCCAAGATAAATCTAAATCATTCCCTTCCGAAACTTGCAGAGACGGAGAGTGTGAGTAGGAGCTGTCCATGAGCTAGGAGCAGGAGCAACTTTTGCTATGTATTCTGATTAATTATTTTGTCATTTTGCCTCCACGTCCCCGCGATTGCACGCAAGCTTCTCCTCCTGTCCATACGGTAATTCTCTACTGTGCGACAGAGAGTCGCGTGGTTATGACGCAATCGTTAGCCTAATTTTACAAAAATTGCTTCTACGGGGCCATAACGGAAGCTACAAGGTAGCTTTTTATACATTTTCGTGTTTCTTTAGAAAGAAATAATGGACAAATGGAGTCTTTAAATGCCTCAGATGTGAAGTTATTCGCTGTCAAAGTGACGCCAAAATGAATGGCAGTCAATGGGATGCTAACAGCAGGTGGGGGTCCGCTAGCCAATGGCGGCGCCTGGAGGTCTTCAAATTAATAGAAAACTCTGCCCCCCTGATAATAATCCCCATCTGCTGTTAGTCTTCCTAACCAGCAGGTGGTGCAAGCGGCTGTTGATGAAGACCAGAGCAACAGTCAGTCATTCATTTAATTCACAAAAAAACGGATTTACAGAAATGGAGCAAGTGGTAAGTGTATGTGTAATGATTATCAGCGCCATTACATATGCGGAAAAGCTGATAAAGACACAAGCTGCATTTTATGTTTAATTCAATGTCTTCATGGTTACTTCTGTGTACATGTAAGCAGCTTTCTGTACCATGAACAAGATTGTAAAGTTATTCCCTGATGCTGATGTATAGATCAAACTTTACATCTGAGGTAGACATTTATTTCTCTCTGTTGTTTAATTTCCATAACTTTATATTGCAACTTGTGCTGCAGTACTAGAGTTTCCCTCAATACGCAATACTACAGGATTCCCCTGCTGTCGGACATATACAACGATTAAGGTTGCTCAGTGGACTAATACAGTGATATAAAAGACCAAACACGCACCTTATTGTGGATGTAGGCTATACTAAATAGGCTACAGGCAAGCAGATGGACTCAGAATATGAAGGTAACGTGCAAAGTTTGATGCTAAGCGTTTCCCAGTGAAATACTGGCATAAAGTTGGCTTGACATTGCATGTTCGATATTAGTTCGATATTGGACCATCTCTATAGTTACATAGACATTCATTAACATTTGAAGAGAATGACTTACAGTTGTTTTTATGACTGCAAGTCATTCTCTTCAAACCACTGAATTTGTTGAAGAAAATTTGTAAAGGTAATAATATGGACAGAAGATTGTCTGTCAAATATTATAGGTTGTATTTTTAAACATAGTATATTGGAAGTGAAATCTGAAAATTGAAAATGGATTATTGAATTTTTAATATTGAAAATGTGTGTGAAATATTTTTAATTGAAATATTCACAGCTTAAATATACAACCATGTTGAGTTTCAGCCCACAAAAATGCAAGCACTAAAAATACAATGCATTAAAATGCAAGCACAGTTAATGCAATGTTCAAGAAGTGCAATTCAACAAGCTTTTTTGTTTCAAAAACATATGGCATTATTCTACTTCCATATATTTTGAAATCCGGGCAGGAAAAAAGCTAAACTTTCTGACATTTAAGTCAATTACAAAAGTATTACAAATAGTTGCTGATTTGGCTATATATATTCATGGTATTTGGTGAAAGATTTTTCCAAGGACCTGACTATATCAGATGGACCCGTGTTTCACATTCACTTTGAGAATTTCTCTGAGCAGTGGCAATGCCACAAGGCCACATTTTCAAGGATGACTTGGTAGCTCGCTGATGTGAGTGGGCCGACTGGTCCTGGAACCACACTTGCCAGAGGTCAACCAAGACATGGTTTGCGGACTGTTTTTTCCTTAGCCTTTGCCCATGCAGCACACCTTAAGGCATAAATCTGTGCTGACCAAACACATCTCCTCTCAGCAGCAGGAGAACATTGTCTTTTATAATCATCACCAGCCACTGAGGAAGGACAACTTGAATCACTGTTTGCTTTATGGCTAACACAAAAACAATGCAGATATGTGCTGGGTACCCACTACCCAGCTAACATGTTCTAAGAATATTTTGGCAATATTCTCATTAAGTTATAAAAAAAAATCTGAACGTTCTCTGCACATTCAAAATGTCTAGTTTATTTATTGTTTTAAAAAAAATATCTTGGTTTATTTGCATGTTAGAGATAACATTCCATTTTATCAATTTGCAAACATAATGGGATCTGTAGTTGCGAATGTTCTCTTAACGTTCTGAAACAAGTAGCAAAGTAGTAATACTCAAAAAATGTTAGACGAACATCCAATTAAAATGTGTTAGAAAAAAAAACATTCCAAAATGATGCCTACATAACGTTCTTGTGTTAACCGTTTGAGAAAGTTTGTTCATAACTTTGAGAGAACCCTGCCAGAATGTTAGCCCAAGTTCTGAGAATGTTCCTTGTCTGCTGGGGTAGTACACACTGAAGCGTAGCTCAGTTTAATGAAGTTTTCACTGTTGGAGAGCTCATTGTCTGTGGGTGGTATTAGGATTTTATTTCTTAATTGTCAATAGTTGGAACACTGAAACTCACTAAACTACTACAAAATTGTCATGTTGGTTTAAGCCGGCTTTGCATTGATCGACAGCTCAGCCTAATGCCAAATGCTTCACAGCAGGTTGACACGTAGCTGAGGGTTAGCCACTAATCAAGAACTGAAAATGCTGGGGGAAACATATTATTTTTATACAATAGCTCAATAAGATAAATGAATTCACTGAGGGGATATCCTGAGATGCAATTAAAGTGCAGAATCCATAAGTAGGTATGTGCTAACACACATATGTGTGTACTATCATCGAGCAGGATGAGAACACAAAAGAAAGCACTGTTAACAACTTCTTGTCATACTCCAATGTAATCCATATGAGACTCAAACAGAAATTTAGCTGGGGACTGAATACAGTCATTAAAAACATCTAATGAATTTTACTGGTTTAGGTGTGATGTACTGGTTGTACATACTGTGTACATACATATATGTTGTTGCAAACTAGTTTTTGAATAACACTAATGTTAATATTTATGTCTCTTACCAAGCAATTTGTTTGTACTTTTGTTCTTTCCTTTTTTTCCACATTCACTTCCATTTAAACCCAATATCTCATTATGCACCAAACATGCACCAAGGCACCTAATCGACGCCCCTAAACATCTCCTGATCGACGTTCAATAATATTTATCCTCTAGCACGTCTCCTAATCAACGTCGATTGAGTCGGTCAACGTCTTGACCCCTTTGAACACTATCACTTGGTAAATAAGACCTCTAATGCTCCACTAACATGCTGCGCAGCAGTAACCAGACAGACTACAGACAATGCCTTAGAATATGCTATAATCACGGCCGGAGGACCTCAGACTAATTTCATAGAGAATCCCACCAGCAAAAAGAATACAAAGAATATAATTTGGTGGCCATAGGTCTGTGAAAGCGCTATATAAATACAGTCCATTTACCATAAGCTAGATGCAGTTTTTTTGGGTTTGCATCGAATGTTCTTCGACTTTTATACATAAAGTTGTTTATGAATAAAGATTGAGTTAGATGCCAAATGTTCTCTTCCTATTCAAATTTGACATTGAGGGGGTGCATACAACATATTTGCTCATCGGCAACTATAGTTGCTGGCTTGCCGCACATTCAAACACGATTTTCAAGAAAAAAAGAAAAATAAAACCTAGGGAAAATAAATACAGAACATGTTCACATAGGACACTATTAACACAAATATATGCATGAAACCATTCAGAAAAATGTGGGCACAAATGGGTTAACATTCTATTTTCAAGAGTCAATTGATGGACATGGTGTCATGGAACAGAAGATAGCAAACACAAAGTCTGAACAGAGTTTATTGAAAGACACAAGCTTTTAGCAAGAAGTCTCTGGATTTCAGATAGTACTAGTGATACTGGCATGGGAATGAAAGTCTTATCTGTTATAGATAATGGAGACAAGTGGCTGGAGGACTGGCAGACAATGACACCTAACAGACTAGACAGTTCAATGCACAGGTGCATTTTCCACAAGTATGTAGTCAGGTAAGAGTTCAGTGTCAAACAACAAGACAAGACCAAGATGTGTGTTTGGTGCTGGCTTTTATGGAGGAACTGATGAGGCTGATGGCAGACAGGTGTGGTGAATGTTGAGTGTGAACAGGTGGTAGCCAAAGAGGATAATGGAAAATGTAAGCTGTGTCCCAATGTGAAGGCTGCATCCTTCGAAGGACTGAAGACTTCAAGGATGCAGCCTATTCCTCCTCCGAAGGACGCACCATGTAGCCTCCGTAGGATTTCCTAATTGCGCAGCCAGGTGTTCCCGATTACCGCTCCAGGCGTCAAGCAACGGTGCGAGAGTATGCTGCCATCCTGACAATTCATTTGATATGCTATGGAGCCAGAACTGGCTATTGTCATTTTTATGTTTTATATTTTACTGGAGGAAATGGTATTAAGGATGTTTCAGGTCATACTTTCGGCTTAGCCAAAGATTCAAATGTTTATTTATATCTTACCTTGATGCGATTTTGTAGGCTAGTGTATTCTTTTTATTATGCACATAAATGGACCATGGTAAATATATTTACACATATTTTTAACCCCATTTGAATATAAAACCCATTTGAATATAAACAGTCGAGTGCGAATGTTACTCCCGCTCGTCATCGGCAGCTGTCAGTCACTGTTGCTAGGCGACAAGAACAATCCTCCGTAGGCTAGACCGGTCCGAGCGCTTCAGGTGCGCCCTTTGAAATGGGACGGAGCTGTAGTTAGCAACAATTTGTTAATATTGTGACAATAGGCCTACATTTTGTTACTTTAATTTTCAAAATAACCAGTGGTGGCATGTAAGGAACTACATACTTCGTTAATACTCGAAGTAATTTTCCCACACGGGACAGCAACACTATAAAACTGTTATTTTACAATATGATGCATTGTTTTACATTAAACTACACAAAAGTATATAGTTTAAATGTATCAACCTTGAAAATATTCTGAAGTAAAATGCAACATGCAGTAATAGAAATGCAGAATTCCTTTACTTTTACTCTTGATGCCTTAAGTACATTAGAGTATGCAAGATAATGAAAAAATATTGCTTAACTAAGGTTTAAAATATATGACTTGTAGTTTTTCGCCAATTTGGTATTAGTGGTTATTAAAAGTACTTTAGTGTAATAAAGTATCTCAATATTTATTCCATGAGTCAGCCCAGCAAACCTGTTGGTAGACAACTTAGTGGATAGTGAAAATATGCAGTCAAACACTCTGGAGACCATCCCAGATGATGTCCCACCAGCAGAAGCCTTACCAGGGTCTCTATTGTGGAGCCCATCTCGGTCCAGCAGCACCAGGGTCTCCCACTCAGCTGAATAAAAGTCTACATCATTTTTCTTATTTTATGTACTGTAAATTTAAATGTTTATGTTGAATTTGATGTGTTTAACGTATGTTGTAAATAGTTGGGGGAAAAAAGGTATAGAAGAATTTGTTTCATGTAGAAATTATGACTATCATTACAAAAATAAACAATGTCCAGAGCAATGAATTCTCTTTTATTTACACATTTAAAGTTGCATAAAAATAAATGTACAGATTTTTTTTTCCTTTTAAAAAATATATGTGAAAAAAAAGTTAAACAAGAATATATTTCTCAATCATTCTTTCAAGAAGAGAAAACAGCCTGTCCATCCTCTCCCTACTCTCCAGTGCTCTCCTCGCCTCTGCAGTCCCATGTCTTCTCTAATCAAGTCCAAAAACTCGTCCTCTCCGTCTCGCCTTCTTCATGGTGCTGGTGCTGCTGGTGCGGGTGCTGGTGCGGGTGCTGGTGCTGGTGGTGCTGGTGCTGCCTCTGGCTCCTCCTCTTCTTGTCACACACTGCTGAACTCGGCCCTGGTGTGTCCTCAGGGATTGAGGCCATGAGGACAGCGGGGTTGGTGCAATGCCTCTGTCCCAACACCTCATCCATGAGGACAAACCAGGGCCAAGTTTCAGCAGTGGGTTTCCCACTCACACCCTCACCTGTCCCAGGACACGTGCAATCTAAGGCAGAGCAAATTAACCACGGCTTGTTAACAACAACAGCACAATACAACAGCACAATAGATTTCAGCAAAGATGTGTGTATTAATTTTCTTATATATATAAAACTATATACCCATATAAAAATGGGTCTGGGGAATGTAACTCCCATACAGGCACAAAATAATATATATATATTATTTTGTGCCTGTATGGGAGTTAGATTCCCCAGACCCATTTTTCACTGAACTGTTCTAAAAAAGCAGAAAAGTGTACTTAACACAGGGGTGCAATCTTAAGTGCATTGTTAACACTGCAAATTATGACACATCAATACCAATTTAGACCAACAGTAAAAACCAAATTTGGGGGTTGGTTGTTTTAGGCTTTATAGGGTGAGTGATATTTCTTATAATACACAAGTGAGATAGACTAGTGCAAATATTACAAATAGGTCGTTAACTTTATTACCACAAGTTTTGCCTAAAACTACCTGACAAATGAAGCCATGCAATGATGACGAAGGAGTTAAGATGAAGTTTATAATAAACTTTAACTGTGGTTTCGCTAGCTATTTGAGTAAATGAAAACATAATACTTACATTTAAATGTGAATTTGCTGTCCACCACCGATCTCTAGTCTCGGCCGCCGGCCTGTCGTCAACGGCGCGCAATGACTTATGGGGTAGAATAGGCCGCTAAGTGTCCATTTATGTATCCTTCTTTTCACGGGGAAACGAAGGGCGCATTTGGCGTCGCTTTTGAATCAGGGTAGCCTTCGTCGCGGCGCGATGACGCAACCGTCCTTCGAATACGGCCTTCGCAGGAATTGGGACAGCCTTCATCGAGCCGCGGTGACGCAATCGGCCTTCAAATGCGACCTTCCAAGGATGCAGCCTTTGAATTGGGACGTCCTTCGTCGCGCCGCTGTGACGTTTTGTCTCGCCGCGGTGACGCAATCGGCCTTCAAATACGGCCATCCGGCCTTCAAATACGGCCTTCGAAGGACGCAGCCTTCACTTTGGGACACAGCTCTAGTGTGCTGAGGTGTCTGGTCTAGTGACTGAGGACTGTGATGGAATGTTCTACCTCTATTTTAAACTAACTCGAGGACAATTTAGGTAATTTTTTGCAAAGTGGAATGGTTCATAATGGATCCATTGATCCAAATCATTGACTCTGTAACCACATTGCGGATTAAGAAAGCTTTTCAGAATTTTGTTGTATGAGCAATTACTCTATTTTGCTGGGATGTCTAAACTGTTCAGATTCATTTTTTAAAGTTTGGGTCACATTTTTCTTGGTCTAGGTTTGTGCCCCCAACATAAACTAGTTTTATTCATGCTCTGAGCTTGATTAAAACATTAAAATATTAGTAATAATTTTAATAATTTTGTTATGCTATATAGCCATACAACTAATAATAATCTAGAAATAAAATGTGTTTCCCCTTACAAATCAATCTTCTATGTTGATTTATAGGTCTTATTATGATCCCACAACTCTAAAGAGTTTCTACAAACACGGGTTGTCTTTCCCGTAACCAATAGCATCTTCGATTTTCAGGATTAGTTTGATTTTCCCCTCCTTGAACTTCCACCTTACCGTGGTGGAGGGGTTTGAGTACCCGAATGACTCTAGGAGCTATGTTGTCCGGGGCTATATGCCCCTGGTAGGGTCTCCCAAGGCAAACAGGTCCTAGGTGATGGGTCAGACTAAGGCCCCATCCACACTACTGCGTTTTCGTTTAGAAAAGGAGACCTTTTGCTACGTTTGCACCTCCCGTCCAGACTAAAACGGCAAAAACGAAGAGCTAAAACGGAGAAGTTTGGAAATGCTGCCGACCCCGTTTTGCGTTTTGAATCTCCGGAGGGCGTTTTAGTGAAGACGGGTCAAAACGGAGGACTTTAGAAACGATGACACAGAGGATCACGCTCGGCTCTATGATTGGGTGTCATCAGTCATTGAGTATACACAGGTAATATTCAGTACCAGTAAACTCACCCGCTGGAACAGTTTCTTACAGTAAGAAACTGCCGCGTCTCAGGCTCGACTCGCGCAGTAAACGCGTGCATGCTAGAAATAGAACCGACGCCTATTTTTCATGCGACACGCAAGCGTGTTGGAAGCGTTTCCAGGCAAAATATAATAGGAAAAGATGTTTATATGTCATTTTGACACAAATACATATTAATAAATGACATTTTGATGTTTGAAAGCATTTTTTTACAGTCTATGTTTGAAAGTCTCTAGGTTTACACCGGCACGCGCATGCCCAGTGTTGGTGAATGGTCACGTGATCCGCGTTTTCAGTCGTTTTTAATGTGGACGGAGATCAATTCTAATACACAGCTAAAACGCTGGTGTGGACGGAGATCGTATTTGTTTTAATTCATCGTTTCTAAACTAAAACGCAGTAATGTGGATGGGTCCTAAGAGCGGTTGAAAACCCTTTATGATGGCAATAAATTCGAGGACCGTAACGTCGCCCGGCATGGCGCAGCCGGGGCCCCACCCTGGAGCCAGGCCCGGGTTTGGGGCTCGTATGCAAGCGCCTGGTGGCCGGCAGTGTTGGGGAGTAACGGAATACATGTACCGGCATTACGTATTCAGAATACAAATTATGAGTAACTGTATTCCGTTACAGTTACAATTTAAATAGTTGGTATTTAGTATACAGTTACATTGTTGAAATCAATGGATTACATGACGATACTTCTCTGTTTCACGAATTTATTCACTCTCTAAATAAATTAAGGCAACTCCATGCATTTCCCAGAAGCCCCAATATGAAAACGAAAAAATGCGCGGTTTGCGTGACCAGTCACAATGGAGTCGGAAGAGGAGCAGCGGGAGCTAGAGGTAGAGATGGAGCTGGAACAACAGAGCCAGGGCAAGAATGCGTTTATATCTTGGAAATTAAAACAGCATTTCACATTAAAGAAAGAGAAGGGAGAACGAAATATAACTGTCCAGTGCAACCTCTGCTTGCCAGCAACCAACCTCCTTTCAGCGTCCAAAGACTCCATCTCAAACCTGAAGAAGCATCTTAAAGTAGGCTACGTTTTTTTTTCAAATACGTAGACCTACACCACAAAACTAGTTGAAGATGTTTTTTTTAAAAATTGGTCAATTCCAGCGTTATGGACGTGACATTTGCAGTCAAAACTTGAAATATAAATTCTCAGAAAATGCATTAATACCAATAGTGAAATGTCTGTTCCCTTACGAGAACGTTCTCTCGTACTGCGTTGCAAACGCTGTGGGAAAACTCCTTTTCTCGAGAATATTGAAGCCTTTATTTTAAAACGCATTGCTGCAGCACAGGCGAGAGCACCAGGCTCGCACGAGCGAGCTGATAGGCTGTGCTGTGGGCAACTGCACGAACCAATGGCGGATCGGCAGAGGCGCGCGAACCAATCAGGGCGCTTGGCACACTGCCAGTGTCAAGCGCGCGAAACTGCACGTGACCGTAGAATATAAATATAGAGAATAATCCGCCATTTGACAGATTTAATCTCCTTCAGCTCTCGACTCACCTCGTCGCTGATCTTCTCCGGATAAAGAAGCCGCTCGTCGTCGAACAGCCGTCCAGCGGAACAGCTTCGCATCCCGGCATCTGCCAGCTGAGCGTTTCCCTGTGGCATCCGACGAGTATCCTTTTTCTCTCTCTTTCTAAAAGAGCAAAATCGCTGTTTTCACAGCGCGCGGCGTTGTTGCAAATGCCGCTCTCTATCTGCGAATCCTGCGGGGTTCCCCTGCATGTGTCTGACAGACACACACAGTGTGCTGCCTGTCTCGGCCCTGAGCACGCCGAGTCAGCGCTCACTAAAGGCGGCTGCCTTCTCTGCGACGGGATGCCTGTTTCTACTCTCCGCTCGAGACTCGCGCTCGCTTCGTCGGTGGGTGATCCCATCTTCCATCTTCGGCGCCCCGCAGGAAGAAGCGGCGCGATCAGAGGCGTCCTGAACGCGGTGAGTTTAGCGAATGCACGCCGGGCCTTTCTCCACATGCTTCGCCCACGCCCTCTTCTCCAGTTCTGTTCTCTCAGAGCGACCAACGCCCCTCGTCTGAAGCGGCGGGACTCTTTTGGCGGATCTGCTGAAGATATGGACGACGCAGTTTCTGTGGCGGCATCTGAGAGTGAGGATTGGTCGGGCTCCGCGGACCCCGCCCCCCCCTCTCAGTTAGATCCTTCTGACACTCGAGCGAACATCGACGCCGAACTCTTCCGTGTCATGTCTCGCGCTGTCAACGAGTTGGGACTCGACTGGCTTTCCCCAGCCGAGCCTGCCAGAAGCCGCCTCGACGAGTGGTACCTGCCAGGGCGCCAACAGGCCCCTCGTCAGCGCGCCGCTCCATTTCTGCCTGAGGTCCACGAGGAGCTCACTAAAAGCTGGCGCGCGCCCTTTTCAGCGCGAACGCGCTCATCTGCTTCTTCAACGCTCTCCACTGTTGACGGCGCTGACGAAAAAGGTTATGTGTGTCTCCCCCCACTGGAGGAAGCGGTCGCTGCACACTTATGCCCTCCCACTGCAGGAAGTTGGAGGTCTAAGACTGTGCACCCATCCAAGCCGTGCAGAACCACTTCGGCCATTGCCAGCCGCGCTTATGCTGCCGCCGGTCAAGCCGCCTCTGCTCTTCACGCCATGGCGACCCTTCAAGTGTTTCAGGCGAAGCTCCTCCGCTCCATGGACGAGTCAGGCCCTGACCCAGACACTTTTAAGGACCTCAGAAGTGCGACGGATTTGGCGCTACGGGCCACAAAGACCACCGCTCAAGCCCTGGGCCGCAACATGGCCAGCCTGGTTGTTTTAGAGCGCCACCTGTGGCTGACTTTGACTGAAATCAGGGACGCAGACAAGACCGCCTTCCTCGATTCTCCAGTCACAGCATCTGGTCTCTTCGGCCCATCTGTCAGCGGCTTCGCAGAACGCTTCACTGAGGCTCAGAAAGCTTCCAGCGCTATGAAGCATTTTCTACCAAAACGCTCCAGTTCGGTCCAACGGCGCCCCAAGAGCACGCCGCGACCTGAGAGGGTAGCTTCACAGGTCCTCCAGCCCCGCCCAGTGGCTGAGACCAGCCAGCGCCTGAAGCATGCAAAGCGGTTCCCGTTCCCTAAGCGCCAGGGCCCGCGGCCGAAGCTCACGCTCGATCACGAGCCCAAGAAGCCGTCCTAACCGGCATAAAGAGGGGTCATTGTCCCGCCGCGGCCGGACCAGCCCCGAAGATCGCTCGAGTGCTACTCTCAGCCCCCTCTTCAGTTCAGGCGGTTGGAGCAGTTTTAAATGCAGTACATGGGCCCGTCACCTGTCACGCACCCCTGCACACAAACGCTGTTTTAACAGCGACCCACAAAAAGCACAAATCGAGCAAAATTTCTCCCTCACATACATGTCAGTTCGAACCCCCAACTCCGGGCGTTCCAGATATGATAATGCCTCTGGCTCTGCGGGCTCTAGCTTGGCAAGCTATCCCCGGAGTTTCAGAATGGGTAATGAACATCATAAAGCGCGGTTACTCGCTTCAGTTCGCCCGCAGACCACCGCGTTTTCGCGCGGTTATACAAACCACGGTAAGGAGCACACTGAGTCATGTCCTCCGCACCGAAGTGTTAAGTCTGCTGGCCAAAGGGGCCATCGAGAAGATCCCCCTTCTCAGAGCGAGTCAGGTTTTTACAGCCTTTACTTTCTTGTTCCAAAGAAAGACGGCGGCCTGAGACCCATTTTAGATCTCAGACATCTGAACAAGGCTCTCATGTCACGGCCATTCAGAATGCTCACGACCAGACACATCCTGGCGCAAATTCGCCCAGGCGACTGGTTTTTCTCAATAGATCTAAAAGACGCTTACTTTCACATTCAAGTGAACCCCCACCACAGGCCATTCTTGAGATTCGCCTTCGAGGGGCAGACATACCAGTACACAGTCCTACCATTTGGACTGGCACTGGCACCTCGTACATTCACAAAGTGCATGGATGCAGCTCTCTCCCCCCTGAGACAGCGGGGCATGCGCATCCTGAACTACCTCGACGACTGGCTCATATTGACTCAGTCAGAGGCGGAGTCACATACTCACAGAGCCTGGCTCCTCAGACATCTGGAATGTCTAGGGCTCAGGGTCAATTTTGCCAAGAGTATTCTGTTGCCCAGCCAATGTATCACGTTCCTGGGAACAGTTCTCGACTCCGTACTTATGAGAGCATGGCCCACACCGGCCCGTGCTCTAACGATTCAGCAGCTCGCAGCATCGTTCACAGAGGGCTCTTATGTACCCCTCAGAACGTTTCAGAGGATCCTTGGCCTGATGGCCTCTGCATCATCAGTACTCCAACTCGGCCTACTGCGTATGCGTCCTCTTCAGCTGTGGCTAGCACCTCTGGTGCCACCCCACGCCTGGCACTCAGGCCACTTGATTATCAAGGTGGACCAGCGCTGTGTTCAAGCCCTGGCCCCTTGGAAAGACGCCAGCTGGTACCAGCAGGGCGTAAGCATGGGGGTGGTCTCAGAGAGGAGGGTGATTTCAACAGACGCTTCCAACTCGGGTTGGGGAGCTCTGTACGAGGGCAGGTCTGCCTCCGGCCTCTGGTCGAGCTCGGAGAAACGCCTACACATCAACTGCCTCGAAATGAGAGCAGTTTTTCTAGCCCTAAAAACCTTCCTCCCACACCTGGCTGGACACCACGTGCTGGTCCGAACGGACAATATGTCGGTGGTCTCTTACATAAATCGCCAGGGCGGCCTCAGGTCCCGCAACCTGTTTGCCATAGCCACGCAGCTCCTACTATGGGCTCACACCAACCTGCGCTCGCTCAGGGCAGCTCACGTGCCAGGCACGTTGAACACAGGAGCAGACATGCTCTCTCGGGGCAGAGTTCCCCCAGAGGAATGGTCTCTCCACCCTCAGACAGTTCTCCTGCTTTGGGAGGTCTTCGGGAAGGCAGAAGTAGATCTTTTTGCCTCAGAAGACAACTGTCACTGCCCAATCTTCTTTTCAAAGAACAGGGATGCGTTGGCCCACGACTGGCCCAACCTTCCTCTCTATGCGTTTCCTCCGGTCTCGATGCTCCCTCAGGTCATCGAACGGATCAGGAACACCAAAAGCGCGGTTCTCTTGGTGGCTCCTCTCTGGCGGACCCAGATTTGGTTCCCAGAGTTGATGCAACTGTCTGTAACAGACCCGTGGCCAATTCCACTGAGGTGCGACCTTCTGGCTCAGGCCAACAGGACAATCTGGCATCCCCGTCCCGACTTGTGGGCCCTACATGTATGGCCACTCAACGGGTACCCCAGGATCTCCCAGAGGGTGTCCTGAACACTATTATGGAGGCTAGAGCTCCGTCTACTAGACGCCTCTATCACCTTAAATGGTCAGTGTTCTCCAGCTGGTGTTTAGCTCGAAACCTCGACCCACACACTTGTGAAGTGCCAAAAGTGCTTTCTTTTCTGCAAGAGATGTTGGATGCGGGTCGCTCCCCCTCCACTCTCAAAGTGTACGTGGCAGCCATTGCTGCTTTTCACGTATTGGAAGCCGGAGCCTCCTTAGGTAAAAGCGACCTTATAGTTCGTTTCCTTAAGGGCGCCAGAAGGCTTAACCCGCCTCGGCCACCGTCTGTACCGGCCTGGGACCTTTCTCTGGTCCTGCGGGCTCTTAGGGGACCTCCCTTTGAACCACTTCAGTCGGCAGATCTCAAGCCCCTCTCTCTGAAAACCGCCCTGCTTCTAGCACTGGTGTCAGTTAAAAGAGTAGGGGACTTGCAGGCGCTTTCTACTAGCGCTTCCTGTCTGGAGTTTGGCCCTAATGACTCCAAGGTCATTCTTAGGCCAAGACATGGATATGTGCCTAAGGTGCTCTCAACTCCGTTCAGAGCCCAGGTTATCTCTCTGTCAGCTCTTCCCTCCTCTGAAGAGGACAGTGATTCTCTCACGCTTTGCCCCGTCAGAGCTTTGAGAATTTATCTGGAGCGTTCGGCCTCTTTCAGACAGTCTGAACAGCTCTTCGTTTGTTTCGGGGGCCGAACCAAGGGCCTTCCTGTTACTAAGCTCATGCTGTCCAGATGGATAGTTGACGCCATTGCTCTGGCTTACACCTCACTGGGCCTCTCTTGTCCCATAGGTGTTAGAGCTCACTCCACGAGAGGTGTCGCCTCTTCGTGGGCTTGGTCGAGTGGTGTTCCTATTGAGGACATTTGTGCGGCGGCCGGCTGGTCTGTTCCGTCCACATTTGTGAGATTCTACAACCTAGATGTTCCTGCCCTGCAGGCACGAGTTCTTTCTGTCTAGACCCTGGCTTTGCGGACCCAGACTGACTGTAGGACTCGGACACATGAGTTTTCCTATCTAAGACATTTGTGCGGCGGCCGGTTGGTCCGTTCCGTCCACATTTGTTAGATTCTACAGCTTAGATATTCCTGCTCTGCAGGCACGAGTTCTTTCTGTTTAGACCCTGGCTCTGCGGACCCAGTCTGACTTTAGACCTGAACACGTGAGTGTTCCTATCCAGGACAATTGTGTGGCGGCCGGTTGGTCCGCTCCGTCCACATTTGTGAGTTTTTACAACTTAAATGACTCTGCTTTGCAGACACAAGTTTTTTCCATCTAGACCCTGGCTCTGTGGACCCAGACTAGTTTTGAAATTGGACACATGGCTGTCACTTTGAATTGTGGTTAAGTTAATCTGGCCCTCGGCCCAGATCTTAATTATTGGATAATCTCTGGGCCCGATGTTCGGTCTCGTTTATCCTGGCTATTCTGTAACTTCCCGGAACTTCTGGTGAGTCAGAGCGGCCAAAAGATTAATAGCACGGCGTTTTAAATAGCGTTCCCACAGCGTTTGCAACGCAGTACGAGAGAACGTTCTCGTAAGGGAACGTACTTGGTTACTTACGTAACCTCGGTTCCCTTAGAGATAAGGGAACGAGTACTGCGTTGCCTTGCCGTGCTATTTCTCTTATGTCAGGTGTTTTTCGCTTCAGTCGATTATACCTGTCAAATGGCGGATTATTCTCTATATTTATATTCTACGGTCACGTGCAGTTTCGCGCGCTTGACACTGGCAGTGTGCCAAGCGCCCTGATTGGTTCGCGCGCCTCTGCCGATCCGCCATTGGTTCGTGCAGTTGCCCACAGCACAGCCTATCAGCTCGCTCGTGCGAGCCTGGTGCTCTCGCCTGTGCTGCAGCAATGCGTTTTAAAATAAAGGCTTCAATATTCTCGAGAAAAGGAGTTTTCCCACAGCGTTTGCAACGCAGTACTCGTTCCCTTATCTCTAAGGGAACCGAGATTACGTAAGTAACCAAGTACGTTTCTATATCCATACTCCCTTAATAAAGGAGTCCAGACATTAGAAAAATATCTGTCTACATGCATTTTATATTTAATATGAGGGAAATAAACATGCGTGACACAAACAAATCTTTAACTTTTAGCTGGCAAAATATATATTTTTTGTAATTCTGTGAATTACACTGCGCAAACCAAAAGTAATACTACTCACAGGATGAAGAAGGGTTGGCTCTCCACAGAACATAAAATGTTAATTTTATTTTATTTTTCGTATTCGCATTTATGAGGAAAAAACAATGTTACGGTTGTGACAGTTCTCCGTTACGGACGTGAGCGCTCTGAAAGCGGCACTAAAAGACTGCTTTAAAACTTTCACAGAGACCTCAAACAGAAAGCACAAAGCCTTTCTTTAAAGTGAATTTCGTTTTGTATTAATTGTATCTTAATTTTAATCAATGTTTCATCAACCAATTGCCTGGATTTAATAAGAAGTAGCCTAAATATAGCAGACAACAGATAATCAGGACACGGAGGCGCCGGCGCGTGAACTGGAGCTTGTCTCATAAATGAACGCCCGTTTCAAACATACTCTGTTTGCAGTGCGTATGCGGTGCGTATTTTTCCATACCCAATGTTAACAGGTTAGAGCTTTCACACTTAACGGGGATGCGGTCCGTTTATCCGTTCCAGGAGCGGTGCGTATATACAGCAGTGCAGCGATCGTTTCCGCACCGAGTCTATTTCTGCTGTGCTGCAAACGCTGAATTAAAGTGACAGCGCATGTTTCGTGGTCAAAATGAACACAGATTGAGCTGAAAATGTAGTAATTTCACCATAAATGCATTTAATTAAATAAAATGTAGTAATACCACCATAAATGTATTTAATTAAATACTGCTTTTTTTCACAGTCATCTTTTTACTTTAAGACCGGGGTAAAGCAATGAAAACTACAGTTTACCTCAACAAGGCGACATAATGAACAACACTCGTCTGATTCGTGGAGTTTGAAAAACAAGTTTTTTGTGGCATGCAAGATTTATTGTATTAAAATTGAAATGCAAAAGAAAAGGCATGATAGATAGTCGGCTGTTTTTGTCAATTTTAAGTTTTAATTTAAAATGTTTGTGATTTTAATATAAGTAGCCTACATGGTTAAATATGTTACCACTTGCTTGAACAAATTAATATAGGCCTATAATCTATATAGAAGTAATGCATTGATTAATACGTTGTTTAAATTGTTTAAACTTGAATACGTCTATTAAAGAGTGTATATGTGTAGGCTACAAAGAGAATTGCACCGGTGACAAAACTTTTTTTAAATAAAAGTTGCTGATAACTTCTGGATTTGAAATACAAATATTGTGTATGTTTTTGTGGTACATCGCGGATCAGTTACGCACTGCAAACGCATGTGAAAGCACTATAGCGCATGCTGCTCTTGTAGGCTACCGAAACGCACTGCAACACGCAGCGCATACGCACTGCACACGGAGTATGTGTGAAACGGGCACTCAGGGTATAAGGTAGTAGGCCCTACTTGCCTCACAGACATGTCTACTTTTAAACAGAACAATTCAACACGAAAGAACTGCTCTCTGCATATGTAATCCGTATGAAATGTGCATTTCTCTCTGGCGCGTTCACTAGGCTACTGCGAAGATCGCGAGTCAGCTTCATCAACTTCATCTTTGTAGCCAACACTGACAAAGAAAACACTTGTTTATTAATAAACAATTAAAATATCTCCTTTTTGACATATTCATAATTATTACTTTTGCCGGTTCTTTGTGACAGCTTTTAGGTGCTTTATTGGCATACCACCAGCACATCCGCATTACCACCACTGCGGTACCACCACCGCATCCGCAAGAATAGGCATGTTTATTAAGCAGGATTTGATGGCCGACACTTATAAAATGCAATTCAATGTGGAAGTAATCCAAGTATTCAGAATACATTACTCAGATTGAGTAACGTAACGGAATACGTTAGAAATTACATTTTTGGGCATGTATTCTGTATTCTGTAACGAAATACATTTTGAAAGTATCCTTCCCAACACTGGTGGCCGGGCCTCCCCCCATGGGGTCCGGCCGGGCTCAGCCCGAAGGAGCGACGTGGGGCCGCCCTCCCATGGGCTCACCACCTGCAGTAGGGACCGTAAGGGGCCAGTGCTTTGTGGATCGGGTGGCAGTCGAAGGCGCGGACCTCGACAACCTGATCCCTGGACACGGAAACTAGCTCTAGGGACGTGGAATGTCACCTCTCTGGCAGGGAAGGTGTTACTATCACACACCCTTGATCCCTCACTTTATGCTGTGTGGGGTTGTTGAGGCTGGTTGGTGTAGTTTAACCCTCTGGGGTCGGCAAACGCGCCCGCGCGTTTTATAGTTTTGTTTCAGTGTATAGACGTGCTCAAGAAAAAAAAGTTCACCGCGACGGGGAGGCAGAAAGCACACCCTGTTTATTTTCTTTATTTTACAAATATTATAATATTTAGACCCGTGTTTACTGTTACTGTGTTTGTGGATATCTGCTCAAACGTAACCATAATGTTTCATATTTTGGTGCGCGATCGCAAAGCACGAAACAAAGCACAAAAAACAAAGCACGAAAAAACTTTACAAGTCTCTGCTTTTCGTCGACTTTGAAAGACGCGCCGTGAGCGTACATTGGATTTACCTCAGAAGAAGAAGAACGCGATTTGAAGACAAGAAAGATGTAAGGTAAGAAATTCTTACATATTAGTTTGTTATTGTTGCATAAATTTCACATTGCAGTTGAACTGTTGCTAGATATATGGTGAATATTATAATATTTAGACCCGTGTTTACTGTTACTGTGTTTGTGGATATCTGCTCAAACGTAACCATAATGTTTCATATTTTGGTGCGCGATCGCATATTTTGGTGCTTGAAAAGCAAAACGCACCAAACGGCTTCATGTTTTTACTATTATCTCATTTCATATCATCATAACGAATGGAAATATTTGAAGTAACATATGATAATCAATATATTTTTCTCTAGTGTAGTTGTTACTGAAATCTTTTGGAAGATTTATAGGCTGCTATAGGTTATTGTTATTATTATTTTATGCAGCACTGCGCATAGCCTATGCCTACAAGGCACAACAAACCTGGTGTTCATTATATTATACATTGTTGGAAACATTTGTGTGTGTGTGTGTATTCTGTGAATTTTAAAAAGCAATTTTAACCAGAAAAATCTAAAATTTATTCCCAAAATCGTGCAGGCCTTTCTCTTGATATCAGTATGTTCACTTTTTTTTTTTCTTTCAGGGACCAGATGCCACTGAGTCCTGCTGGCATTCACATGAGTCTCTGTACATGAACATGGTAAAGTGAAAATCAAACACCTTGGAAATGAAAGGTATGTACAATGTTTTTAGGAATGGCACAAAGGTCTCTGTCTTTGGATCATTGTTTTCAATAAGTGCTTTTTTGTCATTTGTTTTGTATCTTTGGATTATGTTGTGTTGTAAATAAATCCAAACAATCAAAAAGCCATTCTTTTTTAAATCTCCTCATTCTTTGTGCAAGGTTGCTCAGAATGATAGGGCCTGATAGCTCCTAATAGGGCCGTTAGGGGAGGGTCTTTGTCTTTCTCAAAAGTGTGAAAAGCTTACATATTAATAATGTGATCACACCTCCCGCATAAAGCTTTCTCACACAAAACACGTCTTACAATTTTTAAATCAATATATTGTCTTATCTAAATGAGCAGTCAGGATGATTTTCACATAGGTTTGGAGCAAATATTCTAGGCTACGTGATACAATTGTCAAAAGTCTTGTGAAGAAATAATCAGTATGGGTTTCATGGCCTTATTTCAGTGAGAATTTGTTTTTGTATTTTCACAAACCACGCATAAATGTCATTATCTCAAAACTACAAACTTTTACATACATGCTGCTGATATATTATTGTAGCAGAGTTTGTGCTGAATACAGTGTAATCAGACTTTAGCCATGAAAATGTCACAAGTAACAGAAATAAGCACAAATGTCAGAGCATGTCAGAACACCTCCAGGCCCAGAAAACAGCTCAGACCCCAGAGGGTTAAGGTGAGAGGCTTAGACCCAGATGTTACACTTCAAACATTTTGCTGATATTTGCCACTGGTCCTTATTGGTGGAGTAAACCATTTCCTGGCTGCTTTCATCTGTGAATGGAGACCTTAAGTATTTTTGTTAGTGACAACATGTATTCTCATCTGCTTATTGTCATAGAACTGTGCTGTTAGAATACACATGAACACAATGATGAAGATGAGGCAATCTTTAATTAAGCCACAGGCAGGTAAATACAAACAGAGAGCACAGCTTTCAACACAGCTACACGTGAATGAGACTCGACAACAATGAACAGAAACAGAGGGACTTAAGTATACATGCAAATGAGGATAATTAATGCCACACATCTGAACTAAATAATGAAATCAAATTAACAACCATGACCACAGATTCAAGTCAGGAAAGGGTGTGTGTGTGAATGAGAGCGTGAATGTGGGCCCACTTAAGTGAGTTTTGATTTAAGTTACTGAGTATTTCATTGGGTTTAATACCACTTGGGAGACTGTGTTATTGAGTTATTGAGTATACATTTCAGAGTGTTTAACACTTGCAACAATAATTGTTTGGTTTATTTCAAATAATTGTAAATCATTTAAAATGATTTAATTTGACATTTTATTTGATTTCATAAGAGTGTATTTTCACATTTTATGACTTTTCACATTGCTTTACTTAATTATTTGGGTTATTTAAATATATAAAAAAACCTCATAAGACCAGTATCGATTCAATAGTCTTTATTGCTGCTGAAGGGAATGGAAAACACATGTGATTATTATAGGTAATCATAACTTTGAAACAAATACTTACTCAGGCCCCAGCTTTAACATAGCAGGTATCATTACGGGGTTACACATGTTATCTCCAGATAATTTCTCAAGCTCACACAGTAGCATAGGCCTTTTTACCTGGAAAACGTCTCGGGTTACGACTGTAACCCTTGTTCCCCGAGAAGGGAACGAGACACTGCGTCGTCGTCGTGACGACACTTTGGGAACGCCCTCAGCGTAACGCATCTGAAGCATGAATGAAATCTGTCCAATCCTGATTGGTGCTGCGTCATGACGTAGTAGATGACGGCATAACCGGAAGATACAAAGGGACGCTGGCACAAACACACGTTAGCTATTTGCGATGAAGCAAGCGCTCTGACCGTGATAGGTGTGGCGATGAGACGCAGTGTCTCGTTCCTTTCTCGGGGAACAAGGGTTACAGTCGTAACACGAGACGTTCCCCTTCGAGGGAACTTGCACTGCGTCGTTGTCGTCGTGACGACACTTTGGGAACGTAATACCCACTATGCCACACCCTAATCACACCTGCCCTAGTATGAAGCTGAGAACCAGGCATACTTAGGACGCGAGCACTCTGGCGCCAGGCATCACAGGAAGTTGCAGACTGTAAAAACGTATGAAGGTGTGCGGGGTGGCCCACCCGACCGCCTCGCAGATCTCCTGAAGCGAGACGCCAGAAAGGAGGGCCACCGAGGAGGCCATGCTCCTGGTGGAATGAGCCCTCACGGCCATAGGTGAAGGCAAATTGCGCACCTGATAAGCCGTGGCTTTAGCCTGGACAATCCAATTGCTGATTGTCTGTTTAGATGCAGGCAGCCCTTTCTTGGGTGAACCAAAGCACACCAACAACTGGTCTGACTTCCTCCATTGAGAAGACTTCTCCAAATAAACCCTAAGGGCTCTGACTGGGCAGAGCAGGTGAAGTCTCCCCTCTTCCGCCGTCACGTGAGGTGGAGGATGGAAGGCCTGAAGAACCACTGACCGTGCCACATTAGATGGCACCTTGGGCACATAGCCCGGTCTGGGATGTAAGATGGCCTTAACTCCGCCAGGGGCAAACTCCAGGCAAGTTGGCGATATCGCCAAGGCCTGGAGATCCCCCGCTCTCCTCAGAGAAGTGATAGCAAGGAGAAAGGCCACCTTAAGGGTCAGATTCTTTGCCTCAGCCGACTCCAGTGGCTCGAAGGGGGCCTCAGCCAACCCCTCAAGTACCACCGCCAGGTCCCAGGTTGGGACTCTGGAGCGAGCCGCAGGCCTCATCCTCCGAGCCCCACGGAGGAAACGTACAACCAGATGGTGCTTTCCCAAAGGCCCATCACCTATAGGCGAGTGGAAAGCCGCAATGGCAGCCACATACACCTTAAGTGTGGACGGGGTAAGACCGGCGGAGAAACGATCTTGGAGGAACTCCAGCACTGAAGCCACTGGGCAGTTAACTGGGTCCACCTCACGCTCTCTACACCAAGTGGAAAACACATTCCACTTCAGGCTGTACAGTCTCCTGGTAGAAGGAGCCCTGGAGCTGAGTAGGGTCTCGACAACATCTGCTGACAGGCCAGCCTCTAGGTACCGAGCCCCCTCAGGGGCCAGACCCAGAGGTTCCACAGCTCTGGCCGGGGGTGAAATATTGTGCCCCCTGCCTGCGACAGCAGATCCCTCCTCAGAGGGACCTGCCACGGGAGGCCGTCCAGCAGTGCTACAATGTCCGAGAACCATACCCGGGTCGGCCAGTGGGGTGCTACCAAAAGTAGACTGATCCCCTCCCGGCGGACCCGCTCCAAGACTCCCGGGAGCAGAACGATCGGGGGAAATGCGTACAGACGCAGCCTCGGCCACGTCTGCATCATGGCGTCCAGCCCCAGCGGAGCTGGATGCCTGAGAGAGAACCACAGTGGACAGTGGGACGTCTCTTGAGACGCGAAAAGATCCACTTCCACTGGGCCAAATCTCACGCACATGGCTTCCACCACCTCTGGGTGGAGTCGCCACTCCCCGGGCCTCAGCCCCTGCCTCGACAGGACGTCTGCTCCCTGATTTTGGTCCCTGGGGACATACATCGCTCTGAGAGATGACAGTTTCCCCTGGGACCACAGAAGGATCTGGTGTGCCAGTCTGCATAGAGGGCGCGACCTCAGACCCCCCTGATGATTCAGATACGCGACTACAGAAGTGTTGTCCGAGCGTATCAGGACATGGTGGCCGCGGCGGTCCGGGAAAAAGCTCCTCAGAGCTTTGTAGACCGCCAGCATTTCCAGGCAGTTGATGTGCCAGGAAGAATGCCGGGTCTCCCACAGACCTCTCACAAAGCGGCCGTCCATGACCGCGCCCCAACCAGTGAGGGAGGCATCTGTTGAAACGGTTTTCCGGCAACATGATGCTCCCAGCACCGGTCCCTGGGACAGGAACCAAGGTTTCCTCCATATGACGAGAGAACGAAGGCATTTGCGCGTTACCCTGATCATACGGAACGGATTTCCCCTCGGGGAAAACCCCTTGGCTCTCAACCACCACTGTAGGGGTCTCATGTGTAGCAGGCCAAAAGGTATGACGTTGGACGCTGCTGCCATGTGCCCCAGCAGTCTCTGAAACTGCTTCATAGTGAGGTTGTGGCCTAGCTTCACTCTGGAGACCATCGCCCGTATGGATTCCACCCGTGCAGGAGACATTTGTGCCCGCATCGTCGTGGAGTCCCATACCACTCCCAGGAACATAGTCCTCTGGGAGGGCGTCAACTCGCTTTTCTTTGTGTTGAGTCTCAGCCCCAAGCACCTGATATGGGCCAGAACGACATCTCGATGCCGAACTGCCATATCGTACGACTTGGCTAATATTAGCCAGTCGTCGATGTAATTGAGTACACGAATGCCCTGGAGTCTCAGCGGAGCCAGCGCTGCATCCATGCACTTGGTGAAGGTGTGAGGGGAAAGAACTAGGCCAAAGGGAAGAACCCGATATTGGTACGCTTTGCCCCCAAAAGCGAACCTCAGGAACTTCCTGTGACATGGAGGGATGGATATATGGAAGTATGCATCCTTCAGATCTATCGTGACGAAGCAGTCCTCGAACTGGATCTGACTCACGATGGCTGGAATTGTGAGCATCTTGAACCTGAATCTCCTCAGAGAACGATTCAAGTGCCTGAGATCTATTATTGGACGCAAGCCCCCATCCTTCTTGGGAACTATGAAGTACCGGCTGTAGAACCCGGACTCCCTGTCTGGCAGAAGAACACGTTCTATGGCCTCCTTGACCAACAGGGATTGAACTTCCTGTTCCATAACCCGAACCTGCTCTGGGCCGACCACAGTCCAGACCACCCCGTTGAACTTCGGGGGAGGGGAGCTGAACTGCTGTCTGTAACCCAGCTCTACAGTACGCAGGGCCCACGCAGATATATTCGGAAGGCATGACCATGCGCCGAGATAATCTACTAAGGGAACCAGCCTCTCGAGGCTGGCCTCGGGTGTCAACCGAGCCTCGTTCCCGACCCCCTGAAGCGGCTGACCAGCAAGGAGCAGTCGAGAATGATTTTCGGTGGGCGAACGCGTTCGCTGCCCAGCCACAGGTCTTTCTAGAGGTGGCTGGAGCGGCGTGCGTACGCGGGAAATCAGTGTGGCCCGAAGCGTACTGGACGGCGGGAACACAGCACTGATTTCCCGAGAGCTCCGGGAAGGAGGCGACCTCAATCGCTCCACCCCGGGGGGGACAGCTCTCAGCGGTCCGGCCGCAACTAGGACCGCTTAGAGGAAGCCTTCTTTGCCTGAAGGACGGTCCTCAGATCGACCTTAGGCTCTGAAGGCTTACCTCGAGAGCGCCGCCTCCTTTGCCAGGCTCCCTCGGGAGGGGCGCGGGTGGCGACACTCTCTTTTTGCACCTGTTGGTGCGAGGAGCTGGTAGACGGCCGAGGCTGCCCTTTAAAGCTCCAGTATGCGACTTTGGTATTTGACCACAAGAGGGCGCAGTTTCCAACAATAACAAAGGCGAAGCTTGATGACGCTATGAAGGCGGTGACGATGGGAGATGTCGTTTTTAATGCGTTTTCACCATCTAGCGATATATCTACATGGAATTAATGAATCATGATCACGGATGAGGTAATTTATTCGTTTTTGTATTACCTGTATGTCTGATCGTATTATTTTATGTCATCATAATTAATGAACTGCAAGGAACGTGAAATGTTATGCTATATTATCCCGTTACAACATACAGCTATTTGTCAAATGATTTGTTTGGTTAATGTTGTGCAGTTTTACGTTTTTATGGTTAATGCCGTGTTGTTTAACGTGTTCAAACCAATATCTAAAAGTAAATTTGAACGAACATTTGCAAGTAATGACTAAATATATTTTTTTAACATCATATCCGATTGTATTTAATTGTACTGCCATAATCTCGGTCACCACACGTGATAAAAAACCTTACCAAAGTACAAAGAGCAATATAACTTTGTTTATAAGTGCTATTATTGACAGTTGCATGTCTTACCTGTCTCAATACACTCGCGAGAGAGTCTCTGTCAAGTCCAAGATTGACGCGCAGCTCTCTCCATCTCGAAATCGCCTGCCGATATTTATCCGGGTTTTATTCCTCCGTTTGTCACACAGTCCGCGACTCCGCGTGTATCCGAATATGGACGCTTTCGTTTTGTTGGCACTTCAATACTCGCCAAAGAGTTCGTGATCCATAACAACTATAACCATACAGTCTATGGCTATAACGCTTTAACCACCACTTCCGCATTTGACCATGCGATATTCCGGTGTGGTGGGTCATATTTTTTATTTATTCTTTTTTTATTCTTTGTCAGACGTCTTTATTGTTTATTGTGATAAGAAAAAAAAACCTCAATAAAGTTGTTGTAAAAAAAAATAAAATAAATCCGGTGTGGTGGAATATCCTATCACATGGTCCACACCGGAAAAAAGGATAGAGCGGACATTGCGTCACTGAGGCGCGACATTTCTTTTCCGGGACGGCCAGTTATTTAAAATTGGAATTTCTCTGAAATAAAAAATCTTTGGAGACTTTTGAGATATTGTAAGTACACAACTGGAGGAAATATATCACACTGTGCAAGTTATTTTCGGAAATTTTATTACAAAATTCCTACATATTGGAGCTTTAAAGGCAACCTTCCTCGAGGAGCCGGAGCGACGGGGAAGATATTGGTGGAAGGCCGCCGACTGCTTTCTCACCTCCTGAAACCTTTCATCCCCGACAAATTTAACCACAAATGTCTCTCCACACACACCAAACCAGCCATGGAGCGGCCAATGGCGCAGGCCGTCTCCTTGGTGATGCGGAGAGACAAATCGGTGGCCTTCCTGAGCTCCAAAATATCTTCTGGAGAGGGACCCTGGCCCTCATCCAGCTCCTTGAGGAGGTCGGCCTGGTATGCCTGCAACACCGCCATGGTGTGCAGACAACCACCAGCCCGCCCGGCCGCCATATAAGCCCTGCCCACTAGCACTGATGTATCGCGGCACGGCTTAGTGGGCAGTACCGGGGCCTTAAGGGACGATGCGGCCTCGGGAGAAAGGTAGCTCGCGAGAGCCTCCTCCACCCGAGGCATTGTCCCATAACCACACTCAGCCGCCCCCAATACATTAGCAAAGTCAAGTACTGGGGGGTTGGAGAGCCTGGCCTGGCTGAGTATGGTTTATCCCATGACTTGCACAACTCATTGTGCAAGTCAGGGAAAAATGGAAGACCCCGGCGTGGAGGTTGAGATTTGCGCTTGAAAAACCTCTCATCCAGCTTACTAGGCGGCTGGATTTGAGGTTCTTCTTGTGGCCAATCGATGTTAAGCTTGGCCACAGCGCGTGTCAAAACCTCCACAAGCTCCTCTTGAGCGGGTGCGTGAGGTGGCATTTGTGTGTTTTCGAGCCCCACATCACCCGCCTCGATGTCTAAATCATCTGACTCCTCAGAGTCAGACAATCTTAACACCGGGTCCGGCGGGCAACGGCGGGCCCAGAACCGCGGGGCTCGCGAGCCTGGCCGTGCTGATCAAACACAGCGAGCCGTGAGCGCAATACCCTCAGCGGCAGCTTCTCACACTCGCTACAAGCGGCTCCCTCGAGAGCCGCTCTAGCGTGCTGCACACCGAGACAATGCACACACAACTGGTGTGTGTCCGCGCCCGAAAGATAACGCGGACACGGATGCACACACCTTCTGAACTGCTCGCTTGCCATGTTTATAAGTATGCTTGTGAACTGAATGTAAGGACAAACAACACCAAATAAGACTGACAGAAACACAGAGCGCTTTAGCTGAAGAGCAAAAAGCTAACGTGTGTTTGTGCCAGCGTCCCTTTGTATCTTCCGGTTATGCCGTCATCTACTACGTCATGACGCAGCACCAATCAGGATTGGACAGATTTCATTCATGCTTCAGATGCGTTACGCTGAGGGCGTTCCCAAAGTGTCGTCACGACGACGACGCAGTGCGAGTTCCCTCGAAGGGGAACCCTCAACCCACTTTGCTCATGTTAACAGTAACAAGACAATATTTTATACATTTGGAACAGAATCAGTTCCGTTCGATGAAACTTTCACACCCACCTCTGGCCAGGGAATCATGCCTTTTTGTCTGCCTCAGCAGACTGTGAACTGAATGGGGAATGTATATATTGTTATAATGGTGGAATACCACCAAATCTGAAAGGTAACACAACTCTGCAGTCCTTGCAGAAGCTACTGAACTACACTGTGGCAGTCCCCTTGAGGCAGTGTCTAAACGTTAGGACGTTAATTGCAATTGTCTGATGTCAGTCACCATGGGATTGATTTTAACACCGCAAACATAAACCTTCCAAAATCGAATAGATTAAATGGTTTAAACAAATGATATAGACCTCTGCCTGCAGTTGAAAGAGACAATTTCAATTTCCCAAATGGAATTTGTCATTCATTGCACAATTAAAATTGTTCAACCTTTTTGTTATTGCTGTAACAACTGAGACAAACCAGACACATAATTATGTTACATTTAACGAATAAGCTTTAAAGTCCACTCTTAGTAATGAAACGTCCCCGAAAAGAGACATGAGAACAGAAAAGGCCTCAGTCACCAGGCGACCATCAGATAAGATGGTTTTATTGCTGTGAAAATTGTGGTCATGTGGTAAAACAGAGGCCATAGGAACATGCATAAAGCCTGAAAAACAGACTTTTCTGCATTAATTTATAGACAAACTGTTTTAAAAATGAAAATGTATATTCCCAGGATGGGGGATCTTTTATTACTGTTTGTACATTGTCTCTAGTATTGTATTTCTATGAATGCCTATGAATGCGTCATGATATAATTATTAGATAATGTACCCTATTCCTACTCAGTCGAATAATCCCTTGAGGCATGTACAATCATGCTTCCCATTTCCCTATGTGGTCACACATTCTTTATAGTGCTTTTGCCTACTGTGTGTATCAGTCCTGTTAAGAATGTTTTATTATTATTCGATTAATTAAGATCACATATATATATATATATATATATATATATATATATATATATATATATATATATATATCATTCTGGGTATCTACGAACTTGTATTTTGACTTGCTGCATGCATGTTGATACCTGTGCGACATATTAGTATTACAAGAATCTTTAATAGTTTCTTCATCAGCAACCAATCCAGTTATATATGCAAACGATCTGCTTGAGACAAAGGATCGTAAAACTTTCCCTCCAAAAGCTTAAGTACGATTGGCTCACTGACCCCTAGGAGGAGAGGCCATCCTCAGAGGTTAAAAAGGCCCCTTACAGATCCTACACTGTAAAAACTAAAGGTGCCTCAAATATCCTGTCGGATACTCAATGAACTTAAAAATGTAATTTAAGTGCCTCAAAGCTCTTTCTCCTATAGTTACTGGTGGAGCATTGACAATCTTTGCGGTTCTTGCTGGAACTTATGGGATCCTTTAAGCACTTTGTATTCAGTTCAGAGGTTCTGGAGTCACCTTTTCATTACCATGAGACCTCAAAGTGCTTTGGGGGAAATTAGAGGAACTCGAATTCTATAAAAGGGTTATTGTAAGATATTTTTAACATTTAGTTGGTTCCTGGAAGATCTCTTATGTTAAAGCCAGCATCTGGAGGAACCCAATGGTTCTGTGAGGCCATGATAAGATTTTCATTATCCTATTATTATTACATTTACATTTAATCATTTAGCAGACGCTTTTATCCAAAGCGACTTACAAATGAGGAGAGCAATAGAAGCAATTAAATTAACAACAGGACAACAATATGTAAGTGCTGTGCCTGTGACCCTTCCCAGTTTAGTCTGACGCAGCCTACGTTTATTTTTGTAAAATTTTTAAACAGATATTAAGTAGAAGAGAAGAGAAAAGAAAAGAAAGCATTAGTATTAATGGATCCAGTGTTTATATTTAAGTTTGATTCAGTATACATATGCTTACATTTATGTAGTATATTTTATTGATTAATTTAAACCTTAAAAACGACAACAACAATAAATAATAATAATAATAATATGAAGAAGAAGCAGGAGGAGAAAAGTTTTATTCTGTCACGAAACTGCTGCTATTCCTCTGCTGTCATCACTTCAGTGATCCTCACGCTGCTCGCGTGCAACAAAGCTCAGCTGATCATCATCGGATTTGAAAGTAATGGCTCCCCTCATCAAAGCCTGCCGCAGCTTACGCCGTTTGTTCGGCTCTCCGTTACAAGGTTTGTAAACTCGCCAAAGAAATATATACACAGTCTATTCACTATATATTCAAACACATACATATAAACTAAATGTATTATACATTACTACGTCTTTACCACTCGTTTATTGCACAGTATGTGGTATGATGGTTTTAGCCGTGATGCTAACTAATATACACAAATGGATATTTGCCACAAATGGAAACCATTGACTTATTGTCTTAGATTTCAATGTATTGTGTACAACTGTGTCTTCAAATTGCTGGTATAACTAATTTAGCTGATTCCTGCTGTCGTCATTGGTGTTTGTTATGAATAACATAAGTGGTAAATATAGTTTGGTCTGTTTTTGTTTATTTACTACTGGTGCCCTCATTCTCTCAAATACCCTTTTAAAGCCCTTTACTGGCTAATAAATATTATGTTGTGAATGTATATAATCAGCTTTGTTCTTTTGTTTCCCCAGAACAACCAGTAGGCCTACATTTCTAAAATAATCTGAACATTTCAGAGACAACATTGAATTACAGTAAGTTACCTGCACCACATGCAAGTACTTTATTACTATGAATTCTTTTGTGTGAAATTGTATTGCTTGACTGTGTACTTGTGTTTTTTAATCAGTTATTCTCTGAAAATCTTCCTTCATGCTCTCAAATCTCATTCATGTTGTTTTTACATGTAAAATAATTTCACAGGTTTGGCGCCAATAATGCTATGCATTTTTTCTTATACCTTAATCATTTGCATTTGAATATAAGACATTTGAACTCTGAAATATAACTTCAAGTTTAGTCTTTTTAGACAACAACAACAAAAAAAAGCTATTATATGGCTTCAGAAGACTTACAACACAACCCATAACACATGAGTTGTGGACTCATTTGATTATTTTTAGTATCTTTTCTGGGACATTTTTGGAGCTTAACAGAATATTTATCCATTTTTACATAAATTGTTGCATTGAATTGAACTAGACAAGTAAGAATAGTTTCATGAATGATTTACAAATTTTTTTTTTCTGCTTGTGTTTCATGCAGTACTGGGGTTGCATTATGCCTGAGATCTGCTTTTGGGTTCCACAGACAGAAAGTCAAACAGGTTTGGAATATTATTTTAATTTCACAACTATCACTTTAATAACCATTACTAACAGTAAATTTTGTACTTTGCAGGGATCTCGGTAAGCTGAAATACAAGTTTGAACAGGAATAAAAATCCTCCTGTAGACCTGAAAATCACTGAAGTGCCTGGACCATCCACCAGAAAATAGGAAAAACAAACGGAAAATTAAGCTGCTGCATTTTTTCACTTTTCTAACTCGTTAAGTACCTCACATGTCCCTTGTGAAGATTTTATTATTGATTGCATTTTATGTTGAGTAAAGGTGCGGTCACATTTTTGAATTTCGTGAAATTACACAGACAAAAAGGTCTATTGACCATTGTCAGCAGTGTAGCGACGTTGTCACAGTGTCTGGTTGTGTTTCCCCGGGTATCCACTAGATGTCCTCCTTTTCCCCACGGTGTCATTCACAGGAACTACATGTCCCACTATCCCTGTCTGCGTGATTACACCCAGGTGTTGGTATTTTTAATCACCCAGCTGTCTCTCGTTGTTCCCTCGTTGTTCTTGTATTTAATGCCCTGTTTGTCTCATGTTCTGTGTGGATCGTTGTTTTATGTCACCTCGCTTGTGTTCCCGTGTTTCTTGCCTGTAGCCTGTTTATTGTTTTATATTGCCTGTCTGGACTTTGAACCCTGCCTGTTTTGACTATGATTTTGGATTGCCCTATATAATAAACTCATCACTGCACTTTGGATCCGCTTTGCCCTCTTCCTTGTGCGATCCATGACAGAACGATCCACCACCACTAGGATCCAAGCAGGATGAGTGGCCGCCGCAATTTCCCCGCTGCCAGAGGAGAGGAGAGGAGATGGCCAGCACCATCAGACAGTAAGCCAGAGCCCAGAATGAACATTTTTGACTGCTTTGCGCTGTGGGCTCGGAGGACGGACGAAAGATTTTTCATCAAAACCCCTGATTCCCAGCCCACAGCAAGCTTCAGGTCGGACCACGCCCCCCGCCATGACAAGTCCTTCGAGGGGACCAAACTGGCTAGATTCCGCGGGACTCGTGGAGGTCGCAGAGGAGGCGGAGGGGGTCAGGAGGAAGTTCAGTCCCATCACCCGTTCTGGCCGCCCGTTGATCCAGAGGTCCCTCCGCCGTGGGCTCCACCCAGTCCAGAGCCGTCCACTAGCCATCAGAGACGGAGGAGGAGGAGGAAACCTCTCGGCCTCGACCACGGGTCCAAGACCGTGCCCGTACAGCCTGCTGTCACCCCGGAGCCAGTGTCTGTTCCTGAGCCGGAGCCAGTGTCTGTTCCTGAGCCGGAGCCAGTGTCTGTTCCTGAGCCGGAGCCAGTGTCTGTTCCTGAGCCGGAGCCAGTGTCTGTTCCTGAGCCGGAGCCAGTGTCTGTTCCTGAGCCGGAGCCAGTGTCTGTTCCTGAGCCGGAGCCAGTGTCTGTTCCTGAGCCGGAGCCAGTGTCTGTTCCTGAGCCGGAGCCAGTGTCTGTTCCTGAGCCGGAGCCAGTGTCTGTTCCTGAGCCGGAGCCAGTGTCTGTGTCTGTTCCAGTTCCTGAGCCGGTGCCAGTGTCTGAGTCTGTTCCAGTTCCTGAGCCTGTGTCTGTTTCTGTGTCTGTTTCTGAGCCCTCAGTGACCGCGACACTGGCCATTATGACCACAGCCATGTGGTGTGTGTGGGCTACGCACACACTTGGACCGGTGGTGTCTGTTCCTGAACCGGTGGTGCCAGTTCCCGAGCCGGTGGTGCTAGTTCCAGTGCCCGAGCCGGTGGTGTCTGTTCCAGTGCCCGAGCCGGTGGTGCCAGTTCCAGTGCCCGAGCCGGTGGTGCCAGTTCTAGTGCCCGAGCCGGTGGTGGGAGTTCCAGTGCCCGAGCCGGTGGTGCGAGTTCCTGTGCCCGAGCCGGTGCTGCCAGTTCCTGAGCCGGAGCCGTCTGTTCCTGAGCCCTCAGTGACCGCGACACTGGCCATTATGGCCACAGCCATGTGGTGTGTGTGGGCTACGCACACACTTGGACCGGTGGTGTCTGTTCCTGAACCGGTGGTGCCAGTTCCCGAGCCGGTGGTGCCAGTTCCAGTGCCCGAGCCGGTGGTGCCAGTTCCAGTGCCCGAGCCAGTTCCAGTGCCCGAGCCGGTGGTGCCAGTTCCAGTGCCCGAGCTGGTGGTGCGAGTTCCAGTGCCCGAGCCGGTGGAGGGAGTTCCAGTGCCCGAGCCGGTGGTGCCAGTTCCAGTGCCCGAGCCGGTGGTGCCAGTTCCAGAGCCCGAGCCGGTGGTGCCAGTTCCAGTGCCCGAGCCGGTGATGTCTGTTCCTGAGCCGGTGCCTGTTCCCTGGCCGCCCGAGGGGTCGTCTCCGCCCTGGCCGCCCGAGGGGTCGTCTCCGCCCTGGCCGCCCGAGGGGTCGTCTCCGCCCTGGCCGCCCGAGGGGTCGTCTCCGCCCTGGCCGCCCGATGAACTGCTTGCTCTGCCCCGGTCGCCGGACGGACTGTTTGTTTCACCCTGTTGCCCTGATGTACTGTCTGTGTTGCCCTGGTCCCGTAGTTATCTGCTACCCCCTGTGTCTGTTTCCCTTCACGGACCTGGCCCTCCATCCCTCCCCCTGATCCTCCACCGTGCCACCTCCCTCCTGATCTCTTGTTTTGTTCCATGTCTTGTCTTGTAGTGTCTGGGAGCCACTCCGTAGGAGGGGGGTTATGTCACAGTGTCTGGTTGTGTTTCCCCGGGTATCCACTAGATGTCCTCCTTTTCCCCACGGTGTCATTCACAGGAACTACATGTCCCACTATCCCTGTCTGCGTGATTACACCCAGGTGTTGGTATTTTTAATCACCCAGCTGTCTCTCGTTGTTCCCTCGTTGTTCTTGTATTTAATGCCCTGTTTGTCTCATGTTCTGTGTGGATCGTTGTTTTATGTCACCTCGCTTGTGTTCCCGTGTTTCTTGCCTGTAGCCTGTTTATTGTTTTATATTGCCTGTCTGGACTTTGAACCCTGCCTGTTTTGACTATGATTTTGGATTGCCCTATATAATAAACTCATCACTGCACTTTGGATCCGCTTTGCCCTCTTCCTTGTGCGATCCGTGACAGACGTAGTGGATGAAGCACAGCTCACACAGGAGTCACTTTCGCACAGCTTTCTGTTGGTCAAATCCAGCGAATTCCAGTGACCAACTTGGTCCCATGGTGAAATTTTTGACCACACACGAAATTGCAGATCATGTGGATTCTTATGGAAATAACTGGAATTCACCAGTGAAAATTCACAGAACAACAGCTAATTTTACTGCACCTTAACTCTGTTATAATGGAAAATGTTTTCTGCTTGTTGTGACATATAAGGAATACTGTTTCCGGGTCGAAGCCTCTACTTCTACTTACTCTATCTTGTTTCTAGTGAGAATACTCAACAACCATTTATGAGCACTGTTGATTCAAGTCACACATTTAAGCTTTTCAAAAGCCATAGTAGACATTACAGTCTCCAGTCTCACGACATCCCAGACTTCAATATTTTACGATTCAAAATAGCTGAATAACTAACCATCTGAGATTTCGGTATAGAGATAAAAGTTAAGATCATAATTTTCAGGAATATTACAGCACAATGAGTGTATATTAGCACCGTTTGTTGTTTGTTTTTGGCATCTGATAGAGCTTTTGGATTTGGAAACAGTGACGTCAGACTTAAGAAGCTTTACAAAACTTAAGTTAAGTGAAAGATGCACATTTTTAATTAGGGTAGTCAAAATGTTAATATCAATTTCTTTTTTGCATTGATTTATTACATGGAACATATGTGTTTCCATGCATTTTGTTGAGATGTCTTTTCTTGTATAGCCTAATGTATATACATGGTTGATTATTAATGTTGCTTAAGTATTATACTATTTTTTTTGTGTATTCTATTCATTGATATTAATCTATTACTAGCTTTTTTTCCCCAAGTGCATGGAAGTGTATGTATTAAAATGGATCTGAAATATGTAATAAATAATTCTAATTTTGTATTTGGTTCAGTTTGTTTATAATAGAAGTTAATGGTAACCATAGTAACAACATGAAATTAATAAAATATAAAAAATAAAATATGTGGTTCCTGGAGGCACCCAAAACGGTTCCAAGCAGTGCCTAATATAAGAGTTCCCCAGGAAACCTGTGTGGTTCCTCAGAGAACCACCCCTTTTTAAAGGGTGCCTAGAGAATCTACAGACAGTTCCGCCGGTGTGGCAAAGTGAAGAACCCCAAAAGGTTCCTCCAGGCACCTTTTATGTTTAGTGTATGTTCTCTTCCCTCTTTTGGCCCTTCTCTGTATCTTCGGGTTGCTGTCCTGCGTGGCCTCTCCAGGCCCCAGGGCAGCGGACCTTGACTCACAACCAGCCATGTGCTCATTCAGGAGAGAGAGGACTCTCTCAACCACAACAGAGCCAAGGACAACATCACGAGTTCGTCACAATTTCCTAATTCAAGGCAGAAAAAAAGTCAATCGCAACTCCAAACACATCGACTCACGGAACCAATGAGATCTTCTTTAAAGAGCACTGACTTTGGCCAAAGTGTTGGGGACATTTAGGTTTCAAAATCACATAATTGTTAATCCTGCAAGAAAAAGAAATGTTAGTTATGATTAATTAAAAAAATCTTTCACAGCTTCCATAATGAACAAATCGTCACATGAAGCATTAAAATGGCAATTTAGTAGAACAAACAAAAATGAAAAACAATATGAAAAACAATATCTCTGGTAAATTACTTTAAAATGTTGATGACAGTACAGTTATTTATTCATGGCCATATTCACTAAAAAGCTTCTTCTTTCATTAAATCAAAATACATCTAATCGTATAATAATGTTTAGAGGTGCATGCAAATCTTGTCCATCCATTCATTTTCAAATTAATATGCATTGCAAATTTTTATGAGCAAAACATTTTCCAGATTTTTAGGTAGCAGAGGTATTTTATTAAATTGTCTCCACAGAAGAAATAAAGATGGAACAACTCATTTCTGCCACTGGAAGGTTTTCATAAAACATAAATCTCCAGATATGATGCTGCAGTAATATCACCGTCGGCTGTCAAATGCAATGACTGAGTTTAAAGTTCCCCAAAGTGTGTGATGCAACACCATGCCATGGATTTGTTTTGAACAGACTTCCCCATCACCTATCGTTCTCTGTCTTGCCTAGCAGGCAACTTGACATGAATAATATTTTAGCACTTGCTTCCTTTTCCTTTGGGTGAGTTGAAGTGAATTTCAGGTGCCAATTTCACACTGGGTCAAAACTGAGCCAGCCCATCTTACTCCTTATTTAATAGACTTGAATGGTTGGAGATTGACTTAGATTAATGGGTCTCATAAAATGGAAAATCGTGTCATCTAAATCCCACCAGGGGGAAAGTCTACAGTTCTTAACTCTTAACATAACACCATATGATGCTTTAGTTATTCAGTTGCTGTTTGATCATATACTGTACAGTAAATAGTAGAAAAGGAAATCGTTTTAAAATTCAATTTTTAATTCAATTCAATTTGATTAAATCAACAATATTCAATCATTTATCAAATTATTTCACTAGATTACACTTAAAATCTTTCCTCATTTATCTTTCTATAGAAAGTGCTTTATAACTTTTCTCCCTTTTCTTCACTTACAATCCCTGTTTCTTGTCTCTCCTTTTACTGAGGGTTTCTATCTGACTGCACTGGATAATTGGTATAATTGGAATGAAGGTGTAAATCTTGATGCGTAGGTTCTAGGTGATCTACCTCAAAATGATCGTAGATACCATCACTTCTGTGAGAGCACCCTCTAAAATATGAGGCTTGCTTACAACCTGAAGTGAAACCTGTTTGTTGAGTGGTGTTCTTCTCACCGAGAAGACCCCCGAAGGTGTTCAATCACTTCCGTGCTTTCTTTCCTGCAAGATGGGTCGGAGCAAGGGCTGTCAAAGCTGTCCGCCCTCAAAATGTATGTTGCCTTTATATTAACGCACATCATGATGCAGTGGATCCAAATCCGTGGGGAAGCACGACTTGATCGTCGGGTTCCTGAGGGGAGCAAGGAGACTGAATCCGCCTCTATACCTTCTTGGGACTTATCTCTGGTGCTACTGCACTCAGAGACCTTCCCTTGAGTCTGCAGGCAGCTGAGTTAAAGGAACACGCCACCGTTTTTTGAAATAGGGGTTATTCACCATCTCCCCTACATTTAGATAGGTGGGCTAACACATTTTTGTCTTAGTGCATGCATTGTCTTAGTCTGGCAGCGCCACCGCTAGTTTAGCTTAGCATAATGAATGAAATCCTTTGTTGCCGGATAGCATGTTGTGAGTAAAAGTGATCCAAAAACAAAAACAAAAAAACAATTACTTCTTGTGGCCTGCATATTCACAACGAGTACAAATAGCAATGCAGATTAAGACTAGACGATTGACAATGCATGCACTGATACAGAAATGTATTTGCCCAATGTGAATAACCCCTATTTCAAAAAACGGTGGAGTGTTCCTTTAAAAATCCTGTTTTTAAAGAAGCAGTTCTCCTGCTTGCTTGCCTCTATCAAGAAGGTAGGGGACCTACACGCATTTTCGGTCGATAAATTGTGCCTGGAATTCGGGCCGGCCAACATTCACGATATCCTGAGACCCTGGCCTGGATATGTGCCCAAGGTTCCTATCTCTCCTTTAAAACAGGACCAGGTGGTGAGCCTGCAAGCGCTGCCCCAGAGGAGGAAGACTCTGCCCTGGCTTTTCTCTGTTCCTTACGCTCCTTGCGGTCATAACAGGACAGAATGCAAAGCCTCAGGACCTCAGACCAGCTCTTGTCTGTTACGGAGACCAGCAGAAGGGAAGGCTGTTTCCAAGCAGAGGTTGGCCCACTGGATAGTGGTTGCCATTATCTTGGTGTGTTTACCCAAGGTGCACCGTGCCCGCTTGGGTAGTGAGCCTCTCCAAAGAGAGAGTGTAGCTCCTTCCTGGGCGTTGACACAGGGTGCCTCGCTGACAAATGTTTTTAGAGCTGCACGTTGGGCGACACCAGCACATTCGGTAGAAAAATAGCCTATGTGTCGAGCCGGTTGCTTTCCGTGGGCTCCCTTCACATGAAGCCAGTTTCACTGTAAGCCCGGTTCGAAGTGTCGGCTTGCTGTGCCATTCCCCTCCTATGGACTGGATACGTGTGCCATTCTTGCTCCAATAGAGTTCCTCTTTAGCTGAACCCTTTTGAGTTCCTCCACACCCTTCGGCATCGGACATGGCGGAGCGTCCAAGGCCAGGCCTAACACTCGTATGCACTGGTGGAACCTGTGCTAGGCTGGGTCCATATGTTGTGATCCCTACGGCGATCCCATATGTGTATTCTTCCATGGTACGGCTCGGCTCCCTGCGGTGAGCCCGTGTCTTCCCTTGGCAGAGCCTGCTCAGCTGTCACTGACCGGTTGTGTCTCCCCCCCTGTTATAGGCTGGAGCCACCTCAGTGACATTCCATATGTTGTACTGCCCGGTAAATCACCCAGTCCATATGTGTATCCTCCACATGTTACCTCCCTATGGGCAGGATGTGGCTTCCGCAGCGTATTCCTTTCCAACGAAAGGGCACGCTTTCCCAGTGTTATCCAAGTCTGACTGAGTGGGTCTTGCGGAACAGCAGTGACTTCCCTGGCCTAAGCCCTGTCCCATCTCCGCCTCAATAATGTGGGGGGATCAGGAAGCTTTTGTCTAGGCACTGGAAGGTGGCAGCACTAGTGGCGTTTTAATACAGATCCCAATCAGTAGTAACGTCGACTACGTCGAACGTGAGTGACTGAGAGGGAACGGAGATGTAGTCCCGTCGCCACAGTTGCTGGACCACCGCTGACTCCGGGCTTTGCTTGGCTCCTCAGCAAAAAACAAGTGGTGCGTGCATCCGCTTTCGTTTTTATATCCACGCTGCGGGGTGAAGCTTGGATGCAAAGCTCGCACGCCAATGTGTGCATTGGCTCATTTTATAAATACTCAAAGATGACAGGCTCCCTTAGCGTGATCCCAATCAGTCGTAACGTCAACTACGTCTCTGTTCCCTCCTTCAGGGAACGAGGGTTACATACGTAACCAAGACGTTCTTGGTATAAGGCAAGTATCATTATTACTATTGCTCCTACTAATTAAGCTAATTTAAACAATAAATAAATTAAGTATTAAATTAGGCTGGACAGGAATTACATTTCAATATCATTCTGTGCCAGACTATTTAAATAAAGTTTTATTTTCAAGAATTTCATTGGATAATTAAGACTTTTTTCTTCATTATGACTTGAGTTTACACCCCCAAAAATATTACAACTAATTTAAATTAAGAAATGAAAACATGCATCATAGATATGGTGTATTCAACCACTATATCTAGAAATTGCATTTTAAATATATATTTGAATAAATGAATAGATCCAGACATCGTTTAATTGACCCAACCACCTACAACCCACTCAAAATACCCAATAATGTACAATAATGCCCTAACAATGACCCAGAAATCATTAGTAACTGCATAGCAATGCCCAGCCAACAACCAACCACTCACATCATCTTCAGAAATGTCAAAAATCTACTATTATAATGTATAATATATGAAGTGTGTAATAATGATGACACTACCTGTTCTGGGTATGTTATTGTTGTGTATGACAACCCAGACCGTATATGTAAAATTGAGATGGCTTAATGTATGTTACAATGCAGTCAGTTGAGAATCTTTTATGCGATTGACTTACTGTTTGCAGAGTGGGTGGTGGAGAACTGGGAACGGTTTGATTTCTCTTCCTCTAGGTTTAGGCCTTTACATATTTACTCTCCCTTTCTCTCTCTCATTCTGTCACACTCTTATATCTGCCTGTGTGTTGAGTAGTGAAACTGTACACTCTCCGCTTCCTCTTGCCAAACTGCAGCATTTGGGTATAGTGACACATCATGTCCACCTGCCAGACGAACAATCACATCACTGCGCCACGTCAAATTACAGTAATCCTGCTAATAAGATTCACACACACCAGGAAGAGAGTGTGTGTGTGTGTGTGTGTGTGTGTGTGTGTGTAGTTTTAACCTACATTGTGGGGACCAGATATATTATCCCTCAAGGATAGTAAAACCTGAGATCACCTACATTGTGGGGACCAGCCAGCGTGGTAGAAATTCACATTCAATTCAATTCATATTTATTTTGTATAGCGCTTTTCACAATACGTTTCAAAGCAGCTTTACAGAAAATGCATGAGTCCACATTACAAATGGATTAATAAACATAAAAAATTGTGCTTATTTAAAAATGTAAAAATGCAGAAAGTTTTCTGTGATGGGTAGGTTTAGTCTAGGGGGATCGAGTATACAGTTTGTACAGTAAAAAAAAAAAAAAAAAACATGTCTATGTAGAGTCCCCACGAAGATAGGTAAACGTAACGTGTGTGTGTGTGTGTGTTTGTGTTTAACTAGTCAGGCTAAATTAATGGAGTTTTCATTGGGTCACAAGAAAAGGCTTGAAGGGTGAAGCTTCCCCTTCCAGAAATCATTAAAAAGCTGGAATGCAAGGCCAGGAATGTTCATCAAATTAATGCCTGAGCCTGAGGGTTTCGTAGCAGGCCATGGAGGCAATAAGGCCCCTGTCAACAAACCAGCAAGCTTTGGCGACAGAGGATTGGATGAATGGACAAAAGGAAGAGGGAAAGCCAGGAGCAGAAAATTGGAAAATATAAGAAAAATGGACTATATAGTTCTTATGGTTCATTGGCCACACAGGGACAGTGCTGATTTTTGCTTTTGGGGAAGCCAAAGGGAGTTTGGCACAGTTGACCATTAAATTCTAACATAGACAGCTGTGGATTTGTTAGTCATTGTTAGTTCATTGTATCTTGAAAAAAGAACCCCCCCCCCCCCCAAAAAAAACACCAACCAAAAAAATTTTCACCATTTACTCACACTTGTCTTGTGTAATTCCAAACCTGCTTGACTTTCTTTCTAGCATATATTTCTAAGTCTCTGACTAGATAAGTGCCTTATTTGTAAGACTATTCTTTGGTTTTAACTTAAATGTGGCCCATGGCATCAGTTTTCAATCAAGCATGTACCCGACAGATGCATTTGAATTCTAAGTCAAGCCCCTACTCCTGCCCCTCCCCCTCTTCAACATCCATTGTTGCAGCCACACAGTTAATGCACATGAATCGAGTGCCCTGCGGAGCAGCATCCACGCCTTTGGTGACAGCTGTAACAATTGTGTTTGCCTTAAAATTCAGCACTGTTTGTCATTGCTGTGAAATTAAAACATTATTAAAATATCTCAATACAGCCAGCCCAACTTAAGCCTTATTTATACTTTCGCCTGACTCTGCAGTGCGAGCCTGCTGCTTGTGTGCGCACATCCCCAAACGGACGAGGCATTTATACTTGACACGCTCGCCGTTGTACTATTCTTTGAAACGACAGGAGGCGACTCAGAGTAATTGTCTTATAAACCATCAGGAATCAGCGTTGAGAAGAAGTAAAGTACACACGTGAATGTTTATTTTAGTACACCACCAATACCACTACAAAATAATCGTGTAAAGCAGTAAACCTTGAGATTATTGCTTGTGGCATTAGAACAAAATAAAAAGATATGAGAACATAGCCTATACAACTAAATTAAAGATATCTTACATATTTTCTAATTTCACTAAACATTTTCATATCGTTTCGTGAACATTTTTATAAAACTTGGACCTTTATTTTTTATTAAAAGAGCTTATGTCTGCTATTGTAGGCTCATTTTGTAAATGTAAGCAACTAATTTAGACGAACAAACTGGGTGCCGGTGTGGTGAGACAGATTCGGCTCGAAGTTTTGCATCTTTGGATGCGGATGCGGCACTCAACGCGCATGACCAACGAAACAACAAAGTAGTGTGTTGAGGGTTGGTTTGTAAAGAACGACTACACGCCTACGCACATATTCAAACGCGCATACCTATAGACTAAAAACGTATTATGCATGTGCACGCCATCAGTGTTCTTATAGGTTTGCATTTTTAAAGTTTGCATAGAGAGAACTTAAGGGTTTTCTGTTAGAACGGTGTCGTGTTAACAGCTAGCTAAATGAAAAACTAATGTCCGTTGCGACAGAAGTGAATAAAAAAAAACTAACTTTAGCTGGACAATAACTTTATTCTAGAGCTGCTATAAAGCTGTCACGGATTGGCCAGGTTCATCCACCACAATCACCCAGCGATCACAGTCACCTGAGTTTTAACAAGTCAGACCTGCACCCCATTAATCACCACTGCTTCATAAGCACACCTCACGCACCTCTCATTGTCCGGGCTCGTTTATCCGAAGCGGACTCATAGTGCTTCTCTCTGCGAGTTTCACTACTAAACTTACCTGTGTTTACTTACCAGTTCTCTACGACGATTCCAGTCTGTCCCAGTCTGTCCAGATCTCATCTCGAGTGGTGTCCGAGCTGTAAGCCTGTCTGTCCCATCAAGTGGTGCGTGAGTGTGTGCTGTCACCTGTCATCCTCTTCATACGAAGATCACATCCACTCTGAAGTCTCATCCTGCCGGTCCTGCAAAAGATACAACGATCATTCCTTCACGAATTACACTCAAGAACTCTGCACTTCTGAACTCTGATACTCACCTAAATTCTGCACGTTGAATCTTCTTGACACTCAGCTGTTTAAATAAACATTACATCACTACTTACCTTGTTGTCCGTCTGCTTCCGTAACAAAAGCCAAAACAATCTCTGTTACTTTAATTTCATATCATCAATGTAAAGCTGCTTTGAAACAATCTATAGGCTATTGTTAAAAGCGCTATATAAATGAAAGTGACTTGACTTGAATTGACGACCGCTCACATGAGTATAAACCAAGCTTTACCCCTCCATTAAGGTTTTTAATTTTTTTTTAAAAAATAGTACATTTTCACTGTTTTTGTTCTATTGTGCCAGCGAAAATAGAAAAACAAAGAAGAACAGTTCTCTTACGAGAGGTTCTCTCGTAGTTGCGTAATATCTTACGCTAGGGGAAAACCTCTTTTCCTCGAGATATTGAAGCCAAAAATTATCCTAAATTTTGCAATAATGTAAAACGCATTGCAGCAGCATGCAGACATGGGCGAGACAGCTTGCGCGCCCATTGGCTGCTCTGCGGCAACTGCATCAGCCTATCGAGAGAGGCCCCTCATGACGTCAGAACCAATGAGGGTGCTTCGCGCCCACTACGTCATGTCCCGCCGAAAGCGGGTGGGGCTGGGCTATAAATACGGCCCCGAGAGGCTGGTTTGGTCAGTTTTTCATCTCTTCAGCGAAGCCCACGCATCGCTGGATCCTAGAGAGGAAGCCGCGCCGTCTGATTCAAGCACTCAGCGGGATTAGTGCTACATCTGAAGCTGCTGGTCGACAACTCGCCGCCTTCAGTCGCCGTTCCTGCTAACGCTTTCCGGCGTTATATATCCTTTTTCTCTGCTACTGTGTTTTGTGTATGTGTGTGTGCTCGCCGCCGCGACACACACTCTCATTTCACTAAAAGAGCCGGGTGTCTTTTTCAAGACGCCCAATTCCCCCCCCAACCCGCAAAGCTCGCCGGTGCGCCCGCTTGCTTTGCCTGCGTAGGGGATGATACCCGCTCTCCCTCTGTTCGAGCCGCGCAAACCGCGCCGTTCACAGGGGATGTCAGGAGCGGACGGTCACGGGGCTAGCTTTCTCTCTCCCTCTGTTTGAGCCGCGCAAACTGCGCCGTTCACAAGGGACGTTGGAAGCGGACGGTCGGGGTTAGTTTTTCTTTATGTTACAAGAAAGCTACCCTGCCCCTGCGCCCCATTCACGCGTCACTCACCGGCGAAAGGAGAAAAGAGTGTTTTAGTCCCGCTGAGGCCGAACTGACATCAATTTCTCACACATTTCTCAGTTCCCTGATCAGGCGACTGGAAATATCAATATTGCAGCAAACGAGCCTGTTATATACACGCACGCCTGCAAGCAAACGCCGAAGAAAACATGTTGACGCATCTGAAAGCCTTTGTGTTCCCCCCCTGTGGCTCAGTGGTGGAATCTTAGGTTTTTCGCACGAGAGACCGGTGTTCGAATCCCGGTCTAACGGCAGATAAATTATGCCGCCAATGCTTCGCTCTGTCAGTTCCCTGCAAGGCGACTGCAGATGTGCATTTTGCAGCCAACGAGCGCGTTCTACAGCCCGCTCGCCTGCACCCAAACACCGTTTCTATGGTTCCCGTGCATCACTGGCAAAACGAGAAAAGACTGTTTTAGTCCCGCTGCGGCCGGGCCGACCTCCATTTTCTCACATATTTCTCATTCCCCTCTGAAGTTCAGGCGACTGGAAATGTCAATATTGCAGTGAGCGAGCCTGTTGTAATACACGCACGTCTGCAAACAAATGGCAGCATGTTGACGCTCTCTGATAATATTCGCGCTAACTGAATGCCTACGTGTCTTCCCCTGTGGCCCAGTGGCAGATTCTCAGGCTTTTGCGCGAGAGACCCGTGTTCGATCCCGGGTCTACCGGCAAATAGAATTATGCCGTCAATGCTCACTCTGTCAGTTCCCTGAAAAGGCGACTGCAGATGTGCATTTTGCAGCCAACGAGCGCGTTCTACAACCCGCTCGCCTGCACCCAAACACCGTTTCTATGGTTCCCGTGCGTCACTGGCAAAACGAGAAAAGACTGTTTTAGTCCCGCTGCGGCCGGGCCGACCTCCATTTTCTCACACATTTCTCATTCCCCTCTGAAGTTCAGGCGACTGGAAATGTCAATATTGCAGTGAGCGAGCCTGTTGTAATACACGCACGTCTGCAAACAAACGCCAGCATGTTGACGCTCTCTGATAATATTCGCGCTAACTGAATGCTTATGTGTCTTCCCCTGTGGCCCAGTGGCAGATTCTCAGGCTTTCGTGCGAGAGACCCGTGTTCGATCCCGTGTTCGATCCCGGGTCTACCGGCAAATAAAATTATGCCGTCAATGCCGTCAGTTCCCTGAAAAGGCGACTGCAGATGTGTATTTTGCAGCCAACGAGCGCGTTGTACAACTCGCTCGCCTGCACCCAAACACCGTTTCTATGGTTTCTATGCGTCAGGCGACTGGAAATGTCAATATTGCAGTGAACGAGCCTGTACTAATACACGCACGACTGCAAACAAACGCCAGCATGTTGACGCTCTCTGTTTCTATGGCAACTTCTCGTTCGTTCAGTTCCAGTAAATGCGACTGTTCCAGTGTATTCTGCAGTAAACAAGTCGGCGACACAGCCCGCTTGCCTGCACACAAATGCCGCTTTTACGGCTACCCAGATAAATCCCATGAGAGTGTATTTTCTGGTGTCCCGGCCACGGCCGATGGCGTTATGAGTGTAGACAAAATGCCCACTGCCCAGTGCTCATTCCTACACACAAACACAGCCCGTCACACAGGGCTCGCACACATGAAATCGACCCAGATCGATTGCGCATTAAACGTGGTAAATGTGCCCACTGCCCAGTGCCCACAAACACTACGTTCTGCATGTCTCAAGGTTTCTGTAAAAACTAAACCAACGTGCATTCGCTCTGCTCAGGCGGACAATGCTCTCAGTGTTGTAAATGTGCCCGCTATCCCGCGCCCACATTCACACATGGACATGACAGGTCCTACGGGACTCGCCCAGCCCTCCCCCTATTGGTTGACCACCGCAGAGGAGTCGAGCGCTGGCAATCTGCCCGCTGTTATCAGCGCGCCCCCTGCCTCAGATGCCATAAGCGCGACGCTTATGTTGCAGCACACCGAAGCCCCTCTGTCGCTGAGCGACCAGAGCGCGCTCCGCATTCAACCCCTCACACATACTAGATCTAAGGCAACTGAACAGAGTGCTTGCGAAGTGACAGTTCAGAATGCTCACAACCAGAAAAATCCTTGCGCAGATTCGCTGAGGAGATTGGTTTGTGTCAATAGATCTGAAAGGCGCGTATTTTCAAATACAGATAGCGTCACGCCACAGGCGATATTTGAGATTCGCCTTCGAGGGCCAGGCATATCAGTACACAGTCCTACCGTTCGGCTTGTCCCTAGCACCCCGTACATTTACGATGTGCATCTCAATCTCACTCGAAGCTCATAGAGCACAGGACCATTTTACTCGACCACCTCGAGAATCTGGGTCTCAGAGTCAATTGGGTGAAGAGTTCTCTGTCCCCCAGACAGATAATATTTTTTTCTGGGCACAGAACGGGACTCGCTGTCTATGATAGCGTGACTGTCACCACAGCGCGTACTGGACATTCAGCGCGCAGCGAGCTCTTCCGCTGCGGCGCATCGGTCCCGCTCAGAAAATTTCAGAGGATGCTAGGTCTCATGGCCTCAGCATCATCAGTACTTCAGCTGGGCCTGCTTCACATGCGCCCGCTACAGTTCTGGCTGAAAGCGCGAGTACCGTGCCGAGCGTGGGCTTCCAGTCTGCTTCGTCTCAAGGTCAATCAGAAATGCATCGCAGCTCTGAAACCTTGGAAAGCAAACGACTGGTACCGATCAGGTGTAAGCCTGGGGACTTCCTCGAGTGTGAGGGTGGTGTCTACGGACGCATCTACCTCGGGATGGGGAGTGCTGCTCGAGGGCAGACCGTTCTTCGGCCAATGGTCAGAACGGGAGAAGCTTCTGCACATAAACTGCCTCGATATGTTGGCAGTAGACAACGCGCTAACGCGTTTTTGTCCCCAAATAACAGGACACCACGCCCTGGTCCGCTCGGACAACATGTCTGTGGTGTCCTACATAAATCACCAGGGCGGCCTCAGGTCCTGAAACCTGCACAGGCTGACAGAACGCCTCCTGGTGTGGGCTCAGTGCAACCTGCTCTCGCTGAGAGCAGCGCACGTGCCAGTACTCCTAAACGTAGGACCAGACAGACTGTCCAGGAACAATGTTCCGACAGGCGAGTGGTCTCTACACCCACAGACAGTCCAGCTGCTGTGGAAGAAATTCGGCAGAGCGGAAGTAGACCTGTTTGCGTCTCAAGAAAACGCTCACTGTCTGGAATTTTTCTCCAAGAGCAGGGACGCGCCGGCTCATGTATGGCCCCGCCGCCTGCTCTATGCCTTTCCTCCCGTCTCTCTCCTGCCTCAGGTGATAGAACGGATCAGGGAAGAAGGATGCTCAGTGCTACTCGTAGCGCCGTTCTGGAAAAACCAACCCTGGTTCCCAGTTCTGATGCAGCTAGTGAGCACTGCCCCATGGCCACTGCCAGTGAGGAGGGACCTCCTCTCTCAGGCCAAGGGCTCAATTTGTCATCCTCGCCCAGAGCTGTGGTCCCTTCATGTTTGGGCCATCAACGGGTACCCGCTGACCTCCCAGAGGGAGTGTTAAACACGATCACGCAGGCTAGAGCCCCGTCTATGCGACGGCTCTACTCCTCGAAATGGTCAGTGTGCTCCAGCTGGTGCACAGCTCGTGGCGTGTCACACGGAGGTACTCTCCTTCCTACAGGAGCTGTTGGATAAGGGCAGGACCCCTTCCACGCTCAAAGTTTATGTGGCGGCCATAGCAGTGTTCTCAAAAACAACGCTTGGTCAGTCAATAGGAAGGAACGATTTAGTCATCAACTTCCTTAGAGGAGCTAAGAAACTGAATCCTCCCAGACCTCCCTCAGTCCCTGTATGGGACCTTTCTACGGTGCTGGAAGCCATGAAAGGTGACCCATTCGAGCCTTTACAGACGATTGATCTTAAACACCTGTCTTTCAAGACAGTGTTTCTTCTGGCTCTCGCTTCAGTGAAGCGCATAGGGGACTAACATGCGCTCTCAGTAAGAGCGACATGCATGGAGTTTGGGCCTAATGACTCAAGAGTTATACTCAAACCTAGGCACGGTTATGTTCCAAAATCCCTCAACACACCGTTTTAGGGCGCAGGTCATTTCCCTGTCAGCCCTACCGGTCTCTGACGAGGAAGGAGATGCGAGCTTCCTTTGCCCAGTCAGGGCATTAAGAGCTTATGTGTCTCGCTCATCTGTCTTCAGACAGACGGAGCAGCTCTTTGTTTCGTTCAGCGGACGTTCCGAGGGACTAGCCGCGTCGAAACAGAGCTTATCCAGATAGATAGATGACGCCATTGCGCTGGCCTACACTTCCAATGGCATGCAGTGCCCGTTGGGTGTCAGAGCGCACTCCACGAGAAGCATGGCTTTATCGTGGGCCTGGTCAAATGGGATTGCCTTGCAAGATATATGTATGGCGGCAGGCTGGGCCTCCCCGTCTACATTTATAAGGTTTTATAACCTAGAGGTCCCCGCTTTGCAAGCTAAGTTGCTCGCGGTCTAATTTTTCAGTAATTTCTGCCCGATGCTATCGGCTCAGGATGCTGAAACTGCTGGATCGTCGATCACCGATCGTCTATATACTTCTGTGGGCAGTGTGTAAGTCCCCCAATGTTTATCAGTCCAGGCCGAGTTCGCCCTGGCTGTGTGGAACACTTGATATAATCTGCTCTTATTAGAGCTCTATATTACAGGAATGATGCTATTCTAGCCCCTCTTCCCGGATTCTCTGTGAGTCCCTTGTGATTAGGCACTATATGAGCCCCGGGCACATGCCCTTGGGACTTTAGTGTTATATCTCAAGCACGCACGGCGTTTTACACTGTGTTCCCCTAGCGTAAGATATTACGCAAGTACGAGAGAACCTCTCGTAAGAGAACGTACTCGGTTACTAACGTAACCTCGGTTCTCTCTAGAGAGGGAACGAGTACTTGCGTATCTTGCCGTGCATGCGTCATGTTCTGATTCGCTTCGGCGATGAAAAACTGACCAAACCAGCCTCTCGGGGCCGTATTTATAGCCCAGCCCCACCCGCTTTCGGCGGGACATGACGTAGTGGGCGCGAAGCACCCTCATTGGTTCTGACGTCATGAGGGGCCTCTCTCGATAGGCTGATGCAGTTGCCGCAGAGCAGCCAATGGGCGCGCAAGCTGTCTCGCCCATGTCTGCATGCTGCTGCAATGCGTTTTACATTATTGCAAAATTTAGGATAATTTTTGGCTTCAATATCTCGAGGAAAAGAGGTTTTCCCCTAGCGTAAGATATTACGCAAGTACTCGTTCCCTCTCTAGAGAGAACCGAGGTTACGTTAGTAACCGAGTACGTTTCATCTACCAGCAACAAAAAGTGGTGCTTCAGTGTTGAATGATTCAGCATTTTTGAACAAATCACAGTCTATTATTTAATGACCCATTCTAAACAGTGGTCACTTTTGAACAAATCGGTTGAATGAATGATTATAACTTGCTGCCACCAATTGGCAGTTTTAGATTCCTATATTGTAGTATAATTTAATTTTTTGCTAATATTCAATATTACTGTATTCAAAATGTTATATTTAAAACAAATGTAAATGGATTTTGATAAGTTGGATTTTGTTGATACTGATTTAATTTGATTGGTAACAGCCTGATAGTGTTAATTAGTGTAATAATAAAAAAAAAAAAAAAAATATATATATATATATATATATATATATATATATCCCCTTAACGCCCACTGTCGCGAATTTGCAACAAACCCCTTCCATTCAGACTGCAGGCGAGATAGCGTGTGTTTTCCCCCAATGCCTGTTTGTGCACATTCGATACATACCTAGGAACATTTTGCACGCACTGGTTTATCGTAGGAGCGGTCGGAGTGGGAACTACATCCGGTTCACCGAAGCTAATATTTTGTTTTGCAAAATCCGCATATCAAGTGCGCAAATGTGGAGAAATTTCCCAAAATGAGTTAAGTTGTGCTAAGATAAAAATATGTACCAGCTTATTGATTGCTCCTATAGCTATGTTATTCATATAGACTTCATGTGACGAATATTTTTTACGTACTTTGTAGATTTCTGTTTGTAGCAAATTTGCGACATTGGTCCATAACGGCTGGATTGGGCTAATGGCTACATATTATAATAATGCTGTATTTAGATGGTTTCAGCCCAAAAAAATTATTATTTTTTTCCCCACAAAAAATAGCATGTTAGGATATAACACTATAAGAATATATAATGTATGCACTGGAGAAACAAGGAAAGAGTTAAACAGAGTGTAACATGGAATGTATAAAAACTACTGTCAATGTTAGGGAGTAGGAGAGTGTTTTGTTTCTTGCTGTTGTCAAGATTCATTAATTTGTCAAAGTTTATACAGTGCAATGCATAAGTGAATACACCCATGCTAAAGTTGACTAAAAAGAGGAATAAAAAATCATATTTTGGAAATTGAACTTAATGCCTTAATTTAAAAAATTAGGAAAAATCCAACCTTTAAGGACACCAATTTTCTTTGTGAATGAATAATGTATCGTAAATAAATAAATGTTCTTCCTTAAAATACATGGTGCATAAGTGAGTACACCCCTATGTTAAATTCCCATAGAGGCAGGCAGATTTTTATTTTTAAGTATTTTTTTAATTTTTTTTTTAGGATACTATGCATCCTGATAAAGTTCCCTTGGCCTTTGGAATTAAAATAGCCCCACATCATCACATAGCCTTCACCATACCTAGAGATTGGCATGGTTTTATTTCAGTTAGCCTAATAGCTGGTTTGATTTGCATTGAGAGATGATCTTATGGAAAGTACCCCATGCCAATCTCTAGGTATGGTGAAGGCTATGTGATGATGTGTGGCTATTTTAATTCCAAAGGCCAAGGGAACTTTATCAGGATGCATAGTATCCTAAAAAATTTTTAAAAAAAATACTTAAAAATAAAAATCTGCCTGCCTCTATGGGAATTTAACATAGGGGTGTACTCACTTATGCACCATGTATTTTAAGGAAGAACATTTATTTATTTACGATACATTATTCATTCACAAAGAAAATTGGTGTCCTTAAAGGTTGGATTTTTCCTAATTTTTTAAATTAAGGCATTAAGTTCAATTTCCAAAATATGATTTTTTATTCCTCTTTTTAGTCAACTTTAGCATGGGTGTATTCACTTATGCATTGCACTGTAAGTATAAAGTTTATAAGTTCTAACAACTTTGTGCCATGAATAAAATCTACATTCCTGAGATGGGAAAATGTATTTTATTAATTTTTCCATTTTGTAAAAAAATACCCTAAATGCCCACTGTCGCAAATTTGCAACATACCAAAATGACCCTAAATGCCTGTTGTCGCAAATTTGCAACATACCAAAATTTCTATTTATTTGTTGTGCAAAAGTGAAATTGATAATCTCAACATTATTTACCATCTACTTAAAGTCAAAAACACACAGAATTTTTTTTTTTATATACAGCTTTATAAATTCAGGCGTTAAGGGGATATATATATATATATATATATATATATATATATACAGTACTGTTCAAAAGTCTTAGGCATGTTAATATCTATATTAACATGTTAATAAAATATCAAGCATCTTGGAGACGTTTCCGCAGTTCTTCTGGATTTAGTCTGTCTCATTTTTTTCTGTTTCTTCATGTGTATATATATATATATTAGTGGTGGGCCGTTATCGGCGTTAACGCACTGCGTTAACGCGAGACTCTTATCGCGCGATAAAAAAAATATCGCCGTTAATCTATTCTCCAAGTTGGGTTGGGAGCTGGCTCAAACTACACAAGCTATGATGACGCAATCTACCCACGGCCGCGAGGAACACCCGGCTGCAACGCATCATATTCGTCGTCAACTGATGTAAACACGGCTGAAAGTCAAAGCTGGTGAAAAAGATTGGTGCAACATCCATTATTTGGACTTGGTTCGGATTTAAGCCGTCCGACGTAGACTGTGTGGTGTAACAGTTCGGTAAGTTAACACACGACTAATCCGTTCTACCACCTCAAATTCAAAACGAAACATATCACTGAATACCAGCGCGCGCGTATTATTCCCAATATATCTTAGTGAGTGGTGTAGCACATAATCTCTTTTTATTAAAAGCGCCCGATTTTAAGAATCGTTGTTGTGTTTCTTTTTAACTGAAAAGACATCAGTTAGACAATATTCTAATTTTAAATTTGGGGTTTCATAAGCTCCAAGCCATAATAAACATTAGACCTAGCCTACTTAAGTCTCTGCAGCTAGTGTACTTAAATTTTATTTATCTGCAAAATTATGTTGTATACTTACAGTTTTGCACAATATATGTTCTCAAAACGACATACACCCTGTCAAAAAAAAAAAAAAAAAAAAGAAAAAAAAATTCATTTAGCAGTTGTTTAGCAGGGTCTGTGTAACCTGTTCTGAAATGGTTTTATTATAATATCGTTATCGCAAGAGGCTGCAATGTATATCACAATATGGATTTTAGGCCATATCGCCCATCCCTAATTGATAGCCTATAGTAGTTGATAATAACATAGGCCTACCTAATGTTGCCTACGGACGGTAACAGTACAGTAGTAACCTTTTACAGTCTATGAGTAGAACAGCTTTCTCAAGCAGTTTGTGATGCATTTTGGAAACAGGAGATGAGCCCCTGGTCTAATGCGCCACCTGGCTTGAGAAACCCGTTCTCAAAGACTTACTTTTATAGTCATTATTTGGGTAGCACACATATTCTGATTGCCTTCGGCAGAATTCAAATGAGCCATTTTAATCTAGATTAATCTAGATTAATTTCAAAATTAATCTAGATTAATCTAGATTAAAAAAATTAATCTATGCCCACCTCTAATATATATATATATATATATATATATATATATATATATATATATATATATATATATATATATGAGAGGCGAGTCCTTTTTATCCACTTAAACACCTGCCCCCCAAAATGTCAGTGCAGTGTGCACGGCCCTGATTATGTGTAAATGACACCATTTTTGGTCGAACTATTACTTTATCAACTGTTAAATGAGAACTTTCATGCTGTCCGGAAATAAGCACAAAGGTATCTGCATTGACAGCAGCATAGAGAATGTTCTTGTTTAGTACACACAAGGGGATTTGGAGAAAAAGCTTTTACCCATATTCAGCATTTATTTTGAGACTTAAAGCTTTCATCTGTCTTATGTGTTTACAAGCTACAGATCCATATAAATGTCCAACATACAATCGATGATAACAACATCAGCAGTGTATGTAGAGAATAAATCAGATTACTTTGCATATACTCTTCTGCAAACCATAGAGGTGCCTTTGTGCATACAAAAAAATGTTAGAGTGTTAATGTGTTTCTCACAAACAAGAAAGCTACAAACATGAGAGGTTTCATGCTATCTTTGTGTCCAAGAGTTTTGTACAGTCCTATAATGAAATAGGGCAATTGTATAAGGGTTTATAGTGTTACAATATATATATATATATATATATATATATATATATATACAGTGAGGAAAATAAGTATTTGAACACCCTGCTATTTTGTAAGTTCTCCCACTTGGAAATCATGGAGGGGTCTGAAATTGTCATCGTAGGTGCATGTCCACTGTGAGAGACATAATCTAAAAAAAAAAAAAATCCAGAAATCACAATATATGATTTTTTAACTATTTATTTGTATGATACAGCTGCAAATAAGTATTTGAACACCTGTCTATCAGCTAGAATTCTGACCCTCAAAGACCTGTTAGTCTGCCTTTAAAATGTCCACCTCCACTCCATTTATTATCCTAAATTATATGCACCTGTTTGAGGTCGTTAGCTGCATAAAGACACCTGTCCACCCCATACAATCAGTAAGAATCCAACTACTAACATGGCCAAGACCAAAGAGCTGTCCAAAGACACTAGAGACAAAATTGTACACCTCCACAAGGCTGGAAAGGGCTACGGGGAAATTGCCAAGCAGCTTGGTGAAAAAAGGTCCACTGTTGGAGCAATCATTAGAAAATGGAAGAAGCTAAACATGACTGTCAATCTCCCTCGGACTGGGGCTCCATGCAAGATCTCACCTCGTGGGGTCTCAATGATCCTAAGAAAGGTGAGAAATCAGCCCAGAACTACACGGGAGGAGCTGGTCAATGACCTGAAAAGAGCTGGGACCACCGTTTCCAAGGTTACTGTTGGTAATACACTAAGACGTCATGGTTTGAAATCATGCATGGCACGGAAGGTTCCCCTGCTTAAACCAGCACATGTCAAGGCCCGTCTTAAGTTTGCCTCACGCAAAACTCACGCAAACTCATGCAAGGGTCATGGGAGAAAGTCATGTGGTCAGATGAGACCAAAATAGAACTTTTTGGTCATAATTCCACTAAACGTGTTTGGAGGAAGAAGAATGATGAGTACCATCCCAAGAACACCATCCCTACTGTGAAGCATGGGGGTGGTAGCATCATGCTTTGGGGGTGTTTTTCTGCACATGGGACAGGGCGACTGCACTGTATTAAGGAGAGGATGACCGGGGCCATGTATTGCAAGATTTTGGGGAACAACCTCCTTCCCTCAGTTAGAGCATTGAAGATGGGTCGAGGCTGGGTCTTCCAACATGACAATGACCCGAAGCACACAGCCAGGATAACCAAGGAGTGGCTCTGTAAGAAGCATATCAAGGTTCTGGCGTGGCCTAGCCAGTCTCCAGACCTAAACCCAATAGAGAATCTTTGGAGGGAGCTCAAACTCCGTGTTTCTCAGCGACAGCCCAGAAACCTGACTGATCTAGAGAAGATTTGTGTGGAGGAGTGGGCCAAAATCCCTCCTGCAGTGTGTGCAAACCTGGTGAAAAACTACAGGAAACGTTTGACCTCTGTAATTGCAAACAAAGGCTACTGTACCAAATATTAACATTGATTTTCTCAGGTGTTCAAATACTTATTTGCATCTGTATCATACAAATAAATAGTTAAAAAATCATACATTGTGATTTCTGGATTTTTTTTTTTTTTTAGATTCCCTTCATGTATTTACAGTCAACAATTCCTTTTAGATAACATACTGTTTCACCAATGAATTTCACCAAAGGTTTTTTTTTTTTTTTTTTTTTTTGTAGTACGTTCGTAGTGACCAGACTGACTTACTATGGGTGAATAATGCATAATTTCACATGTAGTAAATCAGTCTGGTCAGTCTAGGAATGTAGCTACGAGGAACATGAAGTAAGAATTTCACATGAAGTAAGTCAGGCTTACCAATAGGAAACTAATACAAGCATTGGAACATACAAATAAATAATACAGTAATTTTTTTCTAAAAATAATTGTTTACTTTTTAGCATTCCTGTAAAACTTGCCCTAAAACGCCTAAAAGGCATACCCAAAATAAATTGGATGCTGTTCTTGAACCATTTGGAGAATATATGGTTTTGGTCTCTTTTGAAAGGGGACACTTTGAGTTTTGTTCCTAAACAGTCAGAATCACTGTAAGTCTTACTGGTATTGAGTAATAGAACTTTGAACACGCTAAAAATGTGCCTTTTTTTGTAAACAGATGCCTGCAGATAACTATAGCTGGGAGCTATTAGCTGTAAAATACAGTGGGATCACAGCATGAAGCCTTACCAAGCCCAGTTTAAAAGTTGATAACAATACCTTAGAGAATGAGTGTTTTACACATGTTTATCTAAGTGTATGTCTAGGTGCTTCCCAAAAAAAGGCCACTTGGAGACTCCAAATGACACTTTGTAACCACAGACACATAACATGCTGCTATTCTTGAATGCTTTACTGTACAGTCATAATTTTGGGCTTTAATGAAAGGTTACACTTAGAGCTATTCTATTCCTTATCCAGATTCACTGTCAATAATTTCTGACACATAGTAACTGAAGCATAAACACATTATATATATATATATATATATTTTTTTGCAATTCTTGAAACTGCAATTTGTGCAAATAATGATACAAAACAAGTGCTATGGTATTAAGGGAGGTATTGGGGAAATCTCATCTGTAGTAAGTCAGTCTGGTCACTGGGAAGTTGTGTGAACGTACTTCAACCACTGGAACATGAAAAAACCCTTTGGTGAATTACAGTATTTTTTTTTTTTTTTTTTTTTTTTACAAAAATAATTGTTTTCTGTACATACATTAAAGGGATAGTTCACCCAAAAATGAAAATTAGCCTATGATTTACTCACCCTCAAGTCATCATAGGTGTATATGACATTCTTCTTTCAGACGAATACAATCTGAGTTATATAAAAAAAAAAATGTCCTGGCTCTTCCAAGATTTATAATGGCAGTGAATGGCCGTTTCTGTTTTGAAGTCCATAAAAGCGCATCGATCCATCTGAAAGGTGCTCCACACGGCTCCGGGGGTTAATAAAGGCCTTCTGAAGCAAAACTTGTTTGTGTAAGAAAAATATTCATATTTAAAACTTTATAAAGTAAAATAACTAGCTTACGGCCAAACGAACAAACGGATTCCACTTACTTTTTTAAATATGAATATTTGCTTTCTATATTCTTTTGTATTGTGGCATGTTTCCGTTGTGTGTGTGGCTTGATTCCGTTGTGTTGAATGGTTGAGATTAAATACATAAAGTATATTTGTGTAATTCAAAATTTAATTATTGCAGGTTTGCATAATATTCTGAGATTGCATCTCACTGATTTTATTCATTTTGAGGAATACTGAATCTGTTTTTGTGCAAGTGAAAAGAGTAAAAACAATACGTTTTATTTATATAGCACCTTTCCAGTGCTCAATGTCACGGTTCATGGATTCATTGACTCGCCCTCGCTATGTGTGTGCGTGTTGTATGAATGGGCACGGCTCATCAGCACGGCTCGTTAATTCCGCTGATGAGCTGATCAGCGCCAGCTGTTTTGAATGAGAATGTGCTATATATTGTTTGTCACCTCGTCTTGCCTTTGCCAGATGGTTGTGGAGGTTCTCCGGTTTTGCTCACCGTCATTTCTCCTCGCCCCAGTTCCTGTCTCCTGTTCTGTGGATTCTGCCCTGTTCTGAGGACCGTTTGCTGGTTTCCCGTTTTGCCGTCTGCCCACTGAGTCCTGCGTTGCCAAGCCTGGAATTCTTCTGCCTGCCTCTCTTTGGACCTGCACTACCTCTTTACTTCTTTGTGTTAATAAACACCAGTATTCACTTGCTATTGAATCCTTGACTGTTCTTTCGAGCCATGACACTCAAGGACGCTTTACAATGTACATGCAATAAGGAAGGAATTACACCAATAGGGTAGAAAATGATGACAAACAATAGTAGTAGGTAAGAGTAACAAGAATACAGCAGAATAGAGATAGGCACAACAAAATACAGAACACAACTTAAGAATGATATCATTCAGAAGAAAATAAGTTAGTTTTGAGTAATGATTTGATTTCAGAAATATTATTAACACAACAGAGTGATCAGGGTAGAGAATTCCATTTTAGGTGCAACAACACTAAATTATCTGCCCCCCATTGAAGAGAGGCGATGTCGTGGGACAACGAAAAAGCCAGAGTCAGATGATCGTAGTGAGCGAGTCGGGGTGTAGAGGAGGAGCAATTTACAAAGATGGGGGGAGCTAAGCCATGCATGCTCACATTTAGTCTAGAACTACAATACCCATCATGTTTACACAGTGCACACAACGCCTCTGCACTTTCTCTCGATTCCTTTGGGGGGACACTCATCTTCATTAGCACATAAATTGTCTCGAAATGAGGGCAGTATTTCTAACATTGACATGTTAGTCCTCATGCCACATCCGTAGTCTCTTATATAAATTATATAATCAGGGTGGAATGAGTTTGCGCCCCCCATTTCAGGCAGGTGCAGCAGATCCAGCTCCCGGCGGAAGAGAAGCTCTTTGAAAGTCTTTAAAAGCAGTTTACATTCCTGGGGCATGCAAACTTGGGGGCAGCCATCCTATTGAGGCAGCGGCTGAAGCCCTGGGAATGGCAACTCCATCCACTAGTAATGGAGTCCATATGGTTGAGGTGAAGTTGAGCAGAAGTGGACTTGATCGCCTCAGAGGAGACAACCCACAGATGTGGCAGAGGCTATGTTTGTACACCTTTCTTCTGATACAAAGTGTTCACCAAGACTGAATCCACATTCTCCTAGTGGCTTTGTTCTGGCCGGCACGAGTATGGTTCTCAGACCTGGCATCTCTCCAAGACGGCACTCCATGGGAGATCCCGGTTCAGAAAGATCTTCTGTCTCAAATGCAGGGGACGATCTACCACCCCAAGCTGGAGATCTGGAAACTTTGGGTCTGGCCCCTGAGGGGTACCAGCTCATAGATTATGGTCTCTCAACCGAGGTTGATGAGACAGTTCACCATCGGAACCCAGTCAAGAGTTCCTTCAAGATCGCCTTTCAACAGGTTTGACCCCTGATATGCTAAATGTCTATGTGGGTACCATTTCAGCTAGCCACATACCTTCATATGGAGTTTCTGTTGGGAGACATCCTTTGGTGTCTGGACTTGCAGGCCCTTTCAGTAGCCTGTTCCTGTTTAAACTTTGCTCCAGTTGATGTCAGAGCTATATTGCTCTGCAGACCGCACTATATTCATAAGGTTTCTTTTATAGCTGATCAGCCAGTGGTTTTGCAGGCTTTCTTCCCTACACCTTATGAGACGCAAGAGCAAGAAATTCTGCACCTGTTATATCCGGTCCATGCTCTGAGGATCTATGTCCACCACTCTGGCCAGTGGCGTAAAACCTCTCAGTTTCTGGTCTGCTTTGGTGCCCGCAACGGAGGGAATGTGGTCACCAAGCAGCATATTTTGCACTGGATCACTCCCTCTCCTACGAGGTGCATGAAATGGCTTTGCATCTAGGGGTTATGGTCCACTCCACTAGGAATGTTGCATCTTCCAAAGCTTTTGCCAGGGGTACACCCTTACAATACATTTGTGCTGCAGCAGGATGGTCCTCTTCACACACATTCATGAGATTTTATAGTCTAGACATGGATCCATCCCCAGGGTGTCAAGTACTTCAGGGTTGATCCGGACTCAGCCTGCGCTCAACAACTGTCTGTGCAGATACATAGCCTTGTGGGGCAGGCACTATCCTACGGCTTTGGTATTGATGTTCCCATAGCATCAATGCTATGACGTGGCATTGAGTTCCACCACAAAAAGGTACATACCCCGGCTCCCTGAGAGGGGAACGAGGCGATGTGTGGCCCAAACATGCCATGGCCCAAACATGCCTGTGCATCTTCTTTAGACAATTACAATTTGATGATACGCTGGTCACTATTTATGATTTCGATAACGTACTGCACTACATTGCAACATCATCACGTCCGTGCAATCAGGGACAGGCATGTGTAAACACATGCTTCGGAAAACGCCCATAGCGTCGACGCCATGATCGCCAGAATTTTGTTCCCCTCTCAGGAAACCGTGCTACATATGTAACCTGAGACAATCTTTTTTTTATTATTATTATAGTGTAACTAGTACATGTAAAAATAAAAATAAAAAATAAATCCAGGAACCCTATCTAAGAGTAATCAGGGGTGTATTCCAGAAAGCAAGGTTAACTTACCATCAGATAAACCTTGAACTCTTGGTTGGTTAACCCCAAACTTGCTTACTCTGGGTATGTCGGTTCCCAAACACCTGTGAGGAGTTAGTTTAATCAACCTCCTATTGGTAACCCAGAGTTAATGCGCGCGCACGGCGAGTACATAAAGACATTTTCAATGGATCACCGATTTCAGGAGTCACCATGGAAACCCAGGGAGAAAAAAAGCGAGCTATACTTCAGTGAAACTGAGTTGGAGGTTTTAATGCTTGCTTATGAAGACTATAAGCCCATTATAACTAAAAAAAGCAATACTGCTGCATCAGCAAAAGAAAGAGAGTTGGCTTGGCAAAAAATAACGGACAGAGTAAATGCATGAGTTTATAAAATTATAAATGGGCTATCCTGCTCAGCTACTGTTCGGACGCTCTTGCTTACTGCTCCGCGCTTTGCATTTTACATCGCTTTTACATTTTATCTCCTATATTTTTATATTTTATTTCCTTTTATCACCTAATTTTAACTTCAGCAAACACCACAGTGCTCAGACAACAAAGTTTGGATTACTACAAAAACGCAGAATTCTTTTACCCGACCAGCTTACATTCCGGGAAAGGAAAACACAACTGCCTACATTCATACGGATAAGAGAGAAAATGCCTCTTCAGGTTCAAGAATCTACTTGCTGCACTAACTGCCACAGACTTTTACAAAGGATTGCAGTTCTCGAAACAAAGTTACTTACGGGACCACCAAACCAGACGGAGCACACAACAGAGCTTCGTCATGGACACCCTCAGCATACCGGTGAGTCCCATGAAACTAGTGCTCCTCGACAGGTAGAGAAACAAGCCGATCGACTTACTAATCGATGGCACAAACAGGGAGCGAGACCCAAAGGCACTCGAGACATCAGATTGTCACGAGCATCACATATTGCCGCAGTAGCATCCTCTACCCCAGATACAGCTCTGACAAGGATTGCAAACACCGGTCTTCTACCACCGCCTATACATCTTGAGAACAGATTTGAAGTACTAATGAATGTAAATGAGGAATCTCCAAATGTGATGAATGTGATCGAACACAGACTGAATGGGCCAGTAGCTAACACTGATGCTAACTGGCGCTCAAGGTCGAGCAGACAGCGGCACTCAGCTCAGAGCGCAGCCGAGCCCAGGACTCTGATAGTGGGGGACTCCATAATCAGAAACATTAGCAGCAGTGATACAACTACATGCTGCCTTCCACAAGCAACAACTTCTGATGTAAACAGGGAACTTCAGAACATTCTGATGAAACATAAGACTGCAAATCGACTCATCATACATGTGGGGAAGAATGATATTCATAAAGAGCAGTCAGAACTCCTTAAGAAGGATTTCAATGAACTTTTTGAAACACTTAAAAGACTGAAAGTTCAAACATTCATCAGTGGACCTCTCCCAGCAAGAGGAACAAACAGGTTTTCACGGTTGCTTGGGCTTAATACATGGCTGCAAAAAACCTGCAATATAAAAGGAGTGAACTTCATTGACAATTTCAATCTTTTCTGGAGTCAGAGACAACTTTTTCATCGGGATGGCCATCACCCAAACAAACTTGGTTCAAGAGTGTTAAAGGACAATTTCTACTTCTCCCTCATACATCCTTCTGCAGTTTGTGCCAATCCAGTCAATCTGAACGGCACACACACACCTGGACACAGTATGAATGACCACGGGACTTCACTTCAGCAGCAAAATGGACATGCGGTTGACATATCACACAAGGACAATGATAACACCACTCCGCCACAACAACCTCTGCTCACGGACACAATCTCAGCTGAGCCCTGCCCACAGAGAGACTTATCAGAACTGCTTGAAGATTCAACACCCAATGACGACTTCCGGGAAAACAGCCAGGGAAGCCAGGACAGCATATCACAACCTCCTATAACACCAGAGCAACAGCCCCTTTCACCAGACACGTTATCTCTCTCTCCAGCATCGCCACTTCTGTGCTTCTCACAGAAAATGGAAGAACTGGTGCATGCTGGAACCAGACTATCCCACTCTTTTGCTGCGAGCCCCCAGATACCAACCAAAAAACGACAGGCACCATTACCACCCAAGCCTGCGGGCCCAGCTCGCCCTCCCCCTCCTCCTGTGAGAGCTCTTCGGCCTCTGCCACAACGCCAGGGCCCACACCCTCCTCCATCTGCTCGAGGTGAACCAAAAACAACTGATACCAGCTCTCAGTGATGTGTTTTGGGTCCCCGCTCTGATAACAGTAACTTTCTCAAATGTTTACAGAACAAGCGGGAACCCAGTGTGCCTGTATCTTTCTCTATTGCTGTTTTATTACAAGATAGAAAATCTAAGGCCTTCAAAAGCCGTGCAGCAAACCTAACTAATCTGGTGCCTATTACACGTCAAAGTAAGATTGATGTGGGGACAAAAAGTAAGACTGTTAAGTTAGCACTTTTAAACATTCGTTCACTTAAAAATAAATCACTTCTAGTCAACGATTTAATAACCACAAACAACCTGGATTTTATGCTTCTAAATGAAACCTGGCTAGAAGCCAGCTGCAGTGCAACAATCCTCAATGAAGCAGCCCCTCCTAACTTTACTTTTATGAGTGTCTGCAGAGCTGTTAAGAGAGGTGGGGGTCTAGCTGCTCTTTTTAAAGATATCTATCAATGTAAGCAAATATCATTTGGGAATTACCCTTCTTTCGAATATCTGGGTATTGTGTTGAAAGGTGCTCCACGCATTTTACTTATCATTATTTACAGGCCTCCAAAATACTCTCCAGCCTTCACTGAGGACTTTACAGAACTGTTATCAACAATTACCTCAGAGTTTGACTGTTTTGCCATTGCAGGAGATTTTAACATTCACATAGATTGTGCAGAGAACAATATGGCAGAAGAAATCAAAACTGTTTTAAAAACTTTTGATCTGACTCAGCATATACATGGACCCACACACAATCGTGGACACACTCTAGATTTACTTATCAGTAAGGGTCTAAACATTTCATTAATTGTTATTAAGGATGTAGCACTGTCTGATCATTTCTGTATTTTCTTTGATATATTGATCTCTCCTGCCACTGAAGCTAGATCTGTGTCTGTCAAGAAGAGATGCTTAAATGAGAACACTAGTGTACTATTTATGAAGGCTATATCCTTAACACCAAGCATATCTGCAGACTCTGTTGATTTTCTCCTTGATTCTTTTAACTCAAAAGTTAAAGGTATAATTGATGATATTGCTCCTGTGAAAGTCAGGAAGAAGAGTGGCAGACAAAAAGCACCTTGGAGAAACTCAACAGCAGTGCAAAATATGAAAAGACAATGCAGAAAAGTAGAGCGCATGTGGCGGAAGACTAAACTTGTAGTCCATTATAACATCTACAAAGACAGCCTTCATGCTTTTAATATGGAACTAGGCAAAGCTAGACAGACTTTCTTCTCAAATATTATAAACAGCAATTTAAACAACACACGCACTCTTTTTGCTACTGTAGAGAGACTGACAAACCCTCCAAGCCAGATTCCCAGTGAAATGCTCTCAGACAACAAGTGCAGTGAGTTTGCTTCTTTCTTCTCTGAGAAAATCAGTAATATCAGAAAGGTGATCAGCACATCCTTGAGTTGCACTGAGGTCAGACAGATCAAACCACCTGAGAAATTAGTTACTATGTCTGATTTCAAAGAAATTGATGGCAAAATTTTGGAAGAAACTGTACAGCACCTTAAAACATCAACCTGTGCTCTTGATACACTTCCCACATCATTTTTCAAAAGTGTGTTAAACAGTTTAGAAGCAGATCTTCTAGAAGTGGTAAATGTCTCACTTCGCTCTGGGAGTTTTCCAAACTCCCTGAAAACTGCAGTTGTCAAGCCCCTCCTGAAAAAGAGCAATCTGGATAAGACCATATTAAGCAACTATAGACCGATCTCAAATCTTCCTTTCATAGGCAAGATCATTGAAAAAGTTGTCTTCAATCAGCTGAACAAATTCTTGAGCTTGAATGGATCCTTTGACAATTTTCAGTCTGGTTTCCGACCGCACCACAGCACAGAGACAGCCCTCATAAAGATAATAAACGATATTCGCTTAAATACTGATTCAGGCAAATTATCAGTGCTGGTACTACTTGACCTTAGTGCTGCATTTGACACTGTCGATCATAACATACTTCTTGACAGGCTGGAAAACTGGGTGGGGCTTTCTGGGATAGTCCTAAAATGGTTCAGGTCATACTTAGATGGGAGAGGTTATTATGTGAGTATAGGAGATCATAAGTCTGAGTGGACATCCATGACATGCGGAGTCCCTCAAGGCTCGATTCTTGCGCCACTCCTGTTCAACCTGTATATGCTCCCAATGAGCCAAATAATGAGAAAGAACCAAATTGCTTACCACAGCTATGCAGACGACACACAGATCTACTTAGCCCTATCGCCTAACGATTATAGCCCAATTGACTCCCTGTGCCAATGCATTGACGAAGTCAACAGTTGGATGTGTCAAAACTTTCTTCAGTTAAACAAAGACAAAACTGAAGTCATTGCGTTCGGAAACAAAGATGAAGTTCTCAAGGTGAACGCATACCTTCACTCTAGGGGTCAAACAACTAAAAATCAAGTCAGGAATCTCGGTGTGTCACTAGAGTCAGACCTTAGTTTCAGTAGTCATGTCAAAGCAATAACTAAATCAGCATACTATCATCTGAAAAATATTGCAAGAATTAGATGCTTTGTTTCCAGACAAGACTTAGAGAAACTTGTTCATGCTTTCATCACCAGCAGGGTGGATTATTGTAATGGACTCCTCACTGGCCTTCCCAAAAAGACCATAAGACAGTTGCAGCTCATACAGAACGCTGCCGCCAGGATTCTGAGCAGAACCAGAAAATATGAACATATCACACCAGTCCTCAGGTCTTTACACTGGCTCCCAGTTAAATTTAGGATTGATTTTAAAGTATTATTACTGGTATATAAATCATTCAATGGCCTAGGACCTCAATACATTGCAGATATGCTCACAGAATATAAACCCAACAGATCACTCAGATCATTAGGATCATATCAGCTAGAAATACCAAGGGTTCACTCTAAGCATGGCGAGTCCGCTTTTAGCTATTATGCCAGCCGCAGCTGGAACCAGCTTCCAGAGGAGATCAGACGTGCTCCTACTGTAGTCACTTTCAAATCCAGACTCAAAACACATCTGTTTAGCTATGCATTTACTGAATGAGCACTGTGCCACTGTTCGTCCGAATGTTTGTACTGTATTTTATTCTATTTTTCTAAACTGTTTTAATTATTCTTATTTCTTTTATTATTTTAATTTCTTCTATGTAAAGCACTTTGAATTGCCATTGTGTATGAAATGTGCTATATAAATAAACTTGCCTTGCCTTGCCTTGCCTTGCCTATTTTCCCCTTTCATTGTGACGCAAAAATGATTTGGGGCATGTAGTAAAAACAGACAAGTATTCCCCCTTTTTTACATAAGAGAATAAATAAATTGTCATTGTGATTTTACAGAATATGGCAGGAGATTTTAATACAGATGAGGGTCCATCTACCTCCACACAGAATCTTAGCAGTGTAAGAAATGTTCTGCAGTTCTCCTTCCTCATTTAAATATTTGGTCTGTGTTTGTATTACAGACTTTATCAGTCATGTTTAATTATTCTGTCTTTCTAGTTGCCTGCCAAAGAGCTGTATAAGGTCCACCTTCAAAAGCAAATCAGAAAAAGTGACATGGAGATGGACCTTATACAGCTTCAAATGGAGGAGAAAAGGCTTAACCTAAAAAAGGCCAGACTTGAAACTGAATTTCTGGAGCACCAGCTTAAGGTGGGAAACAGTATGTGAACATTAATCTGTCATTTGTTGTTGAATGAAATCTAAAGCAATAAATACAAATGTCTTTTGTTACAGGAAATAAAGAAACAATGAACAACACTTGACTGTTAACAGGGGCCCGTTCTTCATACGTCGCTAACTCAGTTAGCTGGATTTAATTGTTGGCGATTTGGCATGATCTTGGATTGTTTGGTTCTTCGACGCTCATCCTGGACTTGCTGTCATAGCAACAGGTGCGCAAGCTTAAACCTGCTCGGGAGCAGGCTTATTTCATGTTAACAGGATTAGACTGCGGCTTCATAAGTGGAGCTGATATGGGAAGTCCAGCGCAGCGCGATAGTGCACTTTCTGAGATATATATTTTTTCTCGTGACTTGTGAGATTGTCATTTACATTATTAATTTGTTGGAAACGCACATTTATTTCCGACTTGTCGGAGTCGGGCTTTAACTACAGCACAAACTGTTTGCATTGCCCTAAGATTATTTACGAGTGGCTCTTTCATTTACACTATTGGAGATGCGGAGAACTTGATGGAAAGTGCTGTCTGTCGTGTCATTCGGAGTTTACCTGGCGCTTTTAGGTTTAAAAAACAGTTTTAGGTTTTTTTGTGGCATTTCCAAGCCAAGCCACTTAAGACCCGATGTTGTAAAGCAGTTTTTTTTAGGCTATCATAATTTTTTATGAAGATCATGCAATCATGACCATGATTACAGTAGCCTATATGTCACTCAGGCTTCACTAACGTGATTGGTAGACTATAGGCTAGATCATAGATTGCCATCAAGGCCTCAATGAAGGGGATTATGTGAACAGAAAGAGGGTTCACAATGTAAATGTGCAGCCCAATTACTATTGTGATTCTTAATATTCCAGATTAGTAATATTATATTGTCGTGTATATTTTTCCCTAAACCTATTACCTGGCTCTATCTTTTGGGTCTCGTCCTAAACGTCCCCACTTTATAGATCACCGGACTACCTGGCTCTATCTTTTGGGTCTCGTTCCTGACGTCCCCACTTTATAGATCACCTGTAACTGACTATCTGGCTCTATCTTTTGGGTCTCGTTCCTGACGTCCCCACTTTATAGATCACCTGTAACTGACTATCTGGCTCTATCTTTTGGGTCTCGTTCCTGACGTCCCCACTTTATAGATCACCTGTAACTGACTACCTGGCTCTATCTTTTGGGTCTCGTTCCTGACGTCCCCACTTTATAGATCACCAGCTTTCTGACTCGATTTCCCTAAACTAGTTTTCTTTCTAACTTAGCTTCCTACCTAAACTAGCTTCCTGCGCAGGAATAAATTGACAAACAGACCTGCAAATGTTCTTTAAATGCTTTAATCATGGCCAGGAGATCTTCCCGAGCAGTTCTCAGGGAATCTCTCCCAAAAAACAAGGCCGGAGGATCTCAGACAAATTCCATTGAGAATCCCACCGAAAAATACATATACAACAGTTTTTATAGAATCAGGGTATGGCATAAATTTCATGCTGCATTACATAATTTCCCCACCATTTGATTGGTTCTTCATATGCAAACCCCTCTGTTACTAGGTAAAGCAAACTCTGATCTTGTGATTACTTATCACAAGGTTTTAAAGATGACTTAATTTGTTCTAACAGACTTGTCTAGTTTCACTTCCCATAACTATGTTATTTTTACCCATAGACACATACTCAAAATCACAAGTTTTTCCCCAAAGAGTTTTGACACATTAAAAGCATATGAATGTTATTCCTGCAAGAAAAACAAATGTTAGTTGATTAATTAACGTTGATTAATTAAAATCCACCACAATTCCCCTCTCTGGTCGTAATCAAACACGACCAAATACCTGGATTTTTAATTACTCTAATGAATTATTCCATACCCGCCTGATTTACCTGCAATCTAATTTACCTTTACCATATCATCCCATTATAAGTCAGTGACTATAATACCACCTGATATCTCTAATCCTACCATGTTCCATCTTTTACTCTATAATACCTGTCAAATATTCCTTCAATCAACATCCTAAGTTGTAATGAAAATACAACCAATTTACAATGTTACCACATATACATACCATCTTCTCATCTTTTTCCCAACATTCTATCTTCAATCAATCTAATTCTATCTTTAGTAAAACACTAAACATACCATAGTACATTGCCTTTATAACTTTAGTAGACCTTGAGTCAAGTTTAATTATCATCTTTCTCATTATTCATTTTTGAATCGCATTGATCTATTAGGCCTTTAACAGGCTGATACTGCTGATTAACCATTTTTCTTAGCTTTTAATTCAAGCAGGTGATTGTTTTACTTAGTAAGATCTATTTAAGGATCTGTGTAATAAAATCTAACCAACAAAGTTCTATAATCTTTCATTTTTATCCTTAACAAAAATATCAATAATTGTATTATTTTGTTTCAAACAATGTCATTACTTTAAAATTAACCCAAGCTCTTGCCATGATAATAGCTTTAGCTACTGATATGCCATTTAATCATTAATTACCTATCCTAAAATCCTATTTTTTCCAGAATTAACTGATGGACATAACATGTCCTGCCTCTATTTGTTTGCAATGCGGAATAGCTCATAATGGATCCATTGATCCAGATAATTAAATCTGTAATTTCATTCTGAATTAAGAAAGCTTTTTAGAATTTTGCTTTATGAGCAAATATTCTATTTCACTGAAATGTCTTTTAAAATTAACTGTTTAGATTCATTTTAGTTTAAATTTAACATGTTTGAGTTACATTGTTCTTGGTCTTGGTTTTAACTTTGTGCCCCCTACATAATAATTTTAACATGTTGAAGACCTTTCTCAACAAAACAATTTCATATTTCATTTCTGGAAGCCGGGCTAAATAAGCAAGCACTGTTACTGTATTCCTAGATAGACTAGACCCACAGTCACCTCTCAGATATCAAATACAGACATTAGACAATACATGAAAGGAACATTTCAATAATCACACTGGTAACTTCTTTAACTAATAATAATTCAGAAATTAAATATGTTTCCCAAAATCAATCTCCTTTTGAAAGTTTTTCTTTTGCTATTTTAACAAATGGAAAAATATTTAATGTAGTCATTAATTAATCGCTATAGAAGTTTATCCAATTATCTATTCGGACCTAAGTCCGGCAAAGTAACTTATCCTCCATTCTCTCTTATTAGAGAACAACTATTACACTATTAATTAATCTATGATATCTGAATTAGGGTTCTAAAAACCCTCAAGTTTCTTCAAAAATAGTTCCTAGATTATTTATTATTTTTACAGTAATGTACCTATTTAGAGTCCCTATACTCTACAGAATTAAGAGATTTTCCTCTTTCTAATTTACATATACCTGAAATATTTTCAAATTCATCAGTAATTGTTCAAATCATGAGATCTAAATACTCAGTACAGTACAGTTCGATTGAACAAAATACAACATCAATAAACATCACACAAAATTAATTATCATGCTAAACTTAAACCATTAGTTGGTCCACATCTTCCTCCAGATGTGTTGATCATCTCGTTGCCCCATGGACGTTCCATCTTCACCACTTGACGCTGTGCGTTGTCGTTGGTGTTGACGCAGGCGTTTGCGTTTCGTTTGCTGAGGGCTGGTTGGTGTAGTTTAAGTCGAGATGCTTGGACGGAGGTGTCACTGCACCCCAGATGGGACCTTGTTTGTGGAGTGAACCATTTCCTGGCTGCTTTCACCTGTGAATGGAGATCTTAAGTATTTTTGTTAATTACAACATAATTTATCATGTCGCCAGACTCATCTGCTTGTCTGGCCGGTCGTCCTTTTTTGATGAGACCTGTAAAACTTCATGTTAAACAGTAACAAAACAATATTTCATACATTTGGAACAGAATCAGTTCTGTTCGATGAGATCCATCATGACATCCTGTAAAAAGTAAAAAGTTAAGTATGGGGTGGACAGGGCAAGCTTGCTTGCTCTCTGCCTTCCCAAAGTTATACGCTGCACAGGTGTGGCATTGTTTATTTCTGCCATAACAATAAACCCAGACCAGGATAGTTAGTCAAAATCATCCATGGTCGTTGTTTTGTTGGGCATATTTTAACCTGTGTATCGTATTTTATAAATTTAGATACAGCTGTTTTGATTGACATAATTTATTTGTCTTTGAACACCATATTTCACACACTCACTTTCACACACTTTCACACACCCCTCTCTGGCCAGAGATTCATACATTCTTGTCTGCCATAGCAGTTTATGAACTGAATGGGGAACATATATTAGGAGTGGAATACCACTAAATCTGAACGGTAACAAAGTTCGACGACGACAGAAACTACTGAACGTAGACACACTGTGGCATTCCCCTTGCAACAGTGTCTGAACGTTAGGATATCAATTTTCATTTGTCTGATGTAGTCGCTATGTGATTGAGTTTACACAGTGGACGTAAACCTAGCTTTTCAAAAATCAAATAGATTAAACACTTTTAAATAGTAATCGTATAGACTTACAATTGCAGTTGAGAGAATCCGTTTTAATTTCTCAAATGCAATTTGTCATTCATTGCACAATTTCAATTTTCCAAACTTTTTGTTGTTGCTCATAAGCTATTTAAAAGAAGATTTGGAAATCTTCACACAATCTTTGAACAATTGACAAAAAGAAAATAACATTTATAACATTTATATCTCGTATCCATGATGATGACAGCATGTGATTTCAAAAGTTTAGAATTAGAAAACATTGTTTCTATTGAATCTAGAAAATTACCTTTAAATGAAATGGAGTGACCAATATTTTTGCTTTTCTAGTCATAATTTCTCTTTAGACTCCTTGTGGCCTATATTGTATTTTTCTTTTCCATAGAATTCTGCATAGTCAATCTTTTACATAACTCTCACTGCCATATCCAGCCTCAGTTTTAACTGAGTGTTAACTTCCGCTATTGAACTTCCTGCAGAAGGGCTGTTACTGACTGGTACCTACTGAAAGCAGATTCATAGAGTTAGTTTAAACAGAGAAGAATATGAAGAAATATGAAGAATTGCTGAAACCAGTGGATAATCAAAAACAATCAAGTTAATAATAACTAAATTTGAAACGGTCTCTGTAGTGACTTCAGGCTGATACATTGGATCGTCAGGCTGTGATGGCACTCTCATCGGTCTGGCTTTTGCATCTCCTGCCACAAAATTTCATAATGCATGGCAAAATTGTCTTTAGGAAAAGTCTCAAGTGAATTGTCACCTTTGCAGGCTGAATCAGTCTCCCCATTCTGACCCCTCTCAGAAGTGTCAACTTCCTCTTTCAGGAGGGCGGCTGCAGGCCCCACTTCCTCTTTTATTTTTCTGCAGTCATCCCACTTTTCAAGGCAGCTGTCTGAAATCTTGAACACTCAGAGAACCGCAAAAATCAAATTAAACAGCTTAATTTCCAAAAGTCTCTTCTGGTTTACAACACAGCAATTCTTCAATTTATTAAAAAGCTTAGTCCTTCATTGCGGAAATAAGCAAGCACTTCTTCTTTGCAAAGACGCAGGAAAAAGCAGGAAAACTCCTCTAATTAATACAGTGTATAATGTAAACAAAAATAATTCTTTCTTTTCTCTTTTACCAGAAACCAAAATAAAATGACTGTAAGATGTCAGTTATGTGCTTGTTCAAATCACAAATCATTTTTAAAGTTGGTCACCCAATCTCATTCTCATACTATGCACAATGCACAAAAATTATCTTAGTTAACCATAAACCATTGACTCTTAGAATCTCTGCAATGGATCAGTTTTTCACACTGTCTCCCACAAGGGATAACGGGATACAAATTCTAAACGCCTTCATATAGAAAGTATAATATTTAAACACGTGCAGTTAATATCTTATTATTTATTCATTCACTTTAAGAGCAAAAGCAGAGAATTGCTTAAATTCTATTGCTCAGTTTTATATATCTCATCTACTTTAATAAATCAAAGTCTAACTCATAAAAGTTTCTTCATTACTCAAAATTTTCTAATTATCACAGAATGCATATTCCTATTATTATGACTTATAATTTTAACAATTTCTTCAATTTTTTTTATCTATTGATCTTATTTCAACATTTCAACATTTCTCTCTTTATCTTTCTTTATTAACCTTTCTTTAATTCAATCAAAATCAAAGTCTGTTCAAACAAAACTTCAAACAAAAAGCAAGTTTCATTACTACAGCATCTCAGGGTATTTTCCCCTCCTGGATCTGGTTTCCTGCATGACAAGTTGCTATTTGCAGAACAAAGTTTCATCAACAGCTTTCTAGGCGCACTCTCAAAAACAACAACAAATAAAATACTCAACATATACTAATTTGGTTGAATTTAACCATAATCATTGCTCTTATTAGCAAAGGTAAAACTCTTTTTTTTTTTTTTTTTAATCCTCAAATCTTTTAGATGTGATTACCAGTTTTCTTCAAAATTTTACTTAACAGAATTAGCCAATTTTTAATTAAACCTTTTAATTAATTTAGAAGCATTTTAAAGGAAAAATGTCAAGTCTGTTGTCCTACCTTAATACTTTAGGTCCTTTTAGCCCGACTGGAATGGTCCCTCTGTCGAACAGGGTTCTGCAGTCTGGCAGAGTGAAGACAACGTGGTTCCTCGCTCCCTGTCCATCCGACAGAGGGAGAATTCCGAGGACTCCTGGATCTGGCCCGCCAAAATGTCGTGGATATTTTTCCCTAAACCTATTACCTGGCTCTATCTTTTGGGTCTCGTCCTAAACGTCCCCACTTTATAGATCACCGGACTACCTGGCTCTATCTTTTGGGTCTCGTTCCTGACGTCCCCACTTTATAGATCACCTGTAACTGACTATCTGGCTCTATCTTTTGGGTCTCGTTCCTGACGTCCCCACTTTATAGATCACCTGTAACTGACTATCTGGCTCTATCTTTTGGGTCTCGTTCCTGACGTCCCCACTTTATAGATCACCTGTAACTGACTACCTGGCTCTATCTTTTGGGTCTCGTTCCTGACGTCCCCACTTTATAGATCACCAGCTTTCTGACTCGATTTCCCTAAACTAGTTTTCTTTCTAACTTAGCTTCCTACCTAAACTAGCTTCCTGCGCAGGAATAAATTGACAAACAGACCTGCAAATGTTCTTTAAATGCTTTAATCACGGCCAGGAGATCTTCCCGAGCAGTTCTCAGGGAATCTCTCCCAAAAAACAAGGCCGGAGGATCTCAGACAAATTCCATTGAGAATCCCACCGAAAAATACATATACAACAGTTTTTATAGAATCAGGGTATGGCATAAATTTCATGCTGCATTACATAATTTCCCCACCATTTGATTGGTTCTTCATATGCAAACCCCTCTGTTACTAGGTAAAGCAAACTCTGATCTTGTGATTACTTATCACAAGGTTTTAAAGATGACTTAATTTGTTCTAACAGACTTGTCTAGTTTCACTTCCCATAACTATGTTATTTTTACCCATAGACACATACTCAAAATCACAAGTTTTTCCCCAAAGAGTTTTGACACATTAAAAGCATATGAATGTTATTCCTGCAAGAAAAACAAATGTTAGTTGATTAATTAACGTTGATTAATTAAAATCCACCACAATATCAAATTAAAACAAGTAATAAAAACTCAGTGAGTGTTTTAGCGCAATTTTCTGACGTCATGGGATCACAACACTAAGAGATAGTAAATCTTTTCCTGGATTTTTTTTGTGCATTCCTGAGATTAGACCTTCCTTAACATAATGCCGAAAACCCGAAGTCTCGAGGTGGTCTGGTTGAGGAGTAGATAGAAGTGCAAGATTAGTGCGCACAGACAGAACAGAAATCATGAGTTAACAATCGCAATTTTGTCCGGTGGAAAATTGCGCTAAAAAGGCAGGTGACTAAAATCTTCCATATCACAAATGTGAAAGCAAAATGGCCAGGATCTGTGCATGACTTAAAGGAGAACTTGGTAACTTTTTTAACTTAATAAAACTGTCTAGAATTCATTTGGATGGTTAAACAACCTGTTCTGGTGATATTGGTGACTTTCCCCGCTCCCCCCAGCGTTCCCAGGCGGAAAACCAACCTTGCAACTTGGGGACTACCGTCCCGGCAAGATAGAAATTGGAAGTCTTGTGAGAAGCGAGAACGAGAACGAGAACGAGCGCGAAACACGAATTGCTTTACGGCAATTCGACATAAACACACACGCATGTATGATGTATTACCAGATTACCCACCTCGGTAGACATAGCTCCACACGATACAGTTGGCTTGCTCCGATCAAAACAAACGCACATGAGCAGCGGTAGAGAGGGGGAGGAGGCCGCCGCAAGTGAGTTTTTTACGACCGTGTTGTGAAATATACACACCCCCCACAGCTGTAGGGGGAGCTCGTGGGGAAAACATGCGACAACAAAAGGAAAAATCAGCGAAGAAGTGACTAGAGTTCGCTAGAGTTGCCGAGTTCTCCTTTAAGAATTTTCAGAGATTCACATTTATGCACATTATTTGAAAGTGGTAAGGTAAGTGGTACGTGGTAAGTGGTAAATGCTGATCCTAACAGAACTGCATTTTTTTCATAGGTGATTATGACATGTTCCTGCCTGCAGACAGGTGTTTTATGACCCCATTCCCTGACCCAAACCAGTTACAATGCAGCTCTTGCCAGAACAAGGGCACACAATGAAATGATCTTTGGCTAACTAAAGGGAAGATTACAGTGTCTGAAAAGTCTGAGGGTTGCACACCTGACAGGGCCTGTGACATTGTTGCATATTACACAACATTGACAAAAAAACAACACTTTTCATTAAATGTTTAATAAAAGACAAATATGCTTAGTTCCTTGAGTTTTATTTCAATTGTTCTTTGTAAAGAAAAGCCAGTGGTCAAGTGCTTGCAACAAGAAATATTAGACACATGCCTTATGCAACAAATAAAAAGGAAAAGTTGGCTATACACTGCCCACCTGTAGGCCTATGTCTCCTCTGTCTGTGCAGACTCTTCTGTGGGCCTTTCTGTAGATGTGGAATCCTGCAACTTATATTGCAGCCATAAAGCATACAAGTATAAATTAAGTAAAGTTATTTATGCACTTGCAGGTAGGCTAGTTCCTCCATATGACAGTTATCTGAGAGGGTTTATTCACTGTCCAGTGCAATGGAAACAAATGGACATTACAAAGTCTTATACTTTCTTTCCTTTGGAAAGTTAGAAAATATCCACTTACTGCACGTTTCAGCCACCACTTTCTTGGGAACAGATACAAGTGTTGGTGTATTGTGTAAAAGTGCACAAAAGAGGAAAACAGAATGTCATTAAAATGAACTACACTCGGAGAAAATGTGATCAATAACTCATGGCAAAATATTTTTACATTAACATAAGTTTATCAGTTTTCACTTTCACAAGTCAAAGCAATTCATCATTACTCAAGATTTAACAGTTGAAATGACTATACGGCCTTAATTTTATGCAGTAAAAATTATTTGAGAGTGTAGGCTACTAAGATTTTTTATTTTTTTCTCAGCCTTTTTCTTGGTTGCTTTTATAAACAGAGAACCATTTATTTAACAGTGCCTTTTATAAAAGAGACTATAATATAACAAAAAATTACCATTATGTAGAATATTTTTGTACTTCACTTTTATTTGTTCCCATGTTCTAGTGTGGTGACTCTGACATTACAATGAACAAAGTAATTTTATTAAAATATTAATTATTAAAATACAAATAATTATTAAAATACAAAAATATAGGCTATTAAGTGATAAAAACATCTAACATGGCCACTTCTAACGGATTTAAATTGTCTACAACTTTTTGCCAGCCCTCTCTCCTGGCTTTTGCAGACTTTGAGGTGTTCCCTGGCGTTTTGATTAAACATTAAAATTCAGAATAAACTTCGACTATTAGTTCTTGCTCTGCTGAGGTCTCAGGAGAAAAACTGAGCGCGCTCTTTGGCCACGCTGAGCAGCCAATAGCAGCGTTGCTGATCAATGTTTCTACTATCGATACATATCCCCTTTTTAACCAGCGCATGAACGCACAATTATCTCAGATAACTCCATCCAGCTATACTAATCATATCCGGCAAGTGGGTTCGAAGAACCTAATTAGCCAGATCATGATTAGCATGATGATTTCATCTTGGATGTGTAATTTGATCTCGGATGTTTTAAGCAACGTACGAAGAACGGGCCCCAGGTTTTAATTAAATTGATTTTGGCAAATCATGTCTCGTACCACCCTGCCATCTCTTTGGTCTACTGGGTTCACTGGGGGTTCCTCTTGGCCATATTCATCAAGAGAAGGGGGGGCCCTCTCACCTCTCAGTGTGGCAATGTTGTGAAGAACAACACAAGCAGCTGTGATGTCACATGACCTTTCTGGGCTGACCCTGAGCCCACGCAGGCACTGAAACCTTGCCTTCAGGATGCCTATGGTCATTTCCACCTTGACCCGTGTTCTGCTGTGGGCCAGGTTGAATTGTGCCTGTGGTCCAGGCTCAAGTTCAGGGTAGGGTGTCATCATATGGGGCAGACAAGGATACCCTCTGTCCCCCTGCAAGTAACCATTGAAGTGTCCTATAAAGGTAGTTAAAGTGTATAATTGCATAAAAAAAAACTATAAAAAAAAAAAACATTGTGTAAGGCAAAACATACCCTGTTGAAATTTGTGGCACAATGATTTTTATTTTTATTTTTTTATTTATTTATTTATATAGCACACATAATACAACAGACGTTGCCCAAGGTGCTTTACAGACAGTCAAATAAAACACTTAATTAAAACTATACATACCAACAAGCAATAGAAAGTAAAACATAAGACAGGAGACAGCTACATACTATATCACTTTCACACAAAGGGCCAAGCCACTTCAGACTGCACCCCATGCTACGTCTAATAAATAGGTTTTTAACAACGACTTAAAAACAGCCAACGACTTTGCTGATCTGACAGAGTGTGGGAGGTTATTCCACAGTGTAGGACCGACTCGAGAAAACGCTCTGTCACCTTTACGTTTAGAATTTGTTCTGACCGTCACAAGGAGATTTAAATTTTCCGATCTCAATGACCTAGACGGAATGTATACAGACAACAACTCAGAAAGGTATGGTGGTGCCAAATTATGTAGTGCTTTAAAAACCAAAACAATGATCTTGTAATGCACTCTATACTCGACTGGCAGCCAATTTAAGGATCTCAATAATGGTGTAACATGATCCGTTTTCTTCGCTGACTTAATCAATCTGGCTGCAGCATTTTGTATGTTTTGCAGGCGTGCCAGAGCTTTTTTGTCAATCCCAGCATACAGTGAATTACAATAATCCATTCTCGAGAAAACGACCGCAGAAATTGCTCTCTCAAAATCTGTTGGAGATAAAAATGGTTTGGTTTTTGCTAAAAGCTTTAAATGAAAAAAACTAGATCTAACCACCGAATTTATTTGTTTATAATAATAATAATAATAATAATTCATTACATTTATATAGCGCTTTTCTCGACACTCAAAGCGCTTTACATAGATGGGGGAATCTCCTCAACCACCACCAATGTGCAGCATCCACCTGGATGATGCGACGGCAGCCATATTGCGCCAGAACGCCCACCACACACCAGCTTACTGGTGGAGAGGAGACAGTGATGAAGCCAATCAGTATATGGGGATGATTAGGAGGCCATGATGGACAGAGGCCAAGGGGCAAATTTGGCCAGGATGCCGGGGTTACACCCCTACTCTTTCGAAAGACATCCTGGGATTTTTAATGACCACAGAGAGTCAGGACCTCGGTTTAACGTCTCATCCGAAGGACGGAATCCATCTTTAGCTCAGAATCCAAGATAAAACCAAGGCTTTTAACCTTTTCAGAGATTGCAACTGCCAGAGGGGTATCTTTTAGTCGCTCGGACACTAAGTGGGACTTTGGGCCGAAAACTATAACCTCCGTTTTCTCTTCATTTAGTTTTAAAAAAATTGCTGCCAGCCAGTCTTTCACCTCCTGAATACAGGCTAATAGGTTACCGAAAGTATTACTGTTTGATTGTTTTACCGAAAAATAAATCTGTACGTCATCCGCGTAGCAGTGAAAAGACATAATGTGTTTCCGAAAAATAGACCCAAGGGGTAGCATATACAAAGAGAATAAAATAGGAGCTAAAATCGAACCCTGGGGAACCCCACACAACAACAGAGACCTTTGGGACATACAATCATTTACACACACAGAAACAGATCTATCAGCAAGATATGAATTAAACCACTTAAGGACATTTCCCTTTAGGCCAGCCCAAGCCTCTAGACGCTGCAGCAAAATATTGTGGTCCACCATATCGAAAGCAGCGCTGAGATCAAGAATCATCAATACAGAGTTTTCCCCTTTGTCCAAAGTCAAGAAAATGTCATTAAGCACCTTCACCAGTGCTGTCTCAGTGCTATGCCTGGACTTAAATCCAGATTGAAACACCTCAGTTATGGAGTTCAACCACAGGTGGTCTTGAACTTGCTTAAAAACAACTTTTTCAAGCACCTTAGCCAAAAATGGCAGATTTGAAATCGGCCTAAAATTTTTTGGGTCGTCCATAGGGAGGTTTGGCCGTTTTAACAAAGGAGACACAACAGCATGTTTAAAATCAATTGGACAGATACCCTGACTAAGGCATTTGTTGATTAAGTTCAATATATTAAGATTCACGGTATCTATGATCTGCTTAAAAAGCCGAGGTGGTATGATGTCTTCTTTTGAAGAGGATGGTTTCAAGTGTGCAATAATATCTGCTAAAGCAGATCGAGTCAGAGGATAGAAATCGCTCCACTCCCTAGGAGAAGTCAATGGTGACGGAGAGGGAGCATCAGTCCCTACCTGTGGTATATGAGCCCGGAGGTTCTCAACCTTCCCTCTGAAAAAATTTTGAAACTCTTCACAGGTGATAGTTAAGGAGTCCGGATGCAAATTTTGTAAAGGATTTATAGCCGCATTGATTGTGTCAAATAACACTTTGGGATTATTCGCATTCTTTAAAATAGTCTCAGAAAAAAATTTGTGCTTAGCGTCCTTTGATCCCTGCTGAAATGTAACCAAAGATTCTCTGAACAAGTCGTAATGCACTTGAATTTTAGATTTTCTCCATCTCCTCTCCGCCTGCCTAGACAGTCGTCTCAGGGTACGAATGTCATCATTTACCCATGGCGGGGCAGTATGATTGGTCTGTTTAACTGTGAGCGGGGCAATAACGTCAAGAATTTCAGAGCAGACAGATTTGAATTGCAAGAGATGTTCATCAACACTTAAAGAGCAGAGTGCAGTTTCAGAGCATGTGGTTGCATACTTTCTGTCATAGAGTTCTGTAAACTCACCACTCGTCGCTGAAGTTATTTTTCTAACCCACTTTTTTGTCCGAGGCCTCATTAAAGTCTTTGCTATACACAGATTAAAAAACACTGATTTATGATCTGAGAAAGGCACTTCATCAACATTTAAGTCATGAATGGGCAGGTTATGAGATAAAACCAGATCCAACATGTGACCCAATCTATGAGTAGGCCCATTTACCCATTGTATTAAGTCATACGAGTCCATCACATTCACAAACTCCTTTGAAACTGCATCCTTAGCACAGCAGAGATGTACATTCAAGTCCCCAAGGATTACAAAACGATCAAACTGCGTTGTCAGTCTGCCTAAAAGATCTGAAATTTCCGAAATGAAATCTTTGTTTGCCTTGGGAGGGCGATACACCAGTGCAATAGTAATAGGATTTGTTGACATAATCTGAAACACTTGGAACTCAAAGCTATTGTAACGGGCCAGCACTATTTGTTGACATCTAAAATCATCCTTAAAAATAGTCATAATGCCACCTCCACGCCCGGTTTCTCGCGGTGTGTTAAAGTACAAACAGTCTTGCGGCAAAAGTTCTGACATCGGTGAAACATCTCCTACCTTCAACCACGTCTCAGCCAAAAACAAGAAGTCCAGCTTGTTTTCCACCATAAAGTCGTTCAGGATAAAGGTTTTGTTTCCAACCGCCTGTACATTAAGTAACGCCATGTTCAATCGGGCTTCGCTGCTGGTCGTCTGCTGCTCACGGCATAGGGGCCGAAGATTTTGCTGGTTAACCCTTCTCTCGTAGACCCGAACCACCGCGGTGCGGCCAGGAGCAGCCACTTTTTCGGGGATAGCCGGCACAAGCCAACTACCCACAGCTTCCCACGACCGCCAAGTGATTTTCTGCCCCTTCACCGTAGTTTGACTGGAGGACCCAATACAGTTTCGAGCTCCAAAAATCCGCTTTAATCTGATAATAATTCCGCCACGCTTCCCACGCTTTCTGCCGCGTCTGCATCGTTTAGCAACGAAGGGAAATCGCCGCAGACAGCACGGAATATCCTCCAGAAGTGGTGGTGGAGGAAGATGCGAATCTTTATAGTCATTTTTAAAAAAGGTCTCAACCGAAGCTTGGATGGATAATAGCTGAGAACGGTCATAGACCAGCAAAGAGGAGGTATGTTGAAAGAAACCCGATATTAGCAATAACATAAACACTAAAACATAGACAGACAACGCTACAGGTAGACGGCATGCCACATACACTGGCGCCATCTTTCAATCCCAATGATGTCTCCCTAAACATTCTGGCATCATATACAGACCCTGGCCATTTGGCTTAAACATTAGTGATGAGGTGGGTTGCATCACATATTACCTAGTTAGTGGGGACCAGTAATGAGGGTGATTTAATGGTTTATACACCCAAACATTTAGCACCCAAAAAATCTATTGTCACCTGCACATTGATGATATGGATTGACTTCCTATTAACATAGTCTCCTTCATTGACTGAAGGAGCTTTAATGGGAATGTGGGTTCCATCAATGCACCCAATCACATTTGGGAACCCTGAAATTGAAAGTTATATAATTAGAAACATTTAAAATTATTGTGACTGTATACAGTATGGATATTAAGTAGTGCTATGTAACTAAAATGGTCTGTCATAGAATATCATAGAACGGACAAACCCACCACTCTGTGGAATTCCTCTTAAATGACCCTCAGTGGTTTATGGCCAGGGAACTGCACAAAAGTGTGTAGGAACCGTTTGAGTGCAATGCATACTGTACGAACAGCCCTACACACAGTTGCCTTTCCCACATGCTCTGCATCGCTTATTGTATACAAAAAACTCCCCGTCGCAAAAAAGCGAAGGGCAATGCACAAAATGTGCTCCGTGTTAAGCGCTAATCCGCGATGTGTCACGTTTGCTATGTATGGTTTCAAAATCTTCGTTAAATAAATTAACGATTCTTTTGAAAAACGGTAACGCTCCTGCAAATATTCATTTGGATACGAAAACACATCGATACGTGGTCATATCACCCTCTCACGGCGGAAAAGATTTCGTATTATCTGTGCTTCCACATCCACTGGATCGTCTTCAAAAGGGAACGCCATGCTCCGTCACCTCTCTGAAACAAACTAACCCTGGAACATAACCTGCTCCGGAGCAGGTTAAGTTCAGAGAGTGAGTTGCTATGACTACTAACATACCCTGACAGTTACCTCTGTTTTTGGAACCGAAAGTTGAGGTTATCCGCTTACTTACTCTTAAACATACCTGGGTATGTCACATAGCCTGCTTTCTGGAATACCCCCCTGGAGTAATAAACACATTTTAATATAACAAACAAAAACAAAAAATGTATTGATGTGTGTGTGTGTCATGATTCCTGTCTTGTGTTCCCCTTGTCTTGTGTGGACTTGTTATTTCCTGTTCTGTGCCATGTTTTGTAGTCCTTTGTAGTTTTTCTTGTTTATTAGTCTTCCCAGGTGTTTCTTATTTACCACGCCCCCTTGTTATCTTGTTTAGCTTGTTTGCATTTGTATTTAAACCTCTGTGCTTCAGTTGTTGTTTGTCGGTCGTTGTAGCTGTTTCCATGTTCCTGTCCTGAGTTCCGTGTTCTGTTGTTTGTCTGGATTTCCTGTTTGTTTTATTAAATTAGTGCTTGCGTATGGATTCTCTCTCTGCTTCATCCTTGCCTCATCGTAACAGAACGACCGACCAAAGATGAATCCAGCAGCATTAAGGGGGAATCTCCAGCCAAGTAGGCGGCCACGCCTGATTCTGATTCCCAGGATGGCCGCCGCCATGACGCCTGAGTATCTCCAGCCAAGAAGGCAGCCACGCCTGATTCTTATCCCCAGGATGCCTGCCGCCATATCTGCCGAGCCGGAGCTTCTTCGCGTCATGCCTGCAAAGCCTGAGTCTCTTCGCGTCATGCCTGCAAATCCTGAGTCTCTTCGCGTCATGCCTGCAAATCCTGAGTCTCTTCGCGTCATGCCTGCAAAGCTTGAGTCTCTTCACGTCACTTCTGCCGATCCACAGACTGTTCACGTCACTTCTGCCGATCCAGAGACTGTTCACGTCACTTCTGCCGATCCAGAGACTGTTCACGTCACTTCTGCCGATCCAGAGACTGTTCACGTCACGTCTGCCGATCCAGAGACTGTTCACGTCTCGTCTGTTCCAGTGTCTCCAGACAAGATGGCCGCCACCGAGCCAGTGTCTTCGGACAAGATGGCTATCGCCGAGCCTGTGTCTGTTCCAAGCGTGCCGCACAAGCCCTGAAAAGTGAAGCCAAAACGTTTCGATCGCCCCCCGGTGACTGGTCCTAGTATAGGTCATAAGCCCCGCCTCCCCGTGTTATTCAACGGGATGTGAGACCAACTAAACAATTAAATTACACTTCAAATATCTTTTTCCAAAGGTGGTTTCTTTCATTTGCTGTCATTTTTATCACGCTGATGTAAGTTCAAGTGTCTGTTTCAAAAATAAGTTGGTTTTTAGTTAGTTACGTGATGCGGTAGTGTAACGTCATGATTGACAGCTGTGATTGACAGGTTCTCCGAACGAAGTAGTCACTGAAGCACCAACGGACATTTTTTCGGGATCTTCGGAGGACTGAGGAGATTGTATTTACTTTATTTTAACAAGCCTCTTGTCGTACTGCAATCAATTTTTAAAAAAGTGTGCAGAATTTTCCCTGAGGCGAGTGAGGGCGGAGCGTTGATTTCGCGGCTTTACTTCCTGCTCACTACTGCGCAGGTCTGGTCCCGAGATCGCTACTGCGCAGACTCAAGTTCCAATATGTCAGCGCCATATCGGGACTCTGGCGGCTTCAGTTCTCATCAATGGAAGAGAGTGAAGGGGCGTCGTCCATCTTTTTTTACAGTCTATGGTCTGTTCCAGTGTCCCCAGACAAGATGGCCACCGCTGAGCCAGTGTCTGTTCCAGTGTCCCCAGACAAGATGGCCGCCGCCGAGCCAGTGTCTCCGGACAAGATGGCCGCCGAGCCGGTGTGTGTTCCTGTTCCTGAACCTGTGTCTGTTCCAGTGTCTCCAGACAAGATGGCCGCCACCAAGCCAGTGTCTCCGGACAAGATGACCGCCGCCGAGCCTGTGTGTGTTCCTGTTCCTGAGCCTGTGTCTGGTCCAGTGTCTCCAGACAAGATGGCCGCCGCCGAGCCGGTGTCTGTTCCTGTCCCTGAGCCGGTGTCTGTTCCTGTCCCTGAGCCGGTGTCTGTTCCTGAGCCGGATTCTGTTCCTGTTCCTGAGCCAGTGTCTGTTCCTGTGCCCTGGCCTCCTGAAGGGTCGTCTCCTCCCTGGCCGCCTGAAGGGTCGTCTCCGCCCTGGCCGCCTGAAGGGTCATCTGCACTGCCTGCTCGGCCCTGGTCGCCTGCACTGCCTGCTCGGCCCTGTTCGCCTGCACTGCCTGCTCGGCCCTGGTCGCCTGCACTGCCTGCTCCGCCCTGGCCTCCCGTCTTGCCACACTCTCCAAGTCCTCTTCCATTCCACGGAACTGACCCTCCATCCCTCCCCCGTTCCACCTCTGCTCCACCACCTTCCTTGACCTTTATTTTTTTTTGTGTGTGTGTGGAGCGTCTGGAATCCGCTCCTTAAAGGGGGGGCTCTGTCATGATTCCTGTCTTGTGTTCCCCTTGTCTTGTGTGGACTTGTTATTTCCTGTTCTGTGCCATGTTTTGTAGTCCTTTGTAGTTTTTCTTGTTTATTAGTCTTCCCAGGTGTGTGTGGTTGTTTTGGGGACAAAATGTCCCCAAGGATAACAATACCAGAAATTGTTGACATTGTGGGGACATTTTTGGGTCCCCATAAGGAACAAATATGAAATGTGAAAATGAAATGAAAAAGTTTTCTGTGATGGGTAGGTTTAGGGGTAGGTTTAGGATTTATGGATATGCAGTTTTGTTTATATATTGTGTGTGTGTGTGTGTATCTAGCTTCAGTATGTTGCTGAAGGTGTGTTTTTGAGTGCTTGCACACATTTATGCATGTGGCGTCTCTGACACCAGACCCGGTTCTAATGAGGCGGTTCAGCAGACTGGTTCAGGTGCCGCACCCTAGCCATGCCACAGAACAATGACAAATGGCTCTGGTCTCCTCATTTAATCTAAGTGAGCGAGGCCACAAGAGCTACCAGCAATTTCATAGAAACGAGTCCCCTGAGTCTAAACATGACTTCCCCTTTGCCACAGTCAGAGTGCCATACAAGAACATTGCATTAATTTCCTTAGAAACAATTGTTTATATTGGAGAAAGAAAAGTGAGTGAGTGCACATTGAAATGGTAAACATACAAAGAGACTCTGTAAACTTTTCCTTTGCTTTGCCAGATGAAAGAGGAAGCTTATGCAAATAATTTCGCACCACAGCCCTTCAAGATAGCCGGGTTTAGGCTTTTTTTCCCCTGTTGGGTTTTGCTGCAGCTTGCTTGTCTACTTTTCTCTGTTTAGCATGTTACACAAACATATGCTATGTTCGGAAAGCACACTTACATAATATTTATCCAGAAATATATTTACTCTGCATATTACACACATTTTTCTGTATGCACAGAATACCTGGATGATTGACTACATTTGCCAAAATGTGCAACAGAGTACATTGCATGCACTACTGTTTCCCACAATGCAAAATGCTTAAGTTGACCTTACATTTTAGTGCTGTAATTTTGAATATTGATTTTATTGAGATTTTTATTTATTTTTTTTATTTTTTATTTTTTAACATGTAAATAAATAAATAAATACATGCATGCATACATACAGATGACAACAGAAGCCTCACAAATGCAATGTGACAGTGGCATGCTGTCCATTTGAGACACAACTGCTTGGCTTACCCAAGCAATATGAGAGAGTGTGAGTGTGGGGATGTGCTAATTAATATTAACCCTCGTGTTATGTTGGAATTCTGTGCACTCCCCTTATGGTCCGGGTCAGATTGACCCGCATTGGATTCAATACAATTCCTCAAAAATCACACTATGAAAAACAACAAAGATTCAGGTTCAAACTGTAAACTTTTAATATCAACATTTGTCAAATATTCCAAAAAATATATATCTGAAGATATGATTTAATGAAAATGTTTTTTAACCATTTTTTAAAACTATTTAAAATTTGAATAAACGTTATATTTATATATATTTGCATATACATTTTTAAATTTTTTTTTTTTTTTTTTTTTTTTTTTTTTTTTTGCTTAGAACATCATAACTGAACAATTAATCAATTAATTGAGCTAATTTTTCCTGATGTCTATGTCGAAGTCTCAATATATTTCAGATATCTTGAATATATAAATGAGAGCTTATTTTACTATCTGTGTCTGTCAAAGATTTTCATTTGTAATTTGCAATTAATTCTGAACACCATGATTTAGCTTTTTCAAGTGTGTTTGGTTAGGGTTAGAGCACTTTTAGATACACTTACACTTTAGAACTGGAGTTGATGCCCTGACATACATAAAATAAATGTTTTTATTTTGTGTCTGTACAGTTGCTTTTGAATAGCTGCCTATGATGGTCAAATTGACCTGCGAACATCACAAACGTAATAGTAATTTTGTTTGTATATGTAAAAAAAAAAACACCAGCATGTTGAAACTTTGCATGCATGTTCATGATGATAAATGTGAAAAAGTCACAAAATATCAAGAAAAAAAAAAAGGTTTAATATTATTTCAGGTAGCTTGAAAAAAAAAAAAAGATAGGTAATTTTTACCATCTGTGGCTGACAAAATATTTTTCTGTATTGAAATAAGTGTGGAAAACACTTTAGCTTCATAAGGTAGTACCTAAGGTACCTTCATAAGGTAGTAAAAAAATAAAATAACAAAATATAACCAAGAAATGTTATTATTTTGGGTCCATACAGTTGCCTTAGAGCGTTAAAATATGCGGGTCAAATTGACCCGCGAACATCACGAAAGGAACAGTAATTTTGTTTGTATATGTCAAAAAACACCAGCATGTTGAAACTTTGCATGCATGTTCATGATGATAAATGAGAAAAAGTCCCAAAATATCAAGAAAAAAAACCATAGGTTAACCAGTATTTCCAACATCTAGAAAATCTAAACGGGTCAAATTGACCCGCAACATAACACAAGGGTTAACATTGCATCTTCAAGTAATTTCATTGTAGTTTTCTAACATATGTTTTACAGAGGGATCTGTCAATGTTCTGCGTTCTCATTGGTTGTTTGGCATGTGGGCGATTTTAAGCTGCAACAAAATTGCTCGCACAAGCAATTTTCACAAAACAATTTGTGTAAAATTTACATTTATATTGTGAATTCATGCTGTTTAATGTAAATATTAAAATTGTGACAAGCATATAATTATTTTCAATAATTATTAATCATTTAAAAAATTAAATGTTATGACTTATAATAAAGGCCGGTGGCCATTATTAAAATTGTATACTTTTTTGTAAGTATTTCTTCTATTTTTGTAAGTTTAACTTCAATTAAGCGTTAGATGATTGCAAAGATAATCTAAATGCAAAAATTGAGGAAATAAGCATGCACAATGCTAAATTTATTGGACTGAAACCAAAAAATCTGAAAAAACAAAAAAACCTTTTTTAAAAAATATATTTTTCAATGCTGTCTTCATGTTTGTGTGATGGCATTCTCACACATTTTAGAGATTAACATTTCCACATGTGTTTACAAGCTGGAATACCAACTTCATATGACGTTCTGTTGCAGTTAAAATAGTATTCCCTTCCAAAGATAACCATTCACACTTGGTACAAAATGTATCGACATTCACACATCCCATTGTGCAATTCGGACAATTCTGAATACAAACTCTTTACCTCAGTAATAGACTCTAACACCAAACAAAAAGAGTGTCCACAAAGTGTACTGTCTTTCTCACTCTTTGCACAAAGAGTTCCAAGCAGCTTTTAAATCTGCCTAATGCATATCTCTCAATTAACAAAGGCTGCAGAAAAAGTCCCATTATTGGTGGCCCTCATTGGATTCCCTTTGTTATTTGTTGTTTCCTTTTCTCCCACTACCCTAGTCATACTCTTGGCTCTAATGTTGTGGATTAGCCAGTCCTATTTACCCCCTCTCTACAGAACTCAACATTACCTCACTCTCTCTCTATCACCGCACTCCCATCCTCCAGCCGAAGCTCAGCCCACATGATCATGTAATCATGCGTACCTATACAGCTAGAATACTAAACACCATGCTGAAGCCCTGCAGAGAGCTTCTGAGGCAAGATGAGCATTTGTGTTTTGACTGTAGCTGCATGATTCTAGCAGAAAAATAACTGCACTTAGCAGTTGCCGCCGAATTAACTGGTGACAAATTGCTGAGCTGTGGTGCTCTCTTACTCAAATGTATACTCTTAAGAAGAGATTGACATTAATTATTCAGATGTAGACTTAAAACGGAAATGTTTGCCAGAAAAAACAAACATGATGACTTGCTATGAGGAAAGCAGAGCAGGAGTACAGTAGAACTACAGTGGAACTGGCCTCCAAAATGTCAAGTTTCAAATAAATGAATATTTGTGTGCCTTACACTTTGGCAAGCATTCATATAGAAGCTTGTTTCTGCCATGGAATAAAACATTTAAAAGATAATTGTGACTTTTTTTATCATATGTTTGAGTTTATATCTCGCAATTCTTACTTTTTTTCCTCGCAATTCTGACTTTTTTTCTTGCAAATGCAAATTTATATATCACAATTCTGATTTCTTTGAGATTAAAAAGGCATAATTACCTTTTATATTTTTTATTCAGTGGCAAAAACAAGCTTCCATACATTCTTGATTATCATTTTAATTGTTTCCACGAATGCTTTCTGTTTCTTAAAAAAGGTTTTTATTTTTTTATTTTGAGATATAGAAGATGAAGTTATAATACTGTGATTCTTATGAGAATAACCTCTGCTAGTTTACACATTTGTTTTGTTAATGTGTCAGATTTGTTAGTATCACTGATTTATGTTTAAGGCTCGCATTCACACATGACTTGGAAATTTTATAAACTGAAGACTTCCTGATTAGGGAATTACCCCTGCTCCTCTGACACACTTCAAGACTTTTCAAAGGTTGTAGAAGTGGAAGAAAGAGAAACAAAGCACAGGATGTGCACAAAGGCCAGGTCAGTGTGCAACAAGACATTCTCTCGAATGAGAAATCCCAGAAGTGGTGTGCCGCTTCCAAACCGTGGCCCACATATCTTGTAGCTGGGAAAGGCAAAGACCTTTATGCATCCCCACAGAAATCCTTGTAAAAATACTTAGGAAGAAATACAACAAAACTCAGTTACCCAAACTAAACAAAAAGTGTGTCATAACCTAGATGTGTCAGGTCTTGCAATATACAAGGCTTATTATTCACATGAGAGCCTTTGTCCCGAGCTTTGTGTCAGTGGGAGAAGACTAGCGTGCTTGAAGTTAATGGTAAGATCCATGTAAGGTCAAACTATGGAAACCGTAATGAAGGCTATAGCAACACATTTCCTTTAAGGCAAGTCAGTTCACTCTGTGGCCAACTTGGCCCTGGGGCGTCTAGAGGCAGCACTACAGTTCCTACAGCTTGAATAGAGAAACACTGAAACATCCAAACACAGTTTGTCAAGATTGAAATTAAAGCAAATATATCAAAGCAGATATAAAATAGGATAAGAATTGCAAACGTAACAAACAAAAAGTAATACAAATTTAAATTAAAAGTTACTAAAATGAACATTGTACCTTGTAACCAATCACGTCAATGCTGGCACAGTGGGCTTTTGCATATAATTAACAGTGAACTAGCAGGGGAGTCTCGAGAGATGCCAAGTTATCCTGGTATATTTTTTTGTTGATATGAAAAATCGGTTAGATTTATGATGTATATTACGACTTTATGATGAACTATATGCCTTTCTCCACTGACATTCTGAGTTGTTCAAAATGTTTCTGAAGATTGTTAGAAGGCAGACTGAGATGGCGAATGGGAACATAGTTTGTGTAACATTAGCAACACATTAATAGCTGTTTGAAAATATAGTCAAGCAAAAGGCTAATCATAATAATTACTGTTATGTGTCCGATGTTGTAAAGAGCGATACCATTGTGCAGCGTTTACCTCAGTAAAGTTGACTGAGTGAATCTCTGAGCTGGAGTGAGTGGGTGCGGGGCTAATTAGCATATTCATGGTTTAACTACTGCTACTCTGCTATACTATATACTAAATGAAGTAAGGGTGTAGATTTGCATTCAAGCTATTTTAAGGCATGAATAATTTTGAATGAATAATGAGTAATTTTTTTTTCACCGGAAAAAACGTTTGAATGTTTTTGGTGATCAAATATGATATTTATGGGATAAAATTATTGACTTAAGAGGGACTTTAACCCTCTGGGGTCTGGGGTGTTTTTGGGGTCCTTGAGATGTTCTGACATGCCCTGACATTTGTGCTTTTTTCAGTTGCTTATAAACATATTAATGGCAAAAAAAAATTACACACTATTTAGCACAAACAGGGCTACCATAATATGTGAGCAACAAGAATGTACATGTCTGCATTTTTGAGAGAATAATGTTTATGCGTGGTTATTGAAAAAACTAAAAACTAAAGTTTCTGAAATAAGGCCACAAAACACATACTAAATATGTGGCAATAAGACTTTTGACTAATGGATGTCATCGCCTAGTGTTTTTTCTTCAAAATGATATGAAAATCATCCTGCCTAATCATCCACAAAAAAACGATACATTGATTTTAGTTTTGTGAAACACTTTTAGTTTGGAAAGCCAATATGCGGATGGGGCGTAAACGCTCCAACAGCATCATGCATATGTAGTAGTTCACACCTGGTGAGACTACGTCCCTGCATACTTAATGAGCCATTCATTCAGGTGACGTGTCACCTATAGCTAACTTAAATATACAAGCTTCATAAAAATGATCATTCTAGGAGAAAATTTCAGATGGCATTTAGAGGCTTTTGCATCTGAACTCTTCATATATACACACACACACATATATATATGCATGCACATACATACTTTATAATCTTTTCAAAACTAGTCAACGTCTTTCAAAACTAAAGTATACATTTTATCATACGTATTTCAAAGTAAAGGATTCATTAGTTAGTTGATGACTTTATTTTTGACAAAACACATACAGTATATATTCCTCATCTCAGTATAGCAATAGAGTTTGCTAAAAGCTGTTCATTCAATACAGCAGTATTTGAAAATCGATCATATTTTGTAAAATTACATTTATATTTGCATTTATGTCAAAACCTAGACACTTTTAAACATCAAAAGGACATTTATTAATATGTATTCGTGTCAAAATGACAAATAAACAGATTTTCCTATTCAATTTTGCATGGAAACGCTTCCAAGACGCTTGCGTGTCGCGTGAAAAATAGGCGTCGGTTCTATTTCTAGAATGCACGCGTTTTCCACGCGGCTCGTGCCGCGCCTGAGACGCGCGTCTCACACAGGCAGTATGCAAACTCTAAACTGTTAACATGGATGGGAGCCGAAATAAAAACGGACACGCCACGCAGCTGAGATGCTTACGCCACGCATCCAGTGTTTCACCGGCCTTATCCAGCGGATGTGGGCGTTTCACAGGTTTGTATGGATCGCCTCACATTTGCGTTTGAATAGCGCGCGGTCTCCGTAGGCGGAGTCACATTAAAACTTAATTAGCTGAGATGAGAACGACTGACATCTCTCTCTTTACATACATATTATATAAACTGTGAATATTTGTTTTTTATAAAAATTACTTCATTTGAAAGAAGAGAATTCAAGCTTCATGCCTGTGTGACTGTAAGCCTGTTTGACTGAGTATTCGCTGAGTTACAGTTCATTTTCGGACGCGTTTCAGAATTGACTTCACTGACGGAGAGTAGGCAGAACTCGCATCATGTTTATTTTTCTTTATTTGGCGAAAAGCACAACACTTTGTTTTTATTATGAGCATACACAAAAAAAATACACACTAAACAGGATCGATTGATGTATAACACAAGCATATAAGATAAAAATTAATATTTTTTTTTTATTTTTTTTTTGCACTCATACGGAAAAAAACGAGCCTATCGCGCCGGCGCGATAGCCGACCTCAGGGGGTTAAAAAATACAGCCGGAACAGATGCCCGAGCCACCTCAGCTGGCCCCTCTCGATGTGGAGGAGCAGCGGCTCTACTCTGAGCTCCTTCCGAGTGATCGAGGTTCTCACCCTATCTCTAAGTAATCACCCAGCCACCCTGTGGAGAAAGCTCATTTCGGCCACCTGTATCTGGGATCTTGTCCTTTCGGTCATGACCCACAGCTCATGACCATAGGTGAGAGTAGGAACGTAGATTGACCGGTAAATCGAGAGCTTCGCCATGTGGCTCAGCTCTTTATTCACCATGACAGACCGGTACATCGACCGCACTACTGCAGAAGCTGCACCGATCCGTCTGTCAATCTCTCGTTCCATCCTTCCCTCACTAGTGAACAAGACCTCAAGATACTTGAACTCCTCCACTTGAGGCAGGAACTCTCCACCAACCTGAAGTGGGCAAGCCACCCTTTTCCGACTGAGAACCATTACCTCAGATTTGGAGGAACTGATTCTCATCCTAGCCGCTTCACACTTGTCTGCAAACCATCCCAGTGCATGCTGAAGGTCCTGGTCTGATGTGGCAAGCATGACAACATCATCCACAAAAAGCAGAGACGAAATCGTGTGGTCCCCAAACCCGAAACCCTCCGGCCCCTGGCTGCGCCTAGAAATTCT